>NC_041220.1:94629776-94631513 GCF_002837175.3 Physeter macrocephalus | reverse complement strand
TGCATCGGCAGGCGGACGCGCAACCACTGCGCCACCAGGGAAGCCCTGCTGGCAATCTTGGCATTGCTTGGCTTGTAGACATACCATTGCAATCTTTGCCTCCATTGTTAAACAATGGAGTGTTTGTGCCCAAATTTCTCTCTTCTTACAAGGACATCAGTCACTGGATTAGGGACCACCCTAATCCAGTATGACCTCACCTTTACTTGATTTCATGGGCAAAAAAACTTGTTTCCAAATGAGATCATATTCTGAGGTTCTGATTGGGATACGGATATTTGGAGGACACACTTCAACCCAGTATAGAGCCTGAGAAGCTAAAAGGGAATTCCACCAATTCCCCATTCTAACAATGGGGTCCAGGGTCGGGGCACTGGCCCTGTGGTAAAGGAGCAGGAAGCCAAAGCCAAGGAGAAGAGAGTAAGTACAGGCACTTCCATACAAAGGAGTGGGCGTGGGGGGCAGATCCTGTGATCATCTTGAACAGAAGCTCTCCTGTACTGTTAGCTTTAGTAAATCTCTTAGGTCCCCTCCAGCCTTCATGCTGTCCTTGGACTCTATTGCTCTGACACAGCAGTAAAACTGAGCATCTTTTTATTTCCCAGAAAAGTTCACTTACCTAAGATTATGAGTGATCAGTGTAGACCCTACTGAAGATTTCATAGAGGAGGGCTATATACTATGTACCCACCAGCAAACAATTTGCAATTCACAGCTCACATTTTTTTTTTTACAGATCTGTGGTTGCCAAGGGGTAGGGAGGGTGAGGGAGGGATGGATTGGGAGTTTGAGATTAGCAGATGAAAAACGCTATATACAGAATGGATAGACAGCAAGGTCTTACGGTATAGCACAGGGAAATATATTCAGTATCCTGTGATAAACCATAATGGAAAGGAAAAAGATATTTGTCAAATGGATGAATGGAGTCACTTACCAGAGCAGCATAGTATTTATCTTGTGCTCATCTCACATAACAATTCTTGGACTAGGTCATTTACGGAGGTGCCCACATGGCAGAGCAACATCCTGACTCTAGGCAGTGTGCATTTATTGTCTGTCTGCAGGGTATGGAGTGAGCACATGTGAGTTCATGGACAGTGACAGTCCTATCATCTGTGTTTTCAAGTATAAATGAAGTTTGCCACATTGTACTTATTGTCTGTTAGCATGACTGGGCTATTGAGTTCCTGTAGTGATTTTATCACTCAAGAGCCCTAAACCTCTGAGAGTCCTGAGCTGTTATTATGTAGAGAATCAGAGAGGGTTGTGATAGAAAAAAATATGTCTTATGGTTTTCCTTGTCAGGATCTTAGAAAAAACTAAACTCGTTCTGTATGGATCTCCACTGAATCCTCTCAGTTTTCAGGGTAGATCTGGCTAGAAATTGTTTGAGGCCTGGGACAGAGAAAGATTGTCTTGTTGAGTACTGGGGGCTGCCAGAACCTCTGTTAGGAGATTAAGGGTCTGTATTATTTCCTAGGGCTGCTCTAAGTGGGTGGCTTACAACAATAGGAATTTATTATCTCATAGTTCTGTAAGTCAGAAGTCTAAAATCAAGGTGTTGGCAGGTTTGGTTCCTCCTGGAAATGCTGAGGGAGAATTTGTTCAATGCCTTTCTCCTACCTTCTGATGATTGCTGGCAATCTTTTTTTTTTTTTTTTTTTTTTTTTTTGCGGTACGCGGGCCTCTCACTCTTGTGGCCTCTCCCGTTGCGGGGGGGAACAGGCTCCGGAC
>NC_041220.1:94574192-94629755 GCF_002837175.3 Physeter macrocephalus | reverse complement strand
GCGGCACGTGGGATCCTCCCAGACCGGGGCGCGAACCCGGTTCCCCTGCATCGGCAGGCGGACGCGCAACCACTGCGCCACCAGGGAAGCCCTGCTGGCAATCTTGGCATTGCTTGGCTTGTAGACATACCATTGCAATCTTTGCCTCCATTGTTAAACAATGGAGTGTTTGTGCCCAAATTTCTCTCTTCTTACAAGGACATCAGTCACTGGATTAGGGCCCACCCTAATCCAGTATGACCTCACCTTTACTTGATTTCATGGGCAAAAAAACTTGTTTCCAAATGAGATCATATTCTGAGGTTCTGATTGGGATACGGATATTTGGAGGACACACTTCAACCCAGTATAGAGCCTGAGAAGCTAAAAGGGAATTCCACCAATTCCCCATTCTAACAATGGGGTCCAGGGTCGGGGCACTGGCCCTGTGGTAAAGGAGCAGGAAGCCAAAGCCAAGGAGAAGAGAGTAAGTACAGGCACTTCCATACAAAGGAGTGGGCGTGGGGGGCAGATCCTGTGATCATCTTGAACAGAAGCTCTCCTGTACTGTTAGCTTTAGTAAATCTCTTAGGTCCCCTCCAGCCTTCATGCTGTCCTTGGACTCTATTGCTCTGACACAGCAGTAAAACTGAGCATCTTTTTATTTCCCAGAAAAGTTCACTTACCTAAGATTATGAGTGATCAGTGTAGACCCTACTGAAGATTTCATAGAGGAGGGCTATATACTATGTACCCACCAGCAAACAATTTGCAAATTCACAGCTCACATTTTTTTTTTTCCCTCCTAAAACATTGCTATTGACAGTTTTTCTCTCTTGCCTTCTCGTCTCAGTCCAGAGTCTATCTGGAATTATCCTTCTGTTATTCATAGCAGTTGAGTTCTCCCTCTGTCTCCTGCTTATTCATTTAAATACTCTCTAGAAAAAAGTCTCTGCTTTTATCATTATCTAACCTTTTCAGAAGGCAATCTAGATTAGCCAAAGCAAATACTGTTCTTCTTTGTTGCGCCCCTAAACTAGATAGTAAGTTACTTTGATGGCAAGAACAATTTTGCTCATCTTCGTGTCCTTTACAGCACTTAGCATGGTATTGCCCACATATTAGGTCCTTAATAACTACTGTCTAATAATGACACTATTGATGCATAAGTCTGTACTTTTATCTTTCTGTTAGAGCTTTGCTGTGGTGTGTATAGGCATCACCTTTGTTGTCTTTTTGAAGTGCCAAATGTATAAAGATGTTGGGAAGCAGAGAAATCATTTTTAAAAAGTCACTTATTCCCCCTCATGAACAAGTTTCTAAATATATTTGTATTTGTTCTAGGAGGGAGTCATCCAATCCAAAAATATTTATTAAATGACAACTTGGTGAACATTAGAAAATTCAAAGAAATATGAGATATAATTTCTTTCTTGCACAAGCTTACATTCTAATGATGATTATTTTTGTGCATGTAGGAGGAATATAAATCCTTGTGATTTGCTGTGATAGACCTGGCATTCAAATTCTCAATCTACCACTAAATGGTTACTTCACTTTGAACACATTTTAACACGTCTGAGACTCGTTTCTTTATCTAGAAAATGGGGATGAAAATACTACACAATAGAATTGTTGGGTCGATAAAGTCAGATAAAGTTTCCTATGCACCAATATAGTGTGCACTCAATGAATGCTAGTTATCATTGTGACTACTATTTGATATTGATGATGACAAAAAGTGCTATGGGATTTCCAGAGGGAGGTCATTTTTATTGGGAGGGCTCAAAAAAGCTGCACAGAAGGTGGAGTTATTGAGGTGGTCTTGTAAGAATCGTTAAGATTTCCAAAGGCTGAAGTAAGATATTCTTGAAGGGATAGTGGTAACAGTGCTGAGATGCAGAGAAAGCTTGGTGTAGGCTCAGACCAAACTGGGGAAAGAAAAGAGCATTAGAGAAAAAGTAGCCATTCTCAAATGATGAGAATAAAGTTCTGTGGTCACACAATTGCATCTTGTTTCTACTCTTCCCATCTCCCAGGTCATGCTGCAGTCATTAGTGATGTATTTCACATTCTATAGGTGTAATCACCTGGTAGATACAAACTGGTAGGAAGCATGAGGCTCAAAACTAGTTGGCCATCTCTAATTAACTAGTCCTAGATCTTGATGTCTTTCCTGTGAGTTGTTGCAAGCACACATTTGACTACCTTCTAAAAGTTCAGATTAAAAGGAAGCAAACTTCCAAAATTAGACTTGTAATTAAAATTTGACCTTGATCAGTAGCTGCTGAGAGGGTCATTAGAGGCATGAATGTACTGACACAGGGGGTTGTTGGGCAGATGAGGTGAGGAGAGAAGCAGAGAGATTGGAAACAAATAAAAAATTGTTAAGAAGCACTATCGAATTGCAAATATCAATTATTATGGGTCTATGGATGAGCAGTTATTACATTAAAAACATTCTTGGCAGGCAGCTCGTATGGGCGTAGATAGCTGCGTCTCCCTCAGACCTGGGCTTTAATTTGAGAAACAAAAAATTGTTAAGAAGCACTATCGAATTGCAAATATCAATTATTATGGGTCTATGGATGAGCAGTTATTACATTAAAAACATTCTTGGCAGGCAGCTCGTATGGGCGTAGATAGCTGCGTCTCCCTCAGACCTGGGCTTTAATTTGATTTTTGCAAACATATTTTTGGTTTCTTTTCTTTTGAATGGTTTCAGAGAACACTGGACAACACCTGGGTAGAAACTGCATCTAACTGTCTGTAAAACTTGTCGAAAGATGATTTCTGCCTCCTGCAAAGCTCGGAACAGGTCATCTCTGAAGGAGTCATGTGAGGGAGAGTGGAAGGGGAAATTGGCGAAAGAGGAGGGGTTCTCACACTGAGTGTGGAAGAGACGAGGCTGCGTTTTCCAGAACCAAGAAGCAGTGATCAAGGAGGGACAGACAAAGAAGCTCAGGGCTTGCTTTTGTTTCCTTGATTTAGGGTAATGACTCACTGGCATGAACGATGAGCGTTGATATGGCAAAACAATGCAAGAAAGATGTGGTTTTAGCCTTCTGTGAGCCAGCTGTGTGTTGTGGCTGCCAAAAAGACTAATATGATCATAGGCTGCAATTATAGAGGATAGAAGAAAGTGATCATTCCCTTTTTTCTGCACACCTGGAGCGACACATTCCCTTTTAAGTGTGTGGCATGCCCCCTTGTCTGCCTGGTAGATTCCTATTCATCTTTCCAAAGCCAGCTCAGGGTCACCTTTTGTCTTCTATGACACTTTTCCTGACCCCATGCTCACCAGATTTAATCACTGCCATCTTGCGCAGACTCAGTTGTAGTATTACATTCATCACTTTTCATTGCCATGTTGCTTATGTGTCCGTCTGCCCTGGAGGCAGGATGCAGGTCTAATTCGATTTTTTACCCAGAGATCCTGGCACTTAGTAGGGGCTCAGTACATATGGAATTGAGAGGAACAGACCAGCTGGAGCATGTTTGGAGAAGATCAAGTAGAAAGGTGAAAGGACTTGAAGTCGTGATGAAACCCAGTTGGAGTCAGGTCATGCTAAGTTAGCAAGTTTACTGGTAGTGGGCTTCTTCCTTGTAGGGGAGGATGAGCTCATCCCCTCACAGGAAGTACTATGGAAAGGGTCTGTAAATTGACTGGGAAGAGAGACTCCAGGGGAAGCCGGAAGGTACTCTTTACCTTGTTCCAAGAGCAAGAATGAGAAAGCTATATGTAAAGGGATAAAGCAATTATGTGATGCAAAAAAAAGAAGTTATGAGTTTTCTTTCTTCTTCCCAGCCATTTGGCAATATGTGTCCATGTATTTTCAAAGGAATTCAGGTATCCAAACATACAATGGAATTTATGCCAGAAATGGAAGGATTTTCTTTGAGTCTTGGAAAATAATGCCAATGGCTGAAGCCCCAAGGATGATGAAGGCCAGAAACACCACATTGTATACTATGGAAGTCAAAGTGTAAGCAAGTCAAGGAAACTTGAGATACCTCAGTCACCAAGAGTGAAAAAAAGGATGTGCAGAACAGTGAAATTTTGTGGCATGGGGAATTCCCGCCTCCACTCACCATATGTCAACTCATTGGTTATTGTATTTATAGTTTTACAGTTTTTCCTGTACAACCTTTACAAACCATTGCAAAAGTGCTGGAATAAAAATTGGGCAAGCATTTATCATCCTGTATTTCAGATATTTTCAGGAATACCTGACAATGGGGGAGAAAAGGGAGAATGAGGGCAGAAAAGTAAACATATGACACATAGCAGAAGTTGAGGAAAGGTGAGTTGGCCTCCTAAAAAGTCATACAAGGAAATAAAACTGATTGAAGAACATGCCAACTAGTCATGCATATGAAAGACTGTAATATTAAAGAGGGAGTATGCCTGTCTACATTTCTCCAGGTGGATAAATACAAGGCCAGTAGGGTAGCAAATACGATTTTTGGTTGAAAATAATATAAATTGATTTTTACCTAGTTTTAGGCAAAAATCAAATTTATGAGAAAGTATTGTGTGCTCACAGATCTGAAATTTAAGTTGAAGAACCTGTTCTTTAAGGAAACCAGGCTCTTCAAGATACTGCCATTAGGATAAATTGGTTCCAACTATTTTTCTCTCTTACCCCCTTACACTCAGAATTTAAATCCCTGGGAGGTAGATTTGGATTGTCATAGCTTGGATCACATGAGCACTCCTTGGCTAACAGAGAAGAGGACACCTCAGCTGATGGTACTATTAAGACAACATTAAATGCAGAAGGACAATTCCCCAAAGGAAAACCAAGGTGTATCCTTCGGAAGAAGAAGAAATGCAAGATGCAGAGCTGAAACATTAGTCATCTGCTGCAAATGCATAGACTGTTCCAGGAATTCCTTTTGACTCAAAGCACTTGGATGGGGTTTGAATGACCATTTGTCAAGTATATAGTAGGAAGAATAATTGAATAAATAATTGGATTGCATAACTTCCTCTCTACCCCTGAAATTTTTACATCTTTGTGATTTTGGAAAAAGGATCAAATCACTAGACTCCCTTTAGGAGGAATAACAAAACCATCTTTACTATTCCTATTCACAAGTTTATTTGCAAATATCCAGGATCAACCTCTCTATACACAAACAAAAATACATCGATAAGCAACCCACAGTGCAAACAGCCTGTAATTAAAGAACCAGACTAATGCAACATTTTTCCACTTACAACTCTTCCCCAGTGCTAGCATTCTGTAAGCCTTCTGTTATCAGATAAGTTAGTTATACACAATAAATGCATACACATGTGCGAAGAGATTTAAATATATTTTTCCAAATGTAAATTAAGAATGTTTATCCAACCGCTCTGGATTTTGAGCCTGGCTTATAGTGGCTAAAAATTGCAGCTGAAAATAATTCCCCAGATAAGGTCCATTTCTTCTCATTTGAGAAGTACTGGGAAGGCTATAATAGGATTCTTTAAAGTTTTGAGATATTTGGGTTCAGTTACTTGACAGATATTAATGATGTTTTCTATTCTGATTATATTATGGGATCATAGATATCTCAAGGTGGAGGACATGTTGAAACGTCCTCCTGTACATGTCCCTGGGACACCAAGAAAATTACTTTAGATGGAATGGAGAGACACAAAATTTGGAGAGTTGGGCTCTACTCAGGGAAAGATAACATAATATGGTTTGAAAATGGTTTCTCTCTTATTTCTAGTTGTAAGGAGCAGTCTTAGACATGTAGCCCAAGTCTCTGAAATATAAGATCTTCAGGGACCATTTATAATTGAGGTATTGAAATAGTTCTCAACTTACCTGTAGACTTTACCTGAAGAATATTTTAAATTACCCTTAGCAACAGTAATTTACTAAGGCAATGCTTCTCAATGGTGTGGAAAGGGAACACTTAGGAACATCAAAATCTTGGGGGTTTGGAGGAGTGTGTTATAGCTCCCGTATAGTAACTCCCTCACTATACCTCATCACTTCCAAGTTGAGAGTAAATGGTTTAGGGAGCAAATGATAGATGATTGAAATTGAGATAGTTCCTGAACCTGCAGTTTGCTGACTCTGTCTGATTGGCTTACCACTAGGGAGAAAAATTGCAATAAGTTATCCTCATATTCTTCTGCAAATCTTCAAAGACTTGGGAGAAACAAATGAACTAACCTTTATAATGTACATAACCCATGACTAGAGCACCTCCCTTTATCCCCATCATCAATACTGTTTCCTCAGTTATCTCTGAATGCATCTCAACGTCACATTTAAATTGGTGTCTCACTATGGTAACCGGATATTTAAGTTAAATCTTGATCCCTATCGCCGAGAAATTGTACATCTAGTCTTTGTATCTCTGTGTAGGGGAGGACAAAAATTCTTTTCTCTTTATCGCATCTTAGGTTCATCGGCTGGGGCCCTGTAAATTAGATTGTCGGAAGACAGATTAACAAGAGAAAAACAAACAGAAGTTTATTAACATGTATGTCACACATACATGGTAGCCCTCAGTGATGAGTAACTCAAAGGGAATCATTAGAACTTGAACTTATGTAGGATCTTAGCAAAGAAAAATAATTTTGTAGAGAAGTGACAAGACAAAGAAAAAGGACTTTGAGCTTCTAGGGGTGACACATTGTGGGAAAGCAAATATATAGGGAAACTAAGGGTAGATAAGGGCTGCTTTTAGGGAGGTTTGTTATGTAGCTTCCTCTGATGGGTGTCTGGGCTGGTAAGGTCCTAGAGTTGTCTCCAGTGATTTACTTCCGTCCCTCCTGCTGGGAAGAAGGGACACTTTTACAAATTATGTCCCACTGTTAGGCAAATAGAGGGGGATCAGAGAGCTTTTCTAGCATCTGCTTCTTCTCAATTGCCTTCAGCTCAGAATAATCCTTATGTCAGAGTGACATATTTTGGGCTGGCATATCCTGCTACACTTCTCTTGCATTGTCTAGTCTATCTGTGGCCATAGTGTTCCATTGTTCCAGTTTTTTGGAGAGTTGAAGTCTTTCCCTTTTGTAGCCCTGATGACTGGCAATAGCTGGATGCCACTTGAAGAGGCAGACTGGCTGCCACAACTATTTTCATGCTTCATGACTGTCTGTTTCTAAAAGGAAAATGTTTTCCTAGAGTGCAGTATAAGTTTAGGAATATCAAAGGCAGTCAGATACTCAGCATAATTATAGGTTAGTTTTGCCAACCAGATATTCAAATCATCTTCTTTTCATGGGAGGAGTGTGTGGTTGATTAAAACATTTGAGGCAGCATCTGACACAAACATTCCAGAGAGCATGTCAAGGAGATCCGGTAGTGGAAAACAGCCCTGTGAAGTCAGGAAGTCAAACTTCATCCAAATGGCATTTGGGAGGGAAAGATGGTTCATATATGAGGCCCATGGGTATGAATGACTAATCTTTTGTGGCTTTTTTTTTTTTTTTTTTTTGCAGTTCATGGTTCTGAGACAATAGCTAGATTTAGGACAGAAATTCCTTGTCCCCTCTTACTCCTGGACATAGATGACTGATGATGTACACAACCCATAGCATTGGCAGGATTATTATTATAGAACTTCTGTGTGCTAACTGTAACTTCACACCTCTCTCTCTCACTCACAAAACATATCCATATGCAAATGAGTAAAAGTGGCATTTTCCTTCGGTCCAGGTTTCGCAAAGAGTGATTTTAGGTAGTTCATAGATAGGAATCAAATAACATTGACGCACATAGCCACTTAATCCTATTTAAATTCTCTTTCAATTCTTAGATTACATCAAGGGGAAAGACTCAATTTGTTGCCAGTGTTTCTTTAAACATCTCAGCTTTTACTATCTCCCTTTCGAACAGATCAAAACTCAGCTCTGACTCAGAGTTCTCAGCTAGCAACAGTCTCTAGTGAGTAACAGTATCTAAGTAAAACTTGACAACATTGTGTGGTAGTTTTATGTATTTAAATTTAATTTAATTTAATTTTTATTTTATTTTATTAATTGTTTATTAATTTTATTTATTTTAAATTTTATTTTCTATTTTGGCAAGTGATACTGGTTTTCCATTTATAGTAGTGACATAAAGTTTCCTTCATAAATACATTTATTTACGTCAAAAATTGAGTCCATTTAAAGAAAAAGATTTAAGTAAATAACAGTAAAAATAATCCCATAATGCATAATAATGCAGATATGCTACAATAATAATATAGTTAGAAAATCCTGATAGTACTAATTGAATGATAGAAGTTTAGGAAATATTGCTATAGGAATAATCTTGAATTGGCTCCAATTTTTCAAAAATAAATTCTTTTCAACTTTTAATACATTGAAGATTATTATTAACAGATTCCTTACATTTAACAGATTCCAAACATTTAACGTGTCCCAGTGTATTATTTCACTCTGGTTTAGAACTGCTAACCTATGTAAACTTATTACATAGAAAACGTATAGAATGTTGGACTATATTTTAATGTTTTGGAACACATTTCACATTTATGATCTGTGCTTGTGTTCTTAAAAATTTGACTCCTTCCATGCCATCTCCTTCCTCGTAAGACTCAGAATGAGTCTGGGAGAGACTGTTGTGGAGCAACTATTTAAATACACATTATCCGACATTAATAAGTGTGAAATCTGTTGCTTTACTCCTTGTGTAAGTCAGAGACTGACTCTAGGCAGATTAAGGGGAAACAAATCTATAAGAAGGATTTCAAAAAGCTCACAGAACCATGGAGAAACCTAGAAAATCCAGGTTTCATAAATTAGGTGGCCAAGAGCCTGGGCATTGGGTGGGGCTGGGATGGAAGGCAGAAACTGTCAGGGATTTCTTCCAAGCACTTGTTCTTTTGTGTGCTCCACTCAAGATTCAGATTCCTGGGAGAGAGAATCTATTTGACCCACCTCAGTTCTGATTACTCCTCAAGGCAGGGCAGGACACCTTCATTGTCAGGTCCACCATGCCATGAAGGATGGGTTGTTCTTCAAAGGAAACTTGAAGCTCTCTTACTCTGTCTGCCCTCAGTAGTGTGCTGGAACCAACTTGCACTGGTTCATGATAGCTGATGGCACAGCTTTCCAGCTCCATGTTTAGTGACATCTCCCTGGGGGCTTGAAAGCTGCCGTGCTGGTAATATTTACACCAGAGATGTGAGCAAAAGATACAAGTCAGGCCCTTCTCTTCAGACAGCTGGTTGTTAAACATTTGCATGTTCTCCATTACCTACACCCTTTTCCTTCTTTCCACTTGGTATTTTCTTTCTGTAGTATCCCATATTAGATAGGCTGGCCTTACATCAGACTCAAGAGAAATGGGATTTTTCCATTGACTTAGGAAACCTAGCTGATGGATATAAAAATGTTAATTTTTAAACATGCATCTAAAGCAACATATTGTATTACTTGATTTGAAACTTAATTTCATCCATGTAGAATGAAGGTCTAGTTAAAATGAGGTTCGGGGATGTTGTTATAGCTTGTACAATTCTGAGAAAGATTCCAGAAAGGCATTCTGTTTTGGTTTGGGAACAAAAACAGCCCTGCTTTAGTATCTGAGTAGCTGTCATCCCATATTCTCTAATTATTTAATACGAAAGGGTATCCTTCAAGTGCATAGAATCCAATAGACAATCAATAGATGCAGGATGAATGAATGAATAACAAAACTGCAAGCATTTTAGGGAAAATATGGTATATTATACTCCTTTAGTGTTCTTTTTTTTTTAATTTTATTTATTTATTTATTTATTTATTTATTTATTTATTTATTTATTTTATAAAGCAGGTTCCTCTAGTGTTTTTTCACAGAGTTTATCACGGTACTGAGAACATGATTTAATAAATACATACTTGGTTTTTAACTTGAATTAGAGAGTATGTCTCAGGTAGTATAACAAACTGTAGTTAAATGAAAAAGCTAGTTATTTTGTGAACTGATTTTAATTTTGAGACTACAGTGATCAGAATTTTTTGATCCCTTTTTTTCGGGGGCATGGTATTTATTTCATTTATTCAATAAGTTTGTTTTGAGCTCCTACCTGTTGCCTAGGTTTTCAATTGTTTTGGATATATTTAGGGTAGAGTACATAAAGAATATATCCCTAGACAAAAACTTGAGGCTATGGTAATTTTTGTGTGTGTGTTTAATTTAAATTCCAGTTCCTGAACCATTAGATTTTTTTTTAAATTGCTCTCAAATAGAAGAAAGTAGTTAACCTGTGTCATGTGAACTGTTCAAGCTAAAGGCATCTTTCTAAATGCAGATGTGTTTCCGCATAACTATTTAGTTATTGAGGAAATGCATATTTGTCACTTACTATGTGCCAAGCGCTGCTGTAAGTAGTTTACAAATATTAACTCAATTAATTCTATTATCCTGATTTTACAGATATGAAAATCAAGGTGTAGAAAAGGTAGGTAATTTATTTAAGATCACATAGATAGTAACAGGAGACCCAGATTTAAATCCAGGTGGCCTAGCTCCAAACTCTGATCTCTTAACCTCACTCTGTTTTGTCTCCCTGAGATGACACTAGGATCTATAACCACAGAGAAGGAGATGACCAGAGGGAGTTGGATCATGTGGAAACTCAACTGAGTGGGAAAAGTGATCAGAGATGCCTTAAAAATGCACGTGTAAGAGCATTTAATGAAGAATTATTCACATTAATCCCAAATCATAAAAATATGCCAATGTCTACCAACAGTAAAATACATTAGAAAGGAAAACAAAAGGCACAAACAATGGAGTTCTATACAGTAAGGCAAATGAACTGACTACTGTTACCTACAATCAAGTAGAAAAGTATCACAAACCTAGTATTTAGCAAAAAACTGAGGTATGATATAAATGGTTACATGCTGAATTACTCCATTTATTGATATATAAAGATAAAAAATACATAAATGGCAAAAGCAGTCTATGGAGCTAGAAGTAATGGATATGGCTACTTTTAAGGAAGAGAATAATGATTAGGAAGGCATATAGGGGCTTCTGATTTGTTGGCAATCTTCTATTTCTTGACCTGGGTGGTAGTCACTTGAGTGTGCCCACTTAGTGATAATTCTTTGAACTCTACAGTTATGATTTTTGCTTCTTTTGTATCTGTGTTATAGTTCAATAATAAATTAAGAAATATTGACTAGAGGCTTAACAGGAAAAAGTGGTATAATTGAAGCCAGAAACAGGGTTGTGTGAAAAACAAGAATGAGTTAAGAAGAAAAATTATTTATACATAGTATATTTATGAAATCAACCAATTAATCTTGATTGTTTGATTTAGGTATAGAGGATTCACAAACTTTTCCATAAGGAGCCTGATATAGTAAATATTTTCAGCTTTGCTGGCCATGTACAGTCTCTTTCACATAATATTTTTCTTTTTTTTTTAGCAACTTGTAAAATGTAAAAACCATTCTTAGCCTGCTGGCTATATAAAACAGGCCACTTTGGGTCATTATGATGTTTCCATGTAGATTCATAAATTGTAACAAATGTACCACGCTGGGTGGGAGATGTTGATCATGGAGGAGGCTATGCACGGGTAGGCACAGGAGTATATGGGGAATATCTTTACCTTCTCCTCAGTTTTGCTGAGAGCCCAAACTGCTCTAAAAAATTAATGTCTTAATTAGAAAACAAAAACAAAAACAAAACAGGCCACAGACCAGATTTGGTCCAAGGGCCATAGTTTGTTTACCCCTTAGCAAGTTCATGGTAATGCTAAAATGATTAAAATGCAGTTTTTGCCCTCCACATTTCATGCATTTATGCATTCACCATATCTTTACTGAATATCTCCTATGTGCTTTAAGTGGATGAGACAGCTGTATAAACCTGTAAATTACAGTACAATGTGATGAGTACCCTAACAGAGGTATAAAGTGCTTGAGAAAAAAAAATGCAAATTTCTCTTTTTGAAGTCAAATTTCAACTGCTCTTGAAGTAGGTAAGGATTTACCAGGTAGAGAAGAAGTGGAAGGAATCCAGTATAGTGGACACACCAAGGAGTAAATCCACATAGGCATGATATAAACATACATTTGTAAGTTGTTTATTATATTACTTCATGTGACTGGAGCATCACATGTGTAGGGTGACAGAAGACGAGACTGCAGCAGTGTTTCCCCAAATTTTTCACATCATGGCACATATATGCCTTACATGTCTGTGAAACCATGCACCTCAGATTAGTACTTGAACCCATGTGCTAGGACTCCAACCCACATGGCTGGGACTTGAACCCAGCCAAAACTGAGATTGATACCCCAACACACACGACGAGGACTCAAACCTGGCCAAAACCTACGTTTTTCCAACTGAGATCACACACTTGGTTTCAGGACTTAATGAAGCTCAGATTCTTTTTTTTTTTTTTTTTTTTTTTCTTTTTCCTTTTTAACATCTTTGTAGGAGTATAATTGCTTTACAATGTTGTGTTAGTTTCTTCTGTGTAACAAAGCGAATCAGCTATATGTATACAGATATCCCTATATCCCTCCCACCCTTCCTATCCCACCCCTCTAGGTGGTCACAAAGCACTGAGCCCATCTCCCTGTGCTATGCAGCTACTTCTCACTAGCTATCTATTTTACATTTGGTAGTGTATGTATGTCAATGCTACCCTGTCACTACATCCCAGCTTACCCTTCCCCCTCCCTGTGTACTCAAGTCCATTCTCTATGTCTGCATCTTTATTTCTGTCCTGCCCCTAGGTTCATCAGAACCATTTTTTTTTAGATTCCATATATATGTGTTAGCATATGGTATTTGTTTTTCTCTTCTGACTTACTTTACTCTGTATGACAGACTCTAGTTCCATCCACCTCACTAAAAATTAGTCAGTTTCGTTTCTTTTTATGGCTGAGTAATGTTCTATTGTATATATGGGCCTCACCTTCTTTATCCATTCATCTCTCGATGGACACTTAGGTTGCTTCCATCTCCTGCCTATTGTAAATAGTGCTACAATGAACATTGAGGTACATGACTCTTTTTGAATTATGGTTTTCTCAGGGTATATGCCCAGTAGTGGGATTGCTGGATCGTATGGTAGTTTTATTTTTAGTTTTTTTAAGGAACCTCCATACTGTTCTCCATACTGCCTGTATCAATTTACATTCCCACCAACAGTACAGAGGATTCCTTCTTCTCCAGCACTTATTGTTTGTAGATTTTTTGATGATGGCCATTCTGACTGATGTGAGGTGATACCTCATTGTAGTCTTGATTTTCATTTCTCTAATGATTAGTGATGTTGAACATCCTTTCATGTGTTTGTTGGCAATCTGTATATCTTCTTTGGAGAAATGTCTATTTAGATCTGTGCATTTTTGGATTGAGTTGTTTGTTTTTTTGATATTGAGTTGCATGCACTGCTTGTATATTTTGGAGATTAATCCTTTGTCAGTTGCTTTGTTTGCACATACTTTCCGCATTCTGAGGGTTGCCTTTTTGTCGTGTTTATGGTTTCCTTTGCTGTGCAAAAGCTTTTAAGCATCATTAGGTCCCATTTGTTTATTTTTGTTTTCACTTCCATTACTCTAGGAGGTGGGTCAAAAAGGATCTTGCTGTGATTTATGTCATAGAGTGTTCTACTTATGTTTTCCTCTAAGAATTTTATAGTGTCTGGTCTTACATTTAGGTCTTTAATCCATTTTGAGTTTATTTTTGTGCATGGTGTTAGGGAGTGTTCTAATTTCATTCTTTCACAAGTGGCTGTGCAGTTATCCCAGCACCACTTATCGAAGAGACTGTCTTTCCTCCATTGTGTATCGTTGCCTCCTTTGTCATAGATTACTTGACCATAGGTGCTTGGATTTATCTCTGGGCTTTCTATCCTGTTCCATTGATCTATACTTCTGTTTTTGTGCCAGTACCATACTGTCCTGATTACTGTAGCTGTGTAGTATGGTCTGAAGTCAGGGAGCCTGATTCCTCCAGCTCCACTTTTCTTTCTCAAGATTGTTTTGGCTATTCAGGGTCTTTTGTGTCTCCATACAACATGTAAAATTTTTTGTTCTAATTCTGTGAAAAATGCCATTGGTAGCTTGATAGGGATTGGAACGAATCTGTAGATTGCTTTTGGTAGTATAGTCATTTTCACAATGCTGATTCTTCCAATCCAAGAACATGGTATATCTCTCCCTCTGTTTGTATCGTCTTTAATTTCTTTCATCAGTGTCTTATAGTTTGAGCATACAGGTCTTTTGTCTCCTTAGGTAGGTTTATTCCTAGGTATTTTATTCTTTTTGTTGCAGTGGTAAATGGTATTGTTTCCTTAATTTCTCTTTCAGATTTTTCATCATTAGTGCATAGGAATGCAAGAGATTTCTGTGCATTAATTCTGTATCCTGCTACTTTACCAAATTCATTGATTAGATCTAGTAGTTTTCTGGTAGCATCTTTAGGATTCTCTACGCATAGTATTATTTCATTGCAAACAGTGACAGTTTTACTTGTTTTTTGATTTGGATTCCTTTTCTTTTCCTTCTCCGATTGCCGTGCCTAACACTTCCAAAACTATGTTGAATAATAGTAGTGAGAGTGGGAATCCTTGTCTTGTTCCTGATTTTAGAGGAAATGGTTTCCGTTTTTCACCAGTGAGAACAATGTTGGCTGTGGGTTTTTCATATATGGCCTTTATTATGTTGATATATGTTCCCTCTATGCCTACTTTCTGGAGATTTTTTATCATAAATGGGTGTTGAATTTTGTTGAAAGTTTTCTTTTTTTGTGACATCTTCTTCTGGTTTTGGTATCAGGGTGATGGTGGTCTCTTAGAATGAGTTTGGGAATGTTCTTCCCTCTGCTATATTTTGGAAGAGTTTGAGAAGGATAGGTGTTAGTCCTTCTCTAAATGTTTGATAGAATTCACCTGTGAAGCCATCTGGTCCTGGGCTTTTGTTTGTTGCAAGATTTTTAATCACAGTTTCACTTTCAGTGCTTGTGATTGGTCTGTTCATATTTTCTATTTCTTCTTGGTTCAATCTTGGAAGTTTGTTCTATCCTAAGAATTTGTCCATTTCTTCCAGGTTGTCCATTTTATTGGCATATAGTTGCTTGTAGTAGTCTCTGATGATCCTTTGTATTTCTGCAGTGTCAGTTGTTACTTCTCATTTTTCATTTCTAATTTTGTTGATTTGAGTCTTCTCCCTTATTTTTTATGAGTCTGGCTAATGGTTTATCAATTTTGTTTACTTTCTCAAAGAACCAGCTTTTAGTTTTATTGATCTTTGCTATTGTTTTCTTCATTTCTTTTTCATTTATTTCTGATCTGATCTTTATGATTTCTTTCCTTCTTCTATTTTTGTTTTTTTTGTTGTTGTTGTTCTTCTTTCTCTAAGTGCTTTAGGTGTCAGGTTAGGTTGTTTATTTGAGCTTTTTCTTTTTTCTTGAGGTAGGATTGTATTGCTATAAACTTCCCTCTTAAAACTGCTTTTGCTCCATCCCATAGGTTTTGGCTCATCGTGTTTTCATTGCCATTTGTTTCTAGGTTTTTTTGATTTCTTCTTTGATTTCTTCAGTGATCTCTTTGTTATTTAGTAGTGTATTGTTTAGCCTCCATGTGTTTGTATTTTTTACTGTTGCTTTCCTGTTATTGATATCTAGTCCCATAGAGCTGTGTTTGGAAAAGATACTTGATATGATTTCAATTTTCTTAAATTTACCAAGGCTTGATTTGTGACCTGAGATATGATCTATCCTGGAGAATGTTCCAAGAGCACTTGAGAAGAAAGTGTATTTTGTTGTTTTTGGATGGAATTTCCTATAAATATCAATTAAATCTATCTGTTCCTTTGTGTCTTTTAAAGCATGTGTTTCCTTATTTATTTTCATTTTGGATGGTCTGTCCATTGGTGAAAGTGGGGTGTTAAAGTTCCCTACTATTATTGTGTTACTGTTGATTTCCTCTTTTATGGCTGTTAGTATTTGCCTTATGTATTGAGGCGCTCCTGTTTGGTGCATAAATATTTACAATTGTTTTATCTTCTCTTTGGATTGATCCCTTGATCATTATGTTGTGTCCTTCTTTGTGTCCTGTAATAGTCTTTATTTTAAAGTCTATTTTGTCTGATATGAGAATTGCTACTCCAGCTTTCTTTTGATTTCCATTTGCATAGAATATCTTTTTCCATCCCCTCACTTTCAGTCTGTATGTGTCCCTAGGTCTGAAGTGGGTCTCTTGTAGACAGCATATATTCAGGTTTTGTTTTTGTATCCATTCAGCCAATCTATGTCTTTTGGTTGGAGCATTCAATCCATTTACATTTAAGGTAATTATCAATATGTATGTTCCTTTTAACATTTTCTTAATTATGTTGGGTTTGTTATTGTAGGTCTTTTCTTTCTCTTGTGTTTCTTGCCTAGAGAAGTTCCTTTAGGGTTTGTTGTAAAGCTGGTTTGGTGGTGCTGAATTCTCTTAATTTTTGCTTGTCTGTACAGGTTTTAATTTCTCTGTTGAATCTGAACAAGATCATTGCTGGGTAGAGTAATCTTGGTTGTAGGTTTTTCCCTTTCATCAGTTTAAATATGTCCTGTCACTCCCTTCTGGCTTGCAGGGTTTCGGCTGAAAGATCAGCTGTTAACCTTATAGGGATTCACTTGTGTGTTATTTGTTGTTTTTCCTTTGCTGCTTTTAATATTTTTTCTTTGTATTTAATTTTTGATAGTTTGATTAATATGTGTCTTGGCGTGTTTCTCCTTGGATTTATCCTGTATGGGACTCTCTGTGCTTCCGGGACTTGATTAACTATTTCTTTTCCCATGTTAGGGAACTTTTCAACTATAATCTCTTCAAATATTTTCTCAGACCCTTTCTTTTTCTCCTCTTCTTCTGGGACCCCTATAATCCAAGTGTTGGTGCATTTAATATTGTCCCAGAGGTCTCTGAGACTGTCCTCAATTCTTTCCATTCTTTTTTCTTTATTCTGCTCTGTGACAGGTATTTCCACTATTTTATCTTTCAGGTCACTTATGTGTTCTTCTGCCTCAGTTTTCTGCTATTGTTCCTTCTCGAGTATTTTAAATTTCATTTATTGTGTTGTTCATCGTTGTTTGTTTGCTCTTTAGTTCTTCTAGGTCATTGTTAAATGTTTCTTGTATTTTCTCCATTCTATTACTGAGATTTTGGATCACCTTTAGTATCATTACTCTGAATTCTTTTTCAGGTAAACTGCCTATTTCCTCTTCATTTGTTTGGTCTGGTGGGTTTTTACATCTGCTGCATATTTCTCTGTCTTCTCATTTTGCTTAACTTTCTGTGTCTGGCCTCTCGTTTTTGCAGGTTGCTGGTTCATAGTTCCCGTTATTCTTGGTGTCTGCCCCCAGTGGTTGAGGTTGCTTCAGTGGCTTGTGTAGGCTTCCTGGTGGAGGGGGCTGGTGCTTGTGCTGTGGTGGGTGGGGCTCTATCTTGTCCTTCTGGTGGACAGGGCCACATCTGTTGGTGTGTTTTGCTGTGTCTTTGAACTTAATATGACTTTAGGCAGCCTCTCTGCTAATGGGTGGGTTTGTGTTTCTCTCTTGCTAGTTGTTTGGCATGGGGCATCCAGCACTGGAGCTTGCTGGTGGTTGGGTGGAGCTGTGTCTTAGTGTTAAGATGAAGATCTGTGGGAGATCTCTCACCGATTGATATCACATGGGGCCAGTTGTTTCTGGTGGTCCAATGTCCTGGTCTCAGCCCTCCCCCCTTGGAGGGTCAGGCCTGACATCTGGCTGGAGCACGAAGACCCTGCCACATGGCTCAGAAGAAAAGGAAGAGAGGAGAAAAAAATATAACCAAAAAACAGAAACGAACATATAGAACCCTAGGACAAACGATAAAAGCAAACCTATACAGATAAAATCACACAAAGGAGCATACACATACACACAAAAAGAGAAAAACCAAACAAAACGAAAAATATATATTAAAAAAAAAGGAAGAGAGCAACCAAACCAGTAAACAAATCCACCAATGATAATAAGCACTAAATACTAAACTAAGATAAACATAAAACCAGAAACAAATTAGACGCAGAAAGCAAACCCCAAGTGTACAATTGCTCCCAAAGTCCACCGCCTCAATTTTGGGAACATTCATTGTCTATTCAGGTATTCTTCAGATGCAAGGTTTATCAAGTTGATAAGTGTGGATTTAACCTGCTGCTCCTGAGGCTGCACGGAGAAATTTCCCTTTCTCTTCTTTGTTTGCACAGCTCCTGGTGTGTAGCTTTGGTTTTTGACCCACTTCTGTGTGTACGCCACCCTCAGGAGTCTGTTCCCTGCCCAGACAGGAGGGGGTTAAAGCAGCGGCTGATTAGGGCTCTCTTTCTCACTCAGGCCAGGGGGAAGGAGGGGTACCGTAGTCATAATTGGAATGTGGGCTGAGCCTGAGGCAGCAGAGGCCAGCATGTTAGGACAGTCTGAGGTGCACCGTGTGTTCTTCTGTGGAACTTGTCCCTGGATCCCAGGACCCTGGCAGTGGCATACTGCAGAGGCTCCCAGAGGTTGTGGATAGTGACCGGCGCTTGCACACATGATTCTTGGTGGCAGCGGCAGCAGCGTTAGCAGTTCATGCCCATCACTGGGGTCCAAGCTGATAGCTGTGGCTCACGCCTCTCTCTGGAGCTCGTTTGGCAGTGCTCTGTCTTCTGTGGGCACACTGGGAAGGAATTCCCTCTCCTTGTGCACCCCAAAACAAAGTTCTCTTGCCTCCCCAGCAGGTCCAGACCTTTTCCTGGACTCCCTCCCTTCTAGCTGTTGCACACCAGCCCCCTTCAGGCTGTCTTCACTCAGCCAATCCCCGTCCTCTCCCTAGGGTCCGACCCCCGCATCCTGAGCCTCAGCTCCCAGCCCCCACCTTCCCCAGCGGGTGAGCGGACAAGCCTCTCAGGCTGGTGGGTGCTGGTTGGCACCGATCCTTTGTGTGGGAATCTTTCCACTTTTGCCCTCTGCACCCCTGTTGCTGTGCTTTCCTCCATGGCTCCGAAGCTTCCCCCCGATCACCCCCTGTCTTCGCCAGTGAAGGGGCTCCTTAGTGTGTGAGAACTTTTCCTCCTTCACAGCTCCCTCCCAGAGGTGTGCGTCCTGTCCTTATTCTTTTATCTCTGTTTTTTCTTTTTTCTTTTGCCCTACCCAGGTACGTGGGGATTTTCTTGCCTTTTGGGAAGTCTTATGTCTTCTGCCTGCATTCAGTAGGTGTTCTGTAGGAGCTGTTCCACATATAGATGTATTTTTGATGTATTTATGGGGAGGAAGGTGATCTCCATGTCTTACTCCTCTGCCATCTTGAAGGTCTCTGACCAAAGCTCAGGTTCTTGATGTCTCATTGCAGAAAGAATTCAGTGAGAGACAAAGTGATAGGTAAGAAGTGGATTTGTTTAGAAAGAAACACACTCCACAGACAGAGTGTGGGTCATCTCAGAAGGTGAGAGTGGTACCAGGGTATGGGGTTGTCAGTTTTTATAGGGGTGTGTAATTTCATAGGCTAATGAGGGGGAGCAGTATTCCAGCTATTTCGGGAAGGTGCAGGGATTTCCAGGATTTGGGCCACTGCCCACTTTTTTGATCCTTATGGTCAGCCTTGGAACTGTAATGGCACCTGTGGGTGTGCTGCTTAGCTTGTTAATGTATTACAGTGAGCATATATTGAGGCTCAAGGTCTAGTGGAAGTCGACTTGTCTACCATCTTGGACCCATTTGGTTCTAATGAGTTTATGTCATGTCCTTAGGCTGTGTCATTCTTTCAAAGCTTGTGCTCTGACATCTTCCCTCCTCTTTCATTTGGAGCACTGGGTTAAACAGATGAAGTCACTTTGTGATGGAATAATGGGCCCAGGGACTCATGCTTCCCTAGGCCCCACTAGGCTTCTCTGAGATCTGAGTGTATCACTCCACTCACTTATAACCCTTGGCCCCCAGGTGGATGTTTTGGAGTAACTAGGGAAGCAGTGATTGAGCAGGTGGGTTATAGGTCAGGAGGAATTTTGGTGGCTTTGCACTCTCCATGGCTGAGGCTCAAATTCTGGTTTTGTCACTTTTTTACTGGATGACTTAAGCAACATATTTTGAAACCCCTTTTCTTCCCTTTCCTCCTCCTTGTAAAATGATGATAGTACCTGGAAGGGACCTTGTGAAGCTTAAAATTAATGAGATATTGTATATAAAGCTTTTGCTGCAGAGTCAACACTCAACAAATTAATTTCTTCTCCACACCTTTCCAACCTCCCTATGCACAACTAAAAATCCCTTGATAAGACAATCTATGCCTTTTCCAATTTCTACACCTGCTGCCTGTGGATAGTGGTAGGGCTTTCTGGCCTGGAGGGAGGAATGATAAGTGAAGAGTAACCATAAAATAATGAATAAATCTATTTTTTTTGGCACTCTTACTTCAAATGATAATTCTTCTTTAGAAAGAGAGAGGTCATCAACTCTTGGAACACATGATACAAGTTGTACTCTCTGTTAGGGGATACCTTTCTCTTTTTCTCTTTCCATTCCTCCCTCCCTCCCTCCCTCCTTCCCTCCCTTCCTTCCTTCCTTCCTTCCTTCTCTTTTTTTATAAGCCAAAGGTGCAGGGCCTGAGTGGGCTGTGCCCTGGAGGTGAACTAAGGACTCTGGCTAACCATGGCTTTGAAGGAAACTCATCAGCTGAGTTCAACAGGAACATCTGTGAGTTCATGCTGGCCAAGTCCCTAGATATTTTTTCACTGCTGAACGTGCTACTTCCCAACTGTTTAGATAGTGGCTCAGAGCTGTGCACATATTTTGAGATGCATTCTGCTGATTGGATTATTTTTAAAGCCTATTTCTTATCTAAAGTATTTCCTTTAATTGCTTCTTTTTGGCTTGATGTTAGGTCTCAGTGAGGTTGTTCCAAGTCCAGAAACATAGAATACTGATTTCCAAAATTGGAACTAGCCACCCCATCACTTTCCAGATAAGGAAATTGATGCCCCTTGCGGTGAAAAATTGCTCAAGTCACACAGATCTCTCATTCTTTCTTCTTTCCCTTCTTCTTCCCTTCCTTATTTGCTGAATAACTCCCAGATGCCATGCATTGTTTTCAATGTTAATGATACAAAGAGACATATGACACAGACTGCTGAACTCCTAGCCTAGTGCAGATGGAGCTATGTAAACCAATTATTACTCTAGACATGATAAGCGATTGCATAGAGGGGCACACAGGATTCCAGGAACCCAGAAGAGGGCCAAGTGAATTAGACTTGGAGAGTCAGGGGTATCGAGTGGAGTCTCAAATGTTGTATTGGGTATGAATGGGCTGTATAAAGAGTGAGGTGTGAGAACACAGGTTAGAGAAATGATCTTGCAGACAGAGGGAAGAGTATAGTGTAATAGCATCAGGTATTCATTTCATATTCCTGAATTTATTTATTTATGGAGACAGGAAGGAAGGGAGGGAGAAAATTAGAAAGAAAATAAAATTCAACATGGAATGTCACGCCTCCTGTTCTCCCAGGCTGTGCTTTTGTGATGTGCATTGCTCTCCAGCTCAAGGGAGTCATAATTGAGTCTCACACTCATGGAGGAAGGGGGGCAACTTCACAGCGATCCAAACCTCTCACAGGCATGTGTTAGCATCTCAACAAGCCAGTGCAACCCAGAACTGTTTTGGTTATACGTGATTTTATAAGCAAAGTGTAGAAATGAAACCCCTGTAAGACGTTCTTCCACTTATAAAGGCATTCCTACCACGTACTTATCCATAGGGGTTTTCGTTAAGGTGAAATGGTTGGGTTTAGGTAATGCAATTCTTTCTACTGATTTGACGAAGATAAATTTTATGGTTACCATGAACCATCTTCTCTGATTTTTTTTTTATTGGAGGCAGTGTTGTTGAAAGAGCTGTGAAGTCAATAAACAAAGTTAACTAACTGCACAACTTTTACTTTTCTAGCTCTGCATGGAACCCCAGAGTTGGTGTGATCCTGAGATACAGCCTTCCCATAGGTCATGCCCACGGGCTTCCATTATCTCTAAGCAGCACACACTCCGGAGCATCTTATTAATGATATTTAATTACATTGAAATTAATGATGTTTTTCATCTGATCCTGGGCTGATTTTACAGCTGGGAGATAAGCTGGGGAGACTTTGGCTTTTCTGTCTCTCCATCTCAGCAGTCAAGTGCCCCCTTTTATCTCTGTTGACTCTCTGCTTTTTCCAGGTGCCCCATTTTTCCACCTGCACTTCCTTCTCTGACTACCACCCCTCCCTTTTCCAGGAATAATTAGCTACCCCAAGCCACAGATATGATCCATTTCCACATGAGGGTTTCTGATGATATGGACAATGCAGTATTTCTCAACATAGTTTAATTTACATATATGCTGGCCATACTTCATTAGGTTTAAAACATAGAGATTGTCAAATGAGCACTATCTGAAAGCTCCAACAATGCAATAGTTTTAGCAGACTCTAATCTCATCATTGTATACTTGAGTGCTCTGGGTTTTGCTGATGAAAATCTATACAGAAGTTGAATGGAGTATTCAATTCTCAGGTTCAGGAATTTTATTATTTCCCAGTGAAAATAATGGGGATTGTAGATAGGATTTACTGCACTTGAACTGTATTGATGGTTTTTGTTTTGTTTGAGCAAAAACAGGTGTTTGGGGGAATAAACATTTCTGTTGTGAACTGTAATACAATAGCATTGAGAGTGAAATGTTTAAAAACTGAGTATAGGGCCTGATGATGAACATGAATTGAATGGTGGAAATTCTTTCAGAGTTCAAAGTCTTATGTTAGTTAAAGGATTCAAAGAGTAAATTAGAAATATACTCTATTTGGATTTTTTGTTCTTGGTAAATGGTAAGAAATGCAGTCCTTGAATAATGCTTCATTGTATTGACAACCTAACTATGGTTTATTAGGGCAGAAAACCAGAAGTATTACATCAAATAATTTCCCTATTTATTTCTTTCTCTACTTACCTGAAATCTTCTTTAATCTACTCTCTGCTACACCTCCCCCCCAAAAAGCCAAAAAGACCCATAAAATAATATCAAAATGCTAATATAATAAAAACAATAATGACTAAAATTAAAATATCTCATTGCATTCATTCAGGTAAGCTTCAACATATTGTATAATTGAAAATTCCCCAATTATCTCTGCATCTGATTCTAGGATGCATATCTTTTTCTTCTTCCATATTTTCTTGGCTCATTCCTTCATTTATTCATTCACTGAACATGTAAACATGTATTTGTAGACATCTGCTATATACCAGATATTATGATAGGCATTAGAGAAACAATGATGGGCCACCCCTTGTCTCTACTCTGATGGATACTGTAATCCAGGAGAGAAGGCTGACATTAATCTGTAAATCACACTAGTAGAGATGTAAAATTATAATCATGACACATGCTAGGAAGGACAGGTTTATAGTGTCAGGAAAGCTTAGAGAAGTGAGATTTGATCTATCCTGGAGGACGAGGAAAGGCTTTCTGTAGAAACTGCTATGGAGCTGAGATCTGAAGGAACCATAGGCATTTGTTGGCCAAGAGAAGGTGGTGAAGGTGAGTGTTTCCCAAATGGAAGATGCGATGTATGCAGTGATCCCGCGGTGAGAAGGAAAACGGCATAGTACAACAGCCTCACCTCTTTAGACAAGAGTTTGGGTCTTTGGTTATTTCTTTTTTCCTTTGTATTTCCTTTGTATTTCTTTTTTCCTTTGTACTTCAGATTTCTAGAGATGAAATCTTTCTCCTTAAGAACTTGGTCTGCAAAGGAGAAGAAGCAAAGGGTAGGGTTTTCTTCCTGATGCCAACCCTCTTGCCCTCTCATTTTCCTTCCTCAGCCTTGTCAGAATTGACAAAGGAGTGGTAGACTAAAGAGGTCCTGTCTGGACGTGAGCTATGGGAAAGAGTGTGAGGGCCTTAAGTGTCCAGTTGTAATTTTCTAGTTGGCAGCAGGCTCAGTGGAAAGAGTCCTAGACTTAGAATCAAAAGATTGGACTTTGCAGGATGAGTCATTTAACTTCTCTGAGTCTCAATTTTCCTCGTCTAATGGGTGGCTGTGAGGTTCAAATGAGACAGCAATGCCAGAGAATATAACACATTTATTTATATATGTGAGAAACAATTTTATTTTTATTACTTATTCAGAAGTTCCGGGAAGGTTCAGCACACTTTTCAAATAGAATCTCAGAAGGAAAATTTTTCTCAGTGACCAGAATGTATATTTTTAAATGTATGTTCTAAAATAGTATAATGATACACTATCTCCTCAAAATAAGAATAGGACTAAAGGATGGTGTTGACCACTTGAGCTAGGGTGCATCTTGCTGCTGTGTTTACTGGTGCAATGGATCATTTGGGCAGTTCTGCTCACCGACTTGACTCTATTTAAAGTCTAAGTTCAATTCAGTCACCATATGTGGACACAGCTGGTGCTGGCTGAAACAGAATTAGATCACTTTCTGAGATGATTCCGATCTTCAAAGTACTTAAGCTGAAATACCAGATAAGTGAAGCAAAGGGTCATCTATGCTCTAAACAAAGGGTCATCTATGCTCTAAACAGAGACTTTATCAGAATGGGTCTCCTCTAGATCTGACACAAACTAACAAGTTTTAAGATCTTCTGGTCCTCACTGTTCCTATCACTTAAAGGACTGGAAAAGAGGGGACACCAAAAGTTCATTTTAGCTCTTCTTTAACCACTATCAGGAGGTGTTAGAGTCCAACAGACTTGAATTCTTTTTTTTTTTTTTGACATAAAATACTTCAGTGTGCATATTATCTGTAGAAAGAAGAGCAAATTATAAGCACCTGCCAGAAACTTCAGGGGAAATTTTCCATTGAGCAAGAAAGGATGAGCAGACATTATTTCTACAGTACCCATTATTTCTAATTTGAGATTTATGAGAGGTCATTGATAACACATTTACTTTATGTGTCATACTATGTTTTTTTAGTCAACTTAAACGTTAAGGGCTTTTGTTTTCTGGTTTGTTCACAGAAATAACATTTTTTAAGGAAAAATAACATTTGCAAACAAAAAGTATTTAGTGAGAAGAGTAGAATTGTCATAATTTAAAAAAATACCTTATTGAGGTATGATTGACATACAAAAAGCTGTACATATTTAATGTATACAACTTGATGCCTTTGAAGGTAAGTGTGCACCCATACACTCATAATCATGATTTATGCCATAGACCTATTCATTACCTCCAAAAGTTTTCTTCCACCCTTCTATACATTATTATTAATATTTTTGTTATAAGAACACAACATAAGATTTACCCTCTTAGCAAAATTTTAAGTATACAATGTAGTATTGTTAAGAGTAGGCACCATGATATACAGTAGGCCTCTAGGACTTATTCATCTTGTATAATGGAAACTTCATACCCTTTGAACAATACCTCTCCTTTCCCTCTCCCCCAACCCCTGGCAACCACCATTCCATTCTCTTCTTCGATGATTAACAGACCTGAATTATTATCCTGGCTCTCTTACTTATTGTCTGTGTAACCTTAAGCAAGTTACCTAGACTTTCTAAGCCTATTCACTCTTTTGTAAACCAAAGGAAACCTCAGTGGGTTTCCATGAAGATAAACTGACATAAATATGAGATACATTTATGAGAACCTCTCATGCATATTGAGCACTAAATAAATGTTTATGACCTTGCATTTTGTTTTCTTTTCCACTTAAGTTTGTAGGAGTGAATTTGGTCTATATGAGCTTTTGTACTTCAGTTGGCCTCATCTAACTGAGAACTTCTTGAATGGGATTAAGACCCACCAAATTCTGCACAGTTCAAAGCCAATAACTGTTTATCGAATAGAAAATGCTTGAATTTCCTCAACACTCTGAGAGAGAAATAAATTTCCATTACTTCCAATTATTTCACTTGTAATAATTAGATATCAATCTTATGACTCATGTTATTGCCTTATATTCAAATATAAGAAAGACAAATTCTTAAGAAGGTAAGGAGAAAATGAGTGTGAGATATTAAAAAGTTCCTTATGAATTTCTGAAATAAATGTAGTGTGCTTGTTTTTGAAAGAATTGCTGCTTCAGGGGAGAAAGGTGAAAATCTATTAAAGGGAAAAAAGTTTCTAAAGAAGTTGAGAGTTTCTTTTTATTTTCTTCAACAAATTCTTACTGCCAAGTATTGGCTCTTGGAAAATACAGCTAGCCACCTATAAAGTTGTAATAGAAAATAGTAAAAGCAATGAAATGTACAATTAAGGATCACACACCCTAGATATCTTCTAGTTCATTAGTCTTCCTATCACTGCCCAGGAGTTTTCTCAATCTCTTGCTTTTTACTCCCAGACTCAACCACAGTGAAACTGATGATAAGGTTCACTCTTCTTTATAGTGTTTCCTTGCACAAAGCAATGATCTCTTAAAGATGATGTATAATACTCCCTCAGAAAATGCTGTCCATTTTAGACTTTTTTTCTGCATGGTAGCGTTCTGTTTTTCTCAGTGAATGTTGTAAGCTAGATCAGTAGTCGTAGGGATTTTTACCAGATTCACCAGTAGAGAGAGTTCAAACCAAGTTGTGTGAAATTTTGGGGAAGGGATTCTAGAATTTTCGAGGGTGCATTCAGGGGACTGAAGGAATCAGTAACCAAATGTAGATGAAAGCATTTGTGGATTGAACAAACATTTACTGAGCTAGTGTAGGTACTGGAGATGAAAAAAAAAGTAAGAGAATCTATACTCTCTTCAAAGGGTTTATGTTTATAGTTTGGTAGGGGAATGTCTATGTGAGCCCATCGACGACAATGCCCTTTTCTTGGTATAATTACACAATGTAAAAGAAAAAAGTGGAACTTCTTAAATAAGCAGATTGGTGGGGAGGGGGTGGTGAGAGGAAAGTCATGTGTTCAGTGTGGGTCCCAGAGTGACGAGAAGCCAACCTTCTCTTCAAAGGCTCTGGTGAGCCAGGAAGGTGGGGCCATCGGTTCCATAAATCTGGGAGTAGGATATTTATCAGAGACCCCGGAGACTCAGGGGCTTTTAACTTTTTTTCCCCACTGAATGGCTCTGTGACCTTAACCGCTCAATTACTTAGAGCCTTATTCATCTATAACTGGAGTGGGATTGGTGGTTAAGTACCTTCAATTCCCTTCTATGATGGATGCCTAGAAGTATGGCAAGGGGAGATGGGGGTACAGAACATGGGACCCTGACTTGTTGCAACTTCACTGGTGGAGTCACCTCCTTCTTGCCTCCTTAAGTCACTGTCCAACACTGTGGTGCTCACAAACCAAAGTCCCCTTAAATCGCTCTTCCTCACTGATGTCCTGAGGAATCAGGATTGTTCTTAAATGTGGGTTAGGAATAGCCCACTAAAAACCCCATATTCCCAGTTGGGACAGATTCATTCTGGTTTAGGGGACTTCCCTTTGTGTTTTCACAGTATGTATGCTTACCTCTACTGTAAGAAGTGTAACTGTGTATCAAAACAGGCTAGTTGTCTAATCATCTGTTTGGAGAGAGGAGGAAGTCTCAATAATCTCTCCACCCCCAGCTCTCAGCACAGAGCTAGGAATGTAGTAAATGCTTAATATATGTTTGCCAGATGAATGGATGAATGAATGAATCAATGAGTGAATGAACTCACATTTTGCTGAAAGTCTGATGGTTATAGACAGTCTACAATTTCCCCCAGGTTATGATAATATTGAGCAGCCAGAAAGGTTAAGCTCCAGACATAACTATGATCTTTATTTCAAGTGCAAATAGCCTTTATTTTGTAGAAAAGTTTAGTATCATAAAGACCTTCTCCCGAGATTGATTTTTCCCTCAAATCTGTATCTGTGTCAAAATGCCACAAAGTTCTACAGAAAATGCAGTGAAAATTATTCAAGGTGGGCAAGGAGAAAGTATCAAAGCAAGTCTTTCAGGTGGAAAGGTAACTTATGGCTTTAAGTAAAATCCTTTCTCCTTGCCCATCTTGAATAATTTTCACTGCCTTTTTCTCCACTTGTAATCCTTTCTAATTTGTACCATATTTCTGACTAGGGGTATATGCTCATTGACCTGTCATCCAAATTATGTTTACACAAATAACTTTAACATTAGTGATAATAACTGATATATTTGAACGCCAGGCTAAGTGCTTTCAGTGATATTATCACACTGAAGTTCTATATTCTTGTAAGAAAACATTATCCTCCCTATTTTTTAATAATTAGGAAGTTAGAGGGTGAATAACTTGTCCAAGGTTTTGCACCTGGTAAGTGTCAGAGTTAGAAGGCACACGAAGATCTAATTTCATTTTCTGTATTCTTTTAATTATTTCATGTCCCTCATGATATTAAATTCTTGATAGATGGAATATATTTTGTCTAATAATCAGAAAATCCAATGAAATAAAAAGACAATTGTAAATGGTGAGTACATGGAAAAAATCAGTCAGTTGCCTGCATTTTTCACCTATGAGGATCCTGTGAGGTATTATGATATATCACCAAATATTAGATTTTTCCATAATAAAATTAGAGATTCAAGGAATTTTGGAATTCATTTTTACAGAGAATATTTATTGATCACCTACTGTGTACCTGCTTTTCTGAGCTTGGGGCATAGCAGAACTGAACAAAATCCTTACTCTCCGGAAAACTGGGAGAACAACACAGATAAAATCCATGATCTTATGGAATTCTCATTCCCATTATTGTCTCAATTATAATTCAGGTGGAAACAAGTTATCCCAAATTACACAGATAATCACCTCTTTAGTCCATTTCACTGCTCCTGTAGACTTAACCAGCCTTAACCACCTATTGGGACCCAAACATTCCTTTGAAAATGAATTAAATTTGTAGAATGGAGAATAAAGAAAAATATTTAAAATTGTTTTTTGATCTGTGCTCTGTTTCTCAGTGGACAATATTGAAGTAATATAATTTCTGCTTTGGTAAAATGGTAATGAGCCTTTATGCTCTAATATTATGTGGGAATTAGGGGATTGTTGACAATAATTGTGCCTCAAAAATTTGTGAATTATTTAGTGAATTCAAGTTTTCTTCATTAACTCACTCAAATTGCACAGGTGTGGACAATAGTCCCCAAGGTCATCGATGTGTACAAGCTGAACCCCTGTGGACATGGTAGGTCAGTAACTCACCAAGACAAGCCATGACCTTTATTTGGGAAAAAAAATTTTTTTTTTCAAAGAGAAAATTGGCCACCTATTGGGTTGGCCAAAAGGTTCGTTCATTTTTTTCTGTAAGATGGCTCTAGTAGTACTTAGTTGTCTTTAACTTCCTTCAAAACAATTGTGTTTGATTGTATATGACAGCTGTCATAGCAGGGTGCATTTTAAAAAAGACATCAAAATTGGTGAATTTTTGTGTAGACATTTTAATATTGAAGATAGAAGAAAAACAACTTTTTTGGCATATTATTATGCTTTATTATTTCAAGAAAGGAAAAAACCCAAGCTAAATGTTAAAAAAAAAAAAAAAAGATTTGTGCAGTGTGTGGAGAAGGTGCTGTGACTGATCGAACATGTCAAAGGTGGTTTGCAAAGTTTCATGCTGGAGATTTCTCGCTGGATGATGCTCCACGGTTGGGTAGACCAGTTAAAGTTGATAGCGATCAAATTGAGACATTAATTGAGAACAATCAATGTTATATCATGCAGAGACAGCAGAAATACTCAAAATATCCAAGTCAAACGCTGAAAATCATTTGCATCAGCTTGGTTATGTGAATCACTTTGATGTCTGGTTTCCACATAAGTTAAGGGATAAAAAACTTCTTGACTGTATTTCCGCATGCAATTCTCTAGTTAAACGTAATGAAAATGTTCTGTTTTTAAAACAAATGGTGACGGGGTATGAAAAGTGGATACTGTACAATAATGTGGAACGGAAGAGATCGTGGGGCAAGTGAAATGAACCACCACCAACCACACCAAAGGCCGGTCTTCATCCAAAGAAGGGGATGTCGTGTAATGGTGGGATTGGAAGGGAGTCCTCTATTATGAGCTCCTTCTGGAAAACCAAACAATTAATTCCAACAAGTACTGCTCCCAATTAGACTAACTGAAAGCAACACTCGATGAAAAGCGTCCAGAATTAGTCAACAGAAAACGCATAATCTTCCATCAGGATAATGCAAGACTGCATGTTTCTTTGATGACCAGGCAAAAACTGTTACAACTTCACTGGGAAGTTCTGATTCATCCACCACACTCACCAGACATTGCACCTTCAGATTTCAATTTATTTAGGTCTTTAAAAAATTCTCTTAATGCAAAATATTTCAATTCCCTGGAAGACTGTAAAAGACACCTGGAACAGTTCTTTGCTCAAAAAGATAAAAAGCTTTAGGAAGAAATTATGAAGTTGCCTGAAAAATGACAGAAGGTAGTGGAACAAAAGGGTGAATACATTGTTCAATAAAATTCTTTGTGAAAATGAAAAATGTGTCTTTTATTTTTACTTAAAAACCAAAGGCACTTTTTAGCAAACCCAGTACTTATCCTGCGTTCATCAGCTAATTGCTCCTTCTTCACATGCCTCATAGATGAGTTATCCCCAGAAGAATCTTTGAATCTAAGACTGGCCCCTTTTATCAAGCAGCATCACTTGGTAGACAGGATACTCGAATAGCTCCAGTTATCGGTAGTGACTGTACATTTTAGGTATTTAGTCCATTAGTCCATTACCTGCAACCTTTGGGAATCCTGGGACTTAAGCTTTGTGGCTTTGACATGTTGGGTGTGATCTTGGATATCCCTGAAATGTAGTAATAGCTCTTTTTTTTTTTTTTTTTTCTGGTGTGAATTCACCTCAGCTGTCATTGAAGGCAAATGTGTAGGGTAATTAGGGAACTTATGGCAGTGACTTACTTTTATTCTACACGTACATCACCAAAGGACTTTATGAAAATTCATATCCTGGTTTTCTAGGTCCAGAGAAGGGCCTAAGATTCTGCATTTTTCTCCAAGGGTGCCGATGATGCGGGTCCTTAGAGCACCCTTTAAATGGAGAGTGAAACTGATCGACTACCCATGAATCACAGCTCAAGGCAGCTGTGTTGTTTTCCTTTTATTGTTACACACCCAGTAATTGTAATTAAGGTTTTAAAGAAGCAACTTAAAAATTTGTAGTTGCAATTGAATGTACTTTCTGAAGAAAATATATGTGACACTGATGTTCACAATTTGGGATTAAGAAACTCTCACTTGAGATGGAAACCTCATCCGTGTCAGGGGTTCATTTTGTATGTTTGGGGAACTCCTTCACATACGTTATCTTATTTGGACCTTACTACCACGTTGAGGTTGACCAGCTGAATATTTTGCTAACTTGTTTTTACAGATAATTCAAATGAGAAACATAGCAGTGGGTGACACCCCCAAGATCACACAAAGCATTGTGACAAAGCAGAGGTATGAAACCAAGGATCCCAGCTTTTAGTTTGGTGGTAGAGCCATCTAACAAAATGCTTTTCATTTTATCCTTCCAAAACCCTCTAAATTGATTGCCTTGCTTCACATATTGTTTGTTCAAACTAAATTGTTATATATGCTTATAATATACTTAGCTATCATCCACGTCATTACCATTATCACCCAAAACACTCCATGGCAGTTCTTCTGAAAAGCACTTATTATGTTTAAGGAATATTTTGCGTGGTACACTGGATATACACAAGAACATAGGAGTCAAGGCCTGCTGTTCAAATACCACACAAGTGATTTTCATGACAACATAAAAGAGGAGATTTGAAATATCAAATTACAGATATCGAATCAAATGAGCTAATACAGCTTTGTTAGATGCTTAATACCTAATGAACACTCAAATAATGTTACTATCAAACAGGTGTCTAAACAATCAAAGTTATAGAATATTGAAATATTTAGTGGTCAAGGAAATCTCAACAGATGAAGGAAGATTTTTACTGTCTCTTGAAAGAAGTAAAATCAAAGTGGTTAAGAACAAGGCTCTGGAGTTTAGGTGCCTGGATTTGAATAACAGCCCACCCAATCCCATGCTGTGTGAATCTGGGTTAAGTAACTTGACTCAGTTACTCTCAGAAGTAACTCTGAGCCTAAACTTGCTCATTGGTAAGCTGGGGAGAGAATAATTGGTTCTACCTCAAGTGTTGTTGAGAAAATTAAAAAGACATAAAAAAACACTTAGTATACTGCTTGATATGTGGAAAGTGCTCTGCAATCAGAGCTAATTTTATTGATCATCTACTTGTTCTAAGCACTACTTACACGTGTCTACTCATTTCAGCTTGACAGCAACCCCATGAGGTCATGCATTATTATTCCCATTTTAAATATATGAATACTAAAGTCCAGAGAGATTAAATGACTTGCCTTAACTCACACAATTTGGAATTGTGAGAAATGTGGTTAAAACCCAGGTATCTGGCCTTAAATCTGTGTTCTTTACTAAACTATACCAACTGTACAGACATCAGTTCTATTATTACTTCTACTATACTACCACCACCACCACCACTATGACTATTTTTGTTGTTATTTTTGTGGTTGCTGCAGTCGTTATTAATATTATTTGTATTGTATGCTATTACAGCTTTAGGAAAGCTGAACAAATTAAGGTGAAGTGGGGTGCATTCTAGTGTGAGTAAAGGTAGAAAGGTGGAGATCCATCTGGCCTGATAGAGAGCTGCTGGGCCGGTATGACTGAGGTGGAGAGCTTGTGGGTTGAAGAAGTAGGAAATCAGGTGGAAGAGGGAGGTTGGTGCCAGACTATAGGAGATCTTTAATCTCACTCTAACTTAATAGGGCTTTGTTCTGAGGAAAATGGGAGATTTTTTTTTTTTTAATTGGAGTATAGTTGCTTTCCACTGCTGTGTCAGTTTCTGCTGTACAGCAAAGTGAATCATGCATACGTATACATATATCCCCCCTTTTTTTGGATTTCCTTCCCATTTAGGTTACCACAGAGTACCGAGTAGAATTCCCTGTGCTATACAGTAGGTTCTCATTAGTTATGAAAATGGGAGATTTTGAGTCTTTTTAATAAGGGAATGATTAAGTTGCGTCACCCACCCATGTACTCCATCCACTCTAATGCACATTAGGAATGTAGCTAAAAAGGTCTTAGCTATTCTCAGGACAACAGATATGATCACAGACTCACAAACGCATATGCTGTACACTAAGAAACCCACACATAAAATGTGGCTATAAAGTAATGATGCTAATTGCACAAGGCTCTTGTGGAATCCATCTTATTACTCTATAGCCTTGGCTCCTATATAAGAAATATATCAGAAAATAAAACTGGGGGAATCAATCACATTGCTTAGAAGTTCTTCTATGTGACTCACTTAGCGGGTATGTGATGGAAGAAACTTTTATGGTAGGGAAATTCCTATCAGTCACAGCTTTTATAACTGCTTATTGAAGATATACACAGCTCTACAATGGCAGTGCTAAAATTGGCTTTTACTTCCTTGAACCATCATTGTATTGAACCATGTAACCAGAAAATCACAATGTGGTGATCTTTCTCTACACTAATCCTTCCATGAGCGCTTAATGGCTTGTCTGTTCATCCTGGAGATAATAAACCTTGCAGTGAAGCAATAGCTGTCTTGGCGACTTTGCATAAATCATTATTTGTAAAAGTGAAGGAAAACCTATAGATAGGAACCAAGGACTGGGATTGCTCAGCTTTTAAGAATTAGCTCTGGTAATTGCTGTGACTACATTAGAAATGCACTGAGCAAATAGACACAGACCAAAAAGTAAATATTATCTCTCAAAGTGATCAATATAACAACTTCCAACACAGGAAGGGCAATTATTAAATATCCTAGCAGGTTTGTCGGAGCAAAACAACATTGTAATAAAATGCCTGCTAGGTAGAAAATGGGAAACAGCAAAAGACCTATAGAAACATGGAGAGTTATTCTTCTATAGCTAAAAATCAAGTTGACGTGTTATAAGAAAGTGTACATAGAAAATAGTTATGTTATTAAAATAGTACAACTTACGATTTTAAAACTAGTTATTTCTGATGATTTTAAAATATTGCTTCAATTAAGATAGTTTTCTTAAGGCAGGAGACCGATTGGCTTCCCACATGAGATTTGTACTATCCTGTTTTTCAGCTTCTCCTGTCAGACCTGGAGTCACTGTTGAATCACTCCATTTCTCAGCATCCTACTAGGCTAAGAGAACACAAACATTTTCTTGAAGTAAAGGCAGATAGAATTTTCTCCCAAACACAGATTCACAAGAAGACAAGACAAAGAGAGATTGAAGAGAGAAGTAGGACATTATATTTAGGCCAGTTGCCTGATTTCCACCAAACTTTATCCTAATTTCTTTTAGGCTCTTGTCCCAGAGGCTGATTTTGTTGTTCAAGAAGCAGACACACCTACAGTGGATAGCTCAGCCAGCAAAAACTACTCTCAGATTAGTAACAGACCAATAAACAACACACTGGTGAGTCTGAAGCTGATAGAATATCATCCTGATGTGTTAGCCAATGGTTCAAAGCTTGCACAGGGAGGCTTTGTTTGTTTGTTCATTTCTTTCTTTTTCCATTTTATTATTTCTGCTCTTTATACACGTTTTTTGCTTTCTCCAAGTTACCTCCCACCCCTATTCCTCTTCCTTTCTTCCTTTCTTCATGCTTTCTTTCATTCCTCCTACCTGGGCTGCTGCAATAGTCTCCTAACTGGTTTCCCTGATTCTACCCTTGCCCCTAAAGTCTGTGCTCAACCCTGTAGCCAGAGAGATCTTTTTAGGACATAAGTCCGGTCATACCCCTCCTCTGCAAAACACCCTTTCCTGGCTTCCTATTTTACCACAGTCCAAGCCAAAGCCTGTGCAGAGGCTACAAGGTCCTGCAAGATCCAGTCCTCTGTTTACTTGCAGAGCTTGTTTCTTCCTTATTTCTCCCAGACAAGACAGACCCACTCCCAACTTAGTGCTCTTTTATTGGATCTTCCCTCAATATCTGAATGACTACTCTCACTTTCTGTAAGACTTTGCTTAAACCTCACCTTCTCAGTGGCCACTGACTACCTTGTTTAAAACTGCAATCAACCCTCCTCCTTTCCCTCAACTCTGGCATTTTTTTAAAATTAATTTTTATTGGAGTATAGTTGATTTACAGTGTTGTGTTAGTTAACCCTGGGATTCTTGATTTCCTTTACCCTGTTTGTTTTAACATATTACCCAATTTACATATTTACTATGTTTATTGTTAATTGTCTTTCTTCTTACACTAGAATGTAAGCTCCATTAGAAAGGGACCTTTGCTTGTTCAGTGATTTATTCCCTGAGCCTAGAACAGTGTCTGAGAAAAGCAGGTACCTGATAAATATATTTTTCCAAAAATGAAAGTAACTATCTTCAAGGTGGGAAACAAACAAGAGAGTGAAATATAAAACAATTAGTAAGTGTGATGATGGAGGTCTGTAGTTATTTTAAAAGTAAAAATAGAAATTTTCCGTCTCTGTTAGCATGAGGGTGAAGACAAGCTTGAGGAAATGATTAGAGAAATGGTAACATTAGTGCAGGATTTGGGAGCATGATGAGAATTTCACCAGGCAGACTAGAATATTACAGGTGAGGGAATGCGTTCTGGATAGAAAGAACAACATATGAGAAGGCACTGGTGTGTGAGAGCCACTTTGTGTATATATTTGTGGAAGGAAGGTGCAAGCAGTACGCTTAGATGTATTACAGGGAACATACAAGGTAGAAGTTGGAAATGAGGTTGTACAGGTAGAGCAATAGAGGAGCCAGATGATGGCGGGTCTCACTTGCAAAGCAAAAGAGATTAGATTTGTCCCAAAGACAACAGGTATTCACTGAAGGACTATGAACAGGGGAGAAATTATGCGATTTAAATTTTTAAATAGTGATAGCATAGGATGGATGGGAGAAAATTCCTCTGGTGTCTAAGGAACCATTTGCAGGATACTGGTGGAGACTTCAGTTAAGGCAATGGAATCAGAGAGCTGAGGGGTCATGTCTGAGAAAGATTTAAAAGGAAGACCTCTCACGAATCAGTAACTGATAGCTGATGAAGTGCAAGGAACGAGGATGAGTCTAAGATAATTCTGACATTTTTAGTATGAGTGACCAATTGGATGGTGATGATATTAGCTATAAATGGAAAATTAAGAGATGAGCAGGTTTGGGGAAATAATATTTTTAATGAAATGTTGGGTTTTTTGTGCTAGGCAACTCCCAGAGGAGTCATAAAGTAATTAAAAATAAGTGAATTAAGTGGGTAGAACTTAGGATACAAGTTTAGAAAGGTGGTGACAGAGATCCGAGCAGGAATAGTTAATGACAGTTAAACCATGATGAGCAGTGTCATTGTCCCACCAGAATCTGCCGAGTGATAAGAAAGCCAAGGTTGGTGTTCTGGGGAAAGTTACTATTTTATTGTTAGGTAGAGGAAATACTACCTGTGAATGGGATATTGCATAAATCATCAAAGATTTGGGAAGATAAAGAGGGTGTCGTGGTGTCATGGAAGTCAAGAAAGAAAGGAATGACCCCCATGATTTGGTACTATAGGGAGACCACTGAAGATAAGGAATGGAGACCAAGGAGTTACCCACCTTACTAAGAAAAATTTTCAGAGGCGTTTTGGGAATGGAAGACAAACTGCAGTGTATTGAAAAGTCTAAGGGGTATAATGGGTAGAAGATTATGTTTATAGATGAGTCTTTAAGAAACCAGATATGAAGGGTAGCATAGAAATAAGGAAGCGATTTAAGGTGGATATAAGGTGAAGAGAAGATTATTTCTCATACAAGAGAGAATTGTTGGGCCAGATAGATTCAATGCTGTCCAAGAGTTTGAAAATGAAGGAGAGAGAGACTAAGCTGTTCTCAGCCCTGCAGGAAGGGGCTCATTCTGTGTGGGGAGAAATAGGAGTTGTGATGCAGATCAAAAATGGAGGCATTAGCCCCCAAAAGAAAAAAAAAAGATTATTTGTTCTTTGGAGTTGAGAGGAGAGGATGGTGGTGTTTACAAATAAACATATGGGGAACACTGGGGTTTTAAGGAATCAATATATAACTCTCCCCACTCCACACCATGTTCCCTGAATTCAGAACCAAATGAAGAATCACACAATGAGGCAGAGAGATGAAACTCAATGTGGAAGCTTTATAAATGATGGGTTGACTGGAAAACGCCCTGTGAGGTATGGGTCCAGAGACTTGTTAATATTCTAGCCATGAGTTAGGAATTAGACAGGCATATAGAGCTGGACAGCTGGACATATCCAAGCTTCCCCAGACAGAATGGGCCCCTTTCTCTGGGGCCGAGAACAGTGAGCAGATGCCAATGTGTGCTCTCTGAAGATGGATCTCAAGGAGAGAAGGGGTTGAAGTGAGCATGTCCAGTCCTTTCTCCCATACGAACCAATCAGATACTTAATTCTGGCACCATGAGACCGGTGATACAGGAAGTCCCCTTTCCAACAGGGAAAATTGATGAGGTTGAGGGAATTCCCACTTCGATTTATTATTTGAAGCAGAAAGTGAGTTCTTCCTATGTTTGAGGGAGGTGAGAATAGGGGTAGGAGGGCTGAGGAAACATAGTGAATGTGTGTAATGGCTGCTGTGAGGAATGAAAGAGTGATCCAGGGACATATGGAAGAATTGTTCAGGGGAATCAAAGCCCAGCTGAGGACAGAGAACATATGTTTACTCTTCTCCAGAAGGTCCTGGCAGGTATTGTCTAAGAGATAAATGCTTTAATTTTTACTGAATTGGGAACTTTCATGGGAGTTGAAGTGGTGGCAAAAGAATGGTTGAAATTGTGAGGTCTAGACTTGTGTCTCGGTTCTCTATTTCTGCATAACAAATTACTCCTAAAGTGAATGGCTTAAAATAACAGAGATTTATTGTTTCTCATGGTCAGGAATCCAGGCAAGATTCAGCTGGACAGTTCTTCTGGTGAAATGCCATCACTTAGGTTCCTCATCTGACCTAGACTGGGCTGGAAGGTCTAAGGTTAATTTGTTTCCAAGTCTGGCACCTCTACATGGTCTTTCTTTGTCTCTCTCTCTCCCTTTCTTTTTTCCTTCCCTTCCTTCTCTCTTTCTCTCTCTCCACATTGTGTGTTATCATTTAATAATCTTGCTAGCTTCTTTATGGTGTGGAGGTTTGCTTCCTTCGAGAGCACAGAAGGGAAAGTTGCTAGACTTCTTCAAAGTGAGGACTGAAACTCAACAAAGTCAGTTCTGCACATTCCAGTAATTACAAGGCCAGCCCAGATTCAAAGAGAATGATTGAAGTAGACACTCTCTCTCTTTCTTTTTTTAAAATCAGGGTATAGTTATTTTACAATGTTGTGTTAGTGTCTACTGTACTGTGAAGTGAATTAGAGTTCCCTGTGCTATATAGCAGGTTCTCATAGACTCTCCCTCTTAATGAAGGGACAAGCTGCATAAACAGGGAGAAGGGCAATTGATGAGAGCCATCTTTGAAGACTATCTACCACCACAGGAGAGTGGGAAGAAAATGCATCCAGCTTCCTGATATGCAAAGAGAAAACCCAGGATTTCACTTCCCCATAGAAGAGGCTAATGGCTGGAGTTTATTTTATGGGTGAATTTCTCCTACCCATAGAGGGAACTGTAGTATTTCTGTTAGAAGGCAGAAATTCTTTCATAGTGCCATGGATTTTCTAGCAAAAGTTTCATGGCTTAGGGGAAAAAACACTCATGCATTTGAAATTTCATTTTTTTTAACATCTTTATTGGAGTATAATTGCTTTACAATGGTGTGTTAGTTTCTGCTTTATAACAAAGTGAATCAGTTATACATACACATATGTCGCCATATCTCTTCCCTCTTGCGTCTCCCTCCCTCCCACCCTCCCTATCCCACCCCTCTAGGTGGTCACAAACCACGGAGCTGATCTCTCTGTGCTATGCGGCTGCTTCCCACTAGCTATTTTACGTTTGGTAGTGTATATATGTCCATGCCACTCTCTCACTTTGTCCCAGCTTACCCTTCCCCCTCCCCATGTCCTCAAGTCCATTCTCTACATCTGTGTCTTTATTCCTGTCCTTCCCAGCTCACTCTGAGGAGTAAAACTAGTTTGGACATGAAAGTGTCACACTAAATTAGGCTCTGCTTGGCCTTTGGGGAGATGGTAAAATTAGGATTTGCCATGAAAACATGCAAGAATATGAATCTCATAGGTAAGACTGCTGTTTAGGAACTATATGAGTCTGGTATAGGTGATGTAGGATGCCCTCTTCCTCTGAGGGTTTACTCCTCAGAGTAAAGCACTTCTATGGCAGTGCTTAGCTCCTTTTTGGACCCAGGATTATTCATTATCTAGGGCTTGTCATGTATGGGCTCACATCCTTTTAGAAACTCCTGGCTTTCCTTGGATTTTCTCACCAGAGTCTGCATTTCCACTTTAACCTTCCATGCAGTTTCTCTACCGTTCCTTAGGGCTTTAAATTCTGGAGTAGATGTGCAGCTCCTTCTCTATTCTTGTTAGGGGAACAACAATTTTTTTCACATTCTTTGACTTTAGACCAACTAAATTTTCACCTTTCGAGGCCCCACCTTTTTTCCTATGGAAAATTGAACTACACATTCTTGAGGTTTCCTATGACCACTTCCCTGAGGTTGTACCAAGGTTCTGGGATCATCACAAAGTACCAATGTACTGGTTCTATTGAGAAGTACATGGTCCCAGCTTCCACAATGCACAATGCATTTAAGGAATCTTTGGTAAGGTTGTGAGCCCTGGGCCCTAGTCTCTCTGGGACACTATGTGGTCATTCACTGAATTTTTGTCCACCATCTGGTACCACAAAGAGGTAGGTTGCAGGTATCCTCAGCACGGAGAACTATGTGACTTTTTTTTTCCACCAACTCTCTTCCATTCAGGAAAATTGCTTTTAATTATTGGGTATCCCTCTTATTTCAAGCACTACTACTGTTCTTTTTTTGCAGTACGCGGGCCTCTCACTGTTGTGGCCTCTCCCGTTGCGGAGTACAGGCTCCGGACGCGCAGGCTCAGCGGCCATGGCTCACGGGCCCAGCCGCTCCGCGGCATGTGGGATCTTCCCGGACCGGGGCCCGAACCCATATCCCCTGCATCGGCAGGCGGGCTTTCAACCACTGCGCCACCAGGGAAGGCCACTACTGTTCTTAATGAGTTTAGGCTTTTGACTATAAAAGCCAGGAGACTTGTCACAAATCTCTCTTGGTGTGAGCCTGTTGCCTGCTTGAATGTGGGCAAAAGACATGGGAAAGACAGAGAAAACATAAATTAATAATGCAAAACTCTTTCTGCCACATTTTCATGTCACTACCAATCAAAGATGATTTGTCCATGTGTCTCTACCTCCCAGAGGGACCGCTAGGTAGTCTGTTAAACAGTTTCATCTAAGTGAATATGATAATTCAAAACAGTGATAGAAGCTGTTTGAGCTCCTGCAATCCTCATCTTGGCATATGTGTCCGTTTCAATAGTGGCCCTCTGGAGAAAATGCCTAATTTTGTTAGTCATTCAAAGAAATGACATGCCTTTCAATGTAGATAGAATCAGAGGGAAAGAATGAGACAGATGAAGGTGGGCAGGGCAGTACAGGATTATCTGATTACAATACTTAAGTATTGGATTATTCAGCCTATTGTAGAATAGGGTCTGTTGATGTGCCCACACTGACACAAATAACAAAGATGCTAACATTTGAATATCACTTTATAATATCTGCAGCACTTTTCTACCCACAATTTCATTTGAACCTGGATTCTGAAGTCATAGAATATTGCCATTGAAAGGAATTAAGTGACCTCTCTTCCCATCCAACACAAGAATCTCATTTAAAAACCTAATGGACACTTGCAGTTACTTGTCCTTGAAAAATTCAGGTGACGGGGAGCCCATGACTTCAGGATGCCAAGTATTTTAAAAGTACAACTCTACTTGCTCAGAATAATTTTTGTTTTGAACAGAGCTGATAGCTATATCATCCATAAATTCCATTCATTAGCCTCAGTGTGAGAAAAAGAGAGCTAGCCTTTGGAGTCAAAATCGCGACTTAGCCACTGACTGGTGATTTGGGGCAAGTGGCATGAACTCTCTGAGTATCCATTGGCTCACTTGTAAAATGCTGATAATCTGCTGACCACACAGAATTGCTCTGAGTATTAAAAGAAATGGTGAGCTGTGAACCTTAAAGATAATACCTCATTTGGTCCTCACCCAATGTAGGGGACTTTATGACGAATATCACTTATTGTTTCATGCTATAATATACCAGATTTCCTTTCAGGCTTTAAGCCACTGCTTTAACTGTGAGTGTATCAGCTTCTTGAAGCCTCTCGTCTCTCATGCACTGCTTCCAACATGCTAAAATCATGAAACATCATGTCTTCCACCTGAGGGTCAGTCAAGAACCAATCTGTGCTGAGTGAACCTCACCAAAGTCTGTGTGAACTCAGACCTGACTTTTGCAGACATTATTTCTCTGGCTCAGGGGTCTTTTTCCTTTATTTCTGAGTTCTATTAAGCTCTTGATTATTGACCTTATTGTACATTTGATACTTTTTCTTTACAACCTACTCCTTCTTCTACGTATGACATCACCATGCATAGCACACTCATCTTCTCAGTAACTTACGCCAGAAATTGGGAATCATATTTGCCTTCACCCTTGGCCCAAGTGCCACATTCAATCAGTCACTAAGTTCTGTCAATTCTACCTCCAAATTATATCTCAAATCTGTCCCCTTCTCTCCATTGCCCCTGCCCAGTCCAGACATGCACCATCCCTTCCTGGAACTATTGCAAGGGCTTTGCCAAATGGATGATGTCAAGTCAACTAAAAAACTTATAAAATTAAATAATAACCCAGCCTCTATTAAAGGAAACCAAGGTCTATGTAAAATATTTAGGACTATCTCTAGCCCACTCTCTCCTTTTTTTTTTCTTTTTTATTATTAAAGTTGTAAGTTTCAAGTTATCTGGAAAATTCAGTTATATGGAACCCCTTATTTCCTAACTGTGCTAAGTGAAAAAGAGGACTAATATAGTGTATTTATTCAAGATTGATTTTTGCAAAAGATTGTTCCCATATGGGGATTGTGCTTGTGACTCATGGAGTCTCTCTTTTTGTTCTGGCTGCTTTGAAAAGCCAAGCAAAAGTTCCTTCAAGCCCAGCAGTTAATTGTCACAGTGATGTCTGTTTGATGACTCCATATTTATTTTAAGAGGAACTGCATCCCGTTGGGCCTGCCAGGATGAGTTAGCTGCGAAATGCATTCCTAAATAGCTAAATGATTCAGCGCAGGATCCCATATATGAAATTGACTTTGTAATGCGGCTGCATGTCTATCTGTTGGAAAGTCTATCTATTTCGGTTCTGTGCTTTATTTTATAATTCAATATTGCATATGAATAGGTAATGGAGGGAAGCTTTCCTGCCTCACAAAACCCATGTTGCAACCAATATGTCGTTAAAACTTTGGGCAGGTACTTGGAAGCTTCCTATGATGAGAACTCAGTTATATGGGGTCTATGTCTCTGAAAACATTCAGAATTGCACACTGCAGTTTGCAAATAACAACTAGGATGCTCTTGAACCGAGAAACCCCCAAGAGGGTACTTACCCTCTTTGCATCAATAAAGTACAACAGCTTCTTATCAGAGGCTGACTTTTGCTTACAGCTAGAAATCTGGCTAAGCTCAGTTTCTAACCACTTAGAGACTTCAAATAATTCCCAAATTATACCTTCCTTCAAAGGGAATATGCTTTAAATCAAGTGTATAACGTTAGGAAAATAATAATTCACACACTTGCACAACTTAGCAGCCTGTTTAAAGATAAAGAGAATAGAGAGAGGCACAGATTGTGCCTTGGCCACTGGCCTCCCCACTTCCCCCCAAAGTGCTCAGGGAGTGTGCTTCTTTTTAAAGAGTAAAGATTTAATCAGCACTGAACCCCGGAGTGGGTCAACTGGGCATTTTGCTCCGCAAATAATATATTGAGGTTAAAAATGTCGGTGTTTTTCTGAGATAGCATGAACCCTGGTAAAGTAAGGTAGCTTGTTTGCAGAAAAGGGCCAGAGCACTAACTTGGTTTTCAGCAAATTCTCTAAGTGTGCTTCCCTCCATTTCTACCAAAGAACCCAAAGTCTACAAAAGGACTGTGTATTCTACCTGTGGTTCACTCTATTCTGTTAATTCTGTTAAGCCTGTTAATTCTGAGGGGAAAACAATCCTTCATGTTGACAAAAGGAGTGACTTGGGTGGGATAAGAGATGCAGCATGTTTCCAGGGACAGCCATCTCCACTAGGGGTCCAGGGGGTAACACCCAGCACTCTAGGTATCCAGGTACACATGAACCAGTCTTCTCTCCTTAGCATCTGAAATGGTGCTAGGTACCCTGTTTGGGAGAATCAAGAACATATTCATTCAAATGATTTTTCTGAGTTCTGTCGATTAGATAAGGAACCCCAGATGAGAAAGGCTGATTAAGAGTCATGATACTCAATTTCTAATTTTGGTATGTCATAAATCTATGAGATTTTGAGAAATCCATTTAATCGCACTGGGTATCATTTTCTTTATCTGTCAAATAAGAGGAGCTGGTCGATTTCTGAGATGGCTTGTTACTCAGAGAATCTCAGGTGAATGAGAAGGGAGGTATTATGCAGAGGGGTTATTTATATTGATGGTGTGCTCAGGGGTTTTGAAGCTTCATAGTTTAAAATTTTTGTGTACACTTTTATGCTGGAGCATTTTTTTCTTAGATCAAAATTAAGAAGAAAGAAGTATCATGGAATCTAGTCCAGTCTTGCAGCCAACATTTGAATTTCTTCTAAAACACTTTTACTAAATAACTATATATTCCATACTTGAGTGCCTCTAGTTACAGAATACCCACAATCAGCAAATTTACTCATCTTTGAAGCACTCTAACTGTTCCACCTTATGTAATATGTTCTTTCCCTCACCCTACAATGACTACAAAAGGTTACATTCCTTTTATACAAAAAAAAAAAAACCTGTCCAAAAATGGTCTAGTTCATGGAAACTGACTGCACTCAGTACTTCCACTGTCAAAAGTACTCAAGTACTCACTTTTGTTTCAGTACTGCCTTATAAATACCTGGAGTACCCCCATCTGGAGTCTTCCATGCCAACAGACTTAGCTTGCGATGGTTCAAATTACCATGTTTTGCAGAGGGAAGCAAATTAACACCTGGCTTCCATACAAGAAGTACAGTACGGGGAGCATACATGGGGGCATCCATGCCTGAAAGAAAATGTTGTCTACACCACCAAGTGGGACCTACATCAGTTGGGGGGACATAGGTTAACAGTGCCTCCAACATGGCCCCCTGGACATCTAATAAGCCTAAAGTTTCCCAGTTCAATTTGAATAATTGTGTCTAGTCCTTTTTCCTGAAGGGACTACCGAAGAATAGTCCATCCAATCTGTCCTGTTTGTCTGCACCACCACCTGTTCAAGAGCTATGGCAACGGAGGTGGGGAAGACATCCTGAGTTGCTGATGGGGGTTGTAAGTGGGAGACACAGGGACTGGGGAATCCCCTGATGTTTCTGATGGACTCCTCAGTGAGGTTAAGGGGGATGTGATCAAATTGTGTTCAGAGCTGTCTGGCAGGGGATGGCAGACCCAGCAGTCATTTAATCTGCTTGTAGTACTTTGGAAGAGCTGTACGAGGGTGTTTTCCTTAATGAGAAAAGTTCTAGAGGTGGCTATGAAAGACAAAAGACCATCAATGTCCCTCCCTCTGAAGTACCTCACAGGGTCTAAGCTACTGGGTGCTGGGGTGTTGTTGTCTCTCCACTGCCACAAAGTCAGTATGCTCCATTCCAGTAGCCGTAACTTCACACCTTGTTACCAATCATCCTCTGTTCATGCCCAGACCTTTTGTTTGGAACAGACTGTTGTGAAAGGGCTAAGAATATTTTAATAAAATATACAGACTCCTATTACATACTCAACATTTTTGGCTTGCTTGGGCGATGGTAGAAAAACTCAGCGACCATGTATTTATTATCCTTATGATGTAGTTTCATGTCAGTCCAACAGGAGAATCCAGGAGGCTGAACCAGAATTCACTGTGAGTCCTTTCGGCCTTTATGTGGTCAGACACCTTGAAGGTATATCATCTAGGTCATTCTGGGATTGCTGTTAAGGGAAAGAAGGTAGCTTCATGGCTAGGAATGGTCAGGATGAAATCCTGAATTTTCAAAATAGGTCTATATAATGCCCACCACTTTCTTCCTGACAATTACCCTAGAAGCAGATAAGAGGAGAAAATCTTTTTCTGTGGACAGTTGCAGTGAACAAATTGACTTACTAAGGTGTGTGGACCAGAAGGAGTTAAGAAAGGTAGAGTCAGAAAGGTCTTTGAGTCAATTTTTGAGGAGGCCATTGAAACCATCAACAATACCAGATGCCTCGGGATGGGATGGAAAGGTCTATCAAATACCTTGACTATCAGCCATTGTTGAGGGGCTTCAGCAGTAAGAGGTGCAACATTGCCAGATTGCAAATAGTCCAGAAAGCTGAAAACCCAACACAGATTAGTTTTATAGGTTGCAATGGCAGGGGTAGAGCCGACTGATTAGACTGACAAGTGACTTACAACCTGAAATAGTGTCCGCATTTGTGAGGCATCGCCAATAGTCCTGAGAGGGTCAAAGGTCTGATATACTCGATCTATAGCAAACAGGTGGGGGCCACACCCTATGCAATGTGGTCTTCCTCACGTCAAAAACCAAACTGGTCAACTTTTGGGAGGGTTCACAAGTCTGGCATGCAATGGTAGCTTCTGCTTGAGATATAGGGAATCCTTTGTGTTATGCCCAGTTTGTGATGATGGATGCCTTTACAGTACTAGGATGGTATCTAGGCAGCACTAGTGGCAATCTGGGAATTGCTCAGCAGCTTTATTCCACTTGGTCTGACTGACCCTTACCATAGGCACCTTTGTGAGTGACTCATGCTTCCATCGTCAGCTATGATTTGTCTCTACAGTTTGTGGTTCCAAAGAGGGCTGTCATTAATCTGCCAGTCTACGGTTTTCCAAGTGATAGACCAGACAGCTAGGTTTTTGGCAACAAGAGCCCCAAGCTCAAGAGTTAGTATAAGCTAAGAATGGCCTTGAGTTTTGGCCACTGAGCCAAAGAATCACATCTACTTTCTGTTCAGTTAGTGTTGATGTTGAACTGCTGTGGTAGCCAGTGGACACCATTGAATTTCAGGTTAGCTGACCCATCAATAAACCACACTCAGGAATTTAGGGGAACTTTGGCACGTTGAAGTCCCATTGAGTCAGTAGTTTTGTGGGGTATAATATTCCCCTAAAGGGATAACTGCCACTTTTTCATGCAAAGTTGAGATGCTGCTGGGACCAAATTGGCTGCATTTTTGAATATATCATTTCAATTTGACAAGCACGTCTTGTTGGGATTCTTCTACCTTCTACCATTTAGTCTAAGTAGACCCACTCTAAAATGGGAATGCCAGTCCGGAGAGTCACAAAGATTCTATGTGCCAGGAGTTCATTTATGTCAAGGGCCTAGTAGCAAGCTAAAAGATAGTTCTCAAAAGGAGTGTACTGGTAGTCTTTAGAGATAATGATTCCAAACACCAGGGGGCTCTTCTGGGTTGAGGCTGCCACCTGTTGCCAGAGGCTCCACTTCACAGACTCTTCAGTCACAGAGACTTTTAGCTTAAATGGGTCATTAGGGTGGTGAGTCCCAAATTTATCAGTACTTCTCTTCATGTGGTTCTTCTAAATCTGGAGAATCTCCTGTGGCACTTACAGGATGGCGCAAATAAGCACGTAGATCATTTCTTTCTCTTATACATTTGGATGAAGAAGCAACAGCAACAGTACAGTAAATCAGCCCAAAGCCTCCATCCACAAGGTCATGTTTACTTTCTTTTTCCACTCTTAACCCAATCCAGTTGCCCCATCTCCACTGCTGCACTGAATCAGATGATTAATTGATTATCTTTATCCAGAAAAGCCATAGAAGCTTGTGCCCCTCTCTCCCCAAGCTTTTACTGCCTGCTCAAAGGTGAATATGGCCTTCAGTTTCCTTTGGAAACAGTGAGATCTTTGACCTACGCCTCATCATCTTTGTCCTTAAAGCAGCCAAGATCAGGGTAGGAGAGGATGGAGGAATAAGGCGCCATGGAGAGGGAATGACTCTGCACCAGTAAAGGTCCAACGTTTTCAGCCATAATACTTTATATCAGGTGGGGAGGTCATCATTACTGCCATAACCTACTTCAGCTTTGGATGTCCCTTGATCCAGCAGTCATAGCCACATTGCTTTCTGATGTGGCCATGGGGTTTGTACCCTGTGGCTGATTTGGGATTTACTAGCACAGCATCAATGTTCTTTTAAGGAGTTTATCTTGATCTGGGACATTGCTACCCCATCATCAAGATAACACCACTTAAATTCTTGACCACTTTCAGCATAAGTCCTAAGGGAGTTTTCCAAGGCAGTGTAGGTGACTTCAAAAATTTTTCTAGGTTTATTTGGGTCAGTTTCCAGTTCTCCAGTTGGGTCACATTCATCAGTTCTATGAACCCAATCCAGCCATTAAAAGTCTTAATATTAGTCAGTGCTCCACCTATGGTTTTTCACAGGACTTTTTCATTCTCATGGAAATCTCCCTGAGAGGACCAAAGCTTTCTTATAGCAGCTCGGACCCACTGCAAAAAAAATCTGAGAACTTTTACTATCATTTCTGATGGATTTTAGCTGGCAGGATAAACTACATTAGGGGATGAACTGTAATATTGCCCATCCTTCTTTATCAAGTGATATTCATCAAACCCCATCCCCAGTTTCCCAAGCCAGTCAGACAAAGTTCTAATGATTTGCTTGATTTCTGCCCACAATGGTCAGAATTTTTCTCCTTTCACCTTCAGTGTAAGTTCCTGTCTTTTTAACTGTGCCTGAAAGGAGGTAGAGTCTTCTGCCCAACTAGGGCAAATCTTATACTAGTTGCTGCAATGTTTTTACAGTAGGGTCGACCTAAGACTGATCACCAGATTGACCAGGAACCTCCCACATGTTCCAGAGGAGAGTCGGCAGCAACCAAGGCAGTTTGCAGGCAGTGCCAGGGTTTTTATTCATTTATTCACAAGTAATTATTGTGTGTTTACTGTTGCTAGGCACTTTTCTGTGTGCTGGGGATTTAGCAGTAAATGAAATAGTCAAAACTCTATTTGACGAATCTAAGCTCCAAGTAAGTGAGTTGCAACAGATATTAGAAAGTGGCAAATGCTGTGAAAAAAAATAAGGATAAGAAATGAAAAAGATAACAGGATATTAGGACTCAGGTGTGAGGATGAGGGTGGGATGTAATATGATGGAAGCAGGATGTAGTGTTCAGTTGGGAGGTCTGAGTCAGCTTTATTGAGAAGGTGAGAATTGAGGAGTTTTTGGTATTTGGGAAAACTGACTTTGGGAGAAGAACATTTTGCTCCCTCTTGTAAACCTGCTTTTAGAATAGTGCCTGACACACAGTAGAAATTCAATAAAAATGTGTGGACTGAATGGAGATGCAGGCATCATCTGATGAAGCCAGTCTTGTTCACAGATATACATGGAAGGTTTAGATTTGATCTCCAACCTTCCTGTGAGCAAAGTGATGAGCAAGAACACATAAACCCATTGATCAAATAATTTTTAGTTGTCAGAAGAGCATTTAATGGTTCAATCTGGGATATTTCAATCACATCAAGTATCACTTAGGAACAATCAGCAGATTCTTGTCGCCTGCATGACCAAAGGAACTTACCAGAGGGACCGCTCCCTGAACAAAAGATGGATCTGTTTCAAAGGCAAATCCCATTCTTTAACTCGGAGAGCAGAAATTGCTGGAAAGCTTCCAAACTGCAATTTTCTAATTTAAAAAATGTTGTGATTTGACCAACATGTGTCTCCCTATATTTTACTCATTGGCCCAGTCCTACTTCTTGGGGCCATAATGAGTAGAATTCCTCTTTCATATACAGATATTGAAATGTTTGAGGTAGACTGTCATCTTCACTGAGTTTTCCCTTCTGGGTAAATAACTCCATTGCCCCCCCGCCCCCCTTTTTAATGCTTTCACTTAAGACATTGGATTTTCTTCACCATCTTATACAGTGTCTTCCAAAAATGTTCCAATTTGACTTACATTGTGATACTTAGAATTGGATTAGTACACTAAGTGTGTTATGAGTAGTACAGAGAAAAGAATGTTGCCTTCTCATTTGTTCAAGATACATATTTTATTAGTGCAGCTTAAGATCACATTAGCTCTTTGGGGGGCAGTTTCATCTCATCATAAGCATTCCTTGAGCCTATTGCCAGCTACAACAATTATTTTCACCTGTTATATTAAGCCAAATTGTCCCTGTGTTCTACTTGTGAAGTAGTTTATTGGGGAACCCCAATAATAACTAAATGTTTTTCTTCCTGTTAAATTTTAACTTACTAGATGTAATACAATGCTTCAGTCTGTCAAAATATTTTCCATTTTGGTTTCATCAGCCAATGAATTGCTGTTCCCCTCTCCCCAGTTTCATGTCATTCTCATATTTTGATGAGCCCGTCTTTCTAATTATTATCTAAGGCAGTGGATTTAAATTTACATGAACAGAAAGTTGTTTGAAGTAAACTGTTACACAACATCCTAAAATGTAAAAGAGACATTTGTCAGTATAATTTTATTTTGCAAGTTAAATAATTAATATTTATTCGTTATGAAGTTCTTCATATTAGCTAAATGAGGAGGTTATTGTTGAACACAAAATTTCAAATCAGTGTTTATGGATGACAGCTGAAATCAGATCAATCTTATCATCTAATTTACTTGAATATTTTGTTTGGTTGCACAGTATTAGGAATATTGTGATTGAAACAGAAGTAGTTGCAATAGTTTGTTTGGTTAGTTTTTAACTCCATTGTTCTTATAACTACAAGATACTTTTCAAGTGAAATGAATCAGATGTTTGAAAGAAACAGTACAAAATTTTGCTTTAAAACTAAAGCACTGGTAATATTTACCAGTGGTTCTCATTCATTATTCAATATTCAAACATTTCTTGAGAATCTGCTATAAGAACAGCATTATTTTAGTTGGTAGGGATATAGTGATGTATAAGATAGAAAAGTATTTGGCTCATACAACTCAATAACAAAACAAGAACAACCCAATCAAAAAATAGGCAGAAGACCTAAATAGATATTTCTCCAAAGAAGACATATAGATGGCCAATAAGCACATGAAAGGATGATCATCAGCACTAATTATTAGAGAAATGCAAATCAAAACTACAATGATGTACCACCTCTCACCAGTCAGAATGGCCATCATTAAAATGTCTACAAATAACAAATGCTGGAGGGGGTGTAGAAAAAAGGGGACCCTCCTACACAGTTGGTGGGAATGTAAATTGGTACAGCCCCTATGGAAAACAGTTTGGAGGTTCCTCAAAAAACTAAAAATTGAGTTGTCATATGATTTAGCAATCCCACTCCTGGGCATATATCTGGACAAAACTATAATTTGAAAAAATACATGTATCTCTATGTTCATAGCTGCACTATTTACAATAGCCAAGGCATGGAAACAACCTAAATGTCCATTGGCAGATGAATGGATAAAGAAGATGTGGTGTATATATATATATACATACAATGGAATAGCACTCAGCCATAAGAAAAGAATGAAATAATGCAATTTGTGGCAACATGGATGGACCTAGAGATTATCATACTAAGTGAAGTAAGTCAGAAAGAGAAAGACCAATACCATATATCACTTACATGTGGATTCCAAAATATGACACAGATGAATTTATCTGCAAAACAGACACAGACTCACAGATATAGAGAACAGACTTATAGATGCCATGTATGGGAGTGGGGGAGGGAAGGATTGGGAGTTTGGGATTAGCAGATGCAAACTATTATGTATTGGATGAGAAAACAACAAGGTCATACTATATAGCACAGGGAACTATAATTAATATCCTGTATAAAAATGTAATTGGCTCTTGGAGACTACATTCTGATAAGGTGAGACAGAAAATAAATACACACATATGTGTACATAAGCATATAAATGAATACATTTCAGTGTATACATGTGTGCGTACTAAAATCAAAACCTGCATCTGTGCAGTTGAATAGGGGCTGGAGAAAAATACACAATGTGCTGACTCTTCCCATTTTATATTTATTTCCATTAACTTGAAGAGGACTCACTGCTACTTGGTGTTGATACTGCACTTCCTTAATCTTTTACTTTTTTACTTTTCACTCTTTTACTTTTCTCGAGAACTGTTTTACACTTTTTCTCTTCTCAATCCCTAACACAGTTTTTCTGTCCTCCCTTTCAGCTAATGACCTTGCCTCTCACTTCTTTGATAAATTAGAATCTATCAGAAGAGAATATCTGTGGGGCACCATCACATCAATTCACCTTCCAACATCTGTTTTCAGTACAACCTGCTTATTTCCAAAGATGAAGTAACCATGCTTCTGTCTGAGGCCAACCCTTCTACTTGAGCCCTGGATTCCGTCTCTTTTTGCCTGTTCAAAAACCTTGCTTCAGAAATTCTCCTTTATTTCTTCTGCATTTGCTTTCTACAGAATCAGTTTCTCCCATAAATCTTCCTCTTGAGTTCGCTTCCCCCAAGAGCTACAGCCTCATTTCTTTACTCCCTTTGGAAACAGAACTCCTCAAAAGTATCGTCTATGGTCATAATCTCTAATTCTTTTTCTTCATAATTAAAAAATAAATCCTTAGCACAAATCTGATTTCTTTTTCTATGAGGTTGTTTGTTTGTTTTTGAAGAATGATTGACCTACAACACTATGTTAGATCTTGTTACACAGCGTTGTGATTCGGTATTTCTATACATTTCAAAATGATCACCACAAGTCTGGTTACAATGTCACCATACAAAGATATTTTATAGGTAATGACTATTTTCCCCATACTGTACATTTTGTACCATGACTCATTTATTTTGCAACTGGAAGTTTGTACCTCTTAATCTTCCTCACTTATTTATCTCCTCTCCCCATCCCCTCCCTTTTGGCAATCACCTGCTTATTTTCTGTATCTGTGACTGTTTCCATTTGGTTATGTTGTTCATTTGTTTTGTTTTTTTGGATTCCTCACATCAGAGATCATATTTGTAGTACCACAGGTGGGAAGTGGGGGGATGGAGAATTGGATGAAGGCAGTCAAAAGGTACAAACTTAACGGTTATAAGATAAATAAGTACTAGGGATGTAATGTACAACATGAATATAATGAACACAGCTGTATGTTATATATGAAAGTTGTTAAGAGAGTAAACCCTAAGAGATCTCATCACAAGGAAAAAAAATTTTTCTATTTCTTTAATGTTGCATCTATATGAGATGATGAATGTTCACTAAACTTATTGTGATAATCATTTCATGATGTATATATGTCAAATTATTATTCTATACACTTAAAACTTAGTGCTGTATGTCAATCATATCTCAATAAAACTGGAAGAAAAAAATGAAAAAAATCTTATCTCTTTTGTAAAAAAAAAATTAAGACTTTATTTTTTTAAGGGCAGTTTTAAGCTTACAACAAAATTGAGAGGGAAGGTACAGTGATGTCCCATATATTCTCCCTGCTCCCCAATTTTTAAAATTGCTTAAATTTTTAGTATCTTTCTAATGACTTCAGATATTTTATTATGAAATATAATATGCAAACATTAGCTAAAAGTGAATTGATAGCTTAATAAATTATTATAAAGAAACTCTCATGAAAACCATGAAGATCAAGAAATTAGATATTGCCATCATCTCAAAAGCCCTTCATGTGTGTCTTTCCAGTTACTGCCCCGGTGTCTTCTAATAGGTAATCACTATTTGATTTTTCAAAAATATCAATCTGTTTGTGATATACACCACATACTAGATGTACATATCTAAGCGGTTTAGTTTAGTTTTGTCTGTTTCTGAACTTTGTATAAATAGGGCGATATAGTCTTTGTGCCTGTGTATTCTTTGTATCTGGCCTCTTGCCCTCATATTATGATTGTGATCCTATTACTTCTATGCAATGTATAGTAGGAATTTGTTCATTTTCATTGCTGCGCACTGCACTAACCACAGTTGATTTTTCCATTCTACCATTGATGGGCATTTGGTTTGCTTTTAGATTTGAATTATTTTGAATAGTGCTGTTGTGAACATTCTCATACATGTGTCTTGATTATTGTGTGTATTGCAATTCAGAGGTATATATAAATGGAAGTGAAATTAGGGATGCATATTTTCAGTTTTAATAATGTCACACTACTTTCCAAAGTGTGTCAATTTACATTCTCACCAATATGTACATGAAAGTTTCAGTTGTTCCAAAACCTTGAAAACACTTCGTAACTTTAGCCTTTAAAATTTTTGTCATTCTGGTAGGCCTGCAGACATAATCCATGTGTTTTAAATTTACATTTATATTATGACTACTAAGGATGAACACCTTTTCATATGGCTACTATTTGGAGAGCCTCTTTTGTGAAGTACCTATTCCAATCTCCATTTCTTTCTATTTGGTTGCCATTACTTCTTATTGATTTGTGGAAGTTCTTTATATATTCTGGATACTAGTTTTATGTCAGTGATATTTGATGAAATGCCTTTTCCCAGTCCATCCTTGTCTTTTTATTTGCTTAATGGTGACTTTGATGAGCAAAATATAGTCAAATTTATTATCATTTCTCTTATAATTAGAGTTCTTATGTCCTATTAAAAATTTCCCAACCCGATGTCATGAAGTTATTCTCCTATTTTGTCCTCTAAAAACATTATTTATTTTGAATTTTATATTTATATCTTTATTCCATTCAAAACATTATTTTTGTTCATGGTATGAGGCATGAGTTAATATTAATTTTTTTTCCCATATGGGCATCCAATTATCTTTCCCTTACATATCCATCTGGCTAACATCCTCACTTGCTTCAAGTTTCTGCTCTCGTGATCTTTTCAATGGGACCTACCCTGACTACTTAAAACTGCAACATCCAATCATTCCCCAAACACAACTCTCGACTATAACACTTTATTCCCTTATGATAAACCTTATTCAATTTACTGTTTATTGTCAGTATCTCCACTAGAATGTTAACTCCATGAAGGCAGAAATATTTGTCTTTTTTATTTGCTGATATTTCCTAAGTACCTAGATGGTGCCTGGCACAGGGTAGCTGCTTAATCAATATTTGTTGAATTAAATGAATGAGTAAATGAAAGCACAGAAAATGGCAGGAAACACTATTCAAGGTAGCAACTACACTGGTGTTCACCTGACTGTATGATTCATTGTATTGCTGGTATCCAGTATGTGAAATTTTGAACTGTAATGCATATGTGCGATTTTTATTACAGATTTTGAAATAATTAAAATGTTTAAAATAAATATTTATTAAAAATAAAATAAATTCTTATTAAAAAATAAATACTTTAAAACAAATTTCAGAAGTCCCAAAGCTGCCCTGTGGACATCTAGATTTCTGTGGCATGTCCATTCATTCAACAAATATTTACAGAGTACTACTAGGTGCCAAGTACTATGTTAAGTTCTGGGGAAGAAGATTGATGAAATCCTTGCCTTCAAGGAGCTTTCAGTTTACTGAGAACACCACTTAAAACCACAAAATTTTAAGGAATTTAAATCCATCATTTGATATTTAGGTTAGTTGACTCCAAGAATGTTGGCTATTTCCAAAGAAGGCTTGAAGGAACCATGAAGGAAAGTTACTTTGAGTCATAGGATGAGTCCCTTAACCAGATCAGATCAGAATCTTCAATATATGCAAATCAAACAATGTGATACACCATATTAACAAATTAAAGAATAAAAACCATATGATCATCTCAATAGATGCAGAAAATGCTTTTGAACAAAATTCAACACCCATTTATGGTAAAAAAAACTCTACAGAAAGTGGGCATAGAGGGAACCTACCTCAATATAATAAAGGCCATATATGACAAACCCACAGAAAATTCACCAAATTCTCAATGGTGAAAAACTGAAAGCATTTCCTCTAAGATCAGGAACAAGACAAGGATGTCCATCTCATCACTCTTATTCAACATAGCTTTGGAAGTCCTAGACATAGCAATCAGAGAAGAAATAGAAATAAAAAGAATCCAAATTAGAAAAGAAGAAGTATAACTCTCACTATTTGCAGATGACATGATACTATACATAGAGAATCCTAAAGATGCTCCTATGCACTAACAATGAAAGATCAGAAAGAGAATTTAAGGAAACAATCCCGTTTACCATTGCAACTAAAAGAATAAAATACCTAGGAATAAACTTACCTAAGGAGACAAAAGACCTGTACTCAGAAAACTATAAAAAACTGATGAAAGAAATCAAGGATGATACAAACAGATGAAGAGATATACCATGTTCTTGGACTGGAAGAATCAATATTGTGAAAATGACTATACTACCCAAAGCAATCTACAGATTCAATGCAATCCCTAAAAAATTACCGATGACATTTTTCACAGAACTAGAACAAAAAATTT
>NC_041220.1:94550308-94574118 GCF_002837175.3 Physeter macrocephalus | reverse complement strand
ATCACGACAGTATGGTACTGGCACAAAAACAGAAATATAGATCAATGGAACAGGATAGAAAGCCCAGAGATAAACCCATGCACATATGGTCACCTAACCTATGACAAAGGAGGCAAGAATATACATTGGAGAAAAGACAGCCTCTTCAATAAGTGTTGTTGGGAAAACTGGACAGCTACATGTAAAAGAATGAAATTAGAACACTCGCTAACACCATACACAAAAATAAACTCAAAATGGATTAAAGACCTAAATATAAGGCCAGACACTATAAAACTCTTAGAGGAAAACATAGGCAGAACATTCTTTGACGTAAATCACAGCAAGATCCTTTTTGACCCACCTCCTAAGGAAATGGAAATAAAACCAAAAATAAACAAATGGGACCTAATGAAATTTAAAAGCTTTTGCACAGCAAAGGAAACCATAAACAAGATGAAAAGGCAACCCTTAGAATGGGAGGAAATATTTGCAAACGAAGCAACTGACAAAGGATCAATCTCCAAAATATACAAGCGGCTCATGCAGCTCAATATCAAAAAAAACAAACAACCCAATCTAAAAATATGCAGAAGACCTAAACAGACATTTCTCTAAAGAAGAAACACAGATGTCCAACAAACACATGAAAAGATGCTCAACATCACTAATTATTAGAAAAATACAAACCAAAACTACAACGAGGTGTTACCTCACACCAGTCAGAATGGCCATGATCAAAAAATCTACAAACAATAAATGTTGCCGAGGGTGAGGGTGTAGATAAAAGGGAAACCACATGCATTGCTGGTCGGATGTAAATTGATACAGTCACTATGGAGAACAGTATGGAGGTTCCTTAAAATACTAAAAATAAAACTACCATATGACCCAGCAATCCCACTGCTGGGCATATACCCAGAGAAAAGCATAATTCAAGAAAACACATGCACCCAATATTCATAGCAGCACTATTTACAATAGCCAGGACATGGAAGCAACCTAAATGTCCATCAACAGAGGAATGGATAAAGAAGATGTGGTACATATAAACAGTGGAATATTACTCAGCCATAAAAAGGGACGAAATTGGGTCATTTGTAGAGATGTGGCTGAACCTAGAGTCTGTCATACAGAGTGAAGTAAGTCAGAAAGAGAAAAACAAATATAGTATATTAACACATATATGTGGAATCTAGAAAAATGGTACAGATGAACCTATTTCCAGGGCAGGAATAGAGGTGCAGCCATAGAGAGTGGACATGTGGACATGGGAGGGGAACAAGAGGGTGGGATGAACTGGGAGATTAGGATTGACATATATACACTACCATGTGTAAACTAGATAGCTGGTTGGAACCTGCTGTATAGTACAGGGAGCTCAGCTTGGTGCTCTGTGATGACTAGATGGGTGGGATGGGGTGATGGGAGGGAGGTTCAAGAGGGAGGGGATATATGTGTATACATATAGCTGATTCACTTCGTTGTATAGCAGAAACTAACACAACATTGTAAAGCAATTATACTCCAAGAAAAAAGAAAAAAATCTATCAAGTACTTGGTCAAGTGTCTGGGTCAGTCCATTAGCACCATGGCTTTAAGTAAGTGCTCTGGGGGTGTATTTCAGAGGACTTAAATTTTTCTTGGGTGATAGGGTAATAGAAGGAGCCTGCACTGGAGTCAGAGACTTGTTTTGAGTCTTAGTTCACTTAATAGTTGTATTTTTCGTTCATTTACTAAATATATATTCAGCACCTACTATGTGCCAGACTCCATTATGTGTACCTTTTCGTGCATTAGGTCATGCATCTTGCATCTTTTCATGAGGTAGATGCTGTTATCCCCATCATGAAGAAACTGAGACTCAGAGGTGTAAGAAAACTTGCCCAAAGTTACAAAATGTTTAAGCGGCAGAGCTGGGCTTCATACCCCAGCCATCAGTCCAGAGATAAAAATTTTGATCTCTCATCCACACATCGTCTCATTAAATGATTGATTCATTTATTTATTTAGCAGCTACTTATTGAGTGCCTCACATTCCAGATATTATGTTAAGAGCTGGGGTACAGGAGTGAACAACAAAAATTTATTGCCATCTTTCAAGAGCTGACAGCCAAGCAATTACTCACATGCAATGTGATTATAATTACACTTGGACTTTCTTCATCACGTATCATTTTAAGCCTCAAAGCACAAATGAATTTGAAAACATTTTGTAAACCACAACGTTCTCTACGATCAGGGATTTATTATAATTATTTTTATTTATTCAGGGTCATATGATTAAATAATACATTAAAATATTTTCTTCTTACAACTTGGCATTCCTTCTATCATTCTTCTTTGATCTCTTTCTTTCCTTTTTAACCAAGAAGGTAAAAAAAATCATTTACAAGGTGACATGCTTCAACCAAGCCCAGTTATGGGAATTTGAATTTCTAAAATGTACTTCAAAAAGTAATTTAAACAGTAGCTCTCTTAGTTCGTTTAAAATGCTATTTATGTACAAAAGTATTGGATTTGCACAAACATTTTCAAGAATGTATATATTTGCTCTAGCTGGTAGATTGCTTATATTGGAGCCGTTTTAAAAAGATGGAACAACAGACAAAAAACACTTTGTCTAACACAAAAAAGTCTGGCAGCTCTATTCGGAGTTTTGATTCCTTGATTAAAAATGAAAAAAAAAATGTTGGGTGAGGGGAACATACATTCTAGTTAGTTGGGCAATAAGTGCATGGAGTCTGGAGCAGATGTCAAGGCTTATTAGCTACATGACCTTTGGTGAAATCATTCAACTTCCTGATGCATTAGTTTCCTTATCTGCAAAATAGGAATAACCATAGTAAACTACTTCTCAAGGTTCTTGTGAGGCTCAAGTGAGTCAATATAAGTAAACGCTTTGTAGCTGAGTCTAGTGCCTAGCACGTGTTATTTTTATTTCTGCTAAAAAAGAAACCTTCAATCTTTAAATAAAAAACTTACTATTAGATTTAGAAAAATTGTCTGTAGTCAATTCTTTTCTGAGTTTTGGTTGTTAAATATCATTACTGTTTTTGGAGAGAGAGGGAAGGAGAGAGACAGAGACAGAGAGAGAGAATAGCTACGTGTGAGTATTCAAAGCTGAAAAGCCGAGTGCAAGTTAGCAGCCATGAATGCAATTGCCAGTTTTGAAGAGACGCTTAAAACATAAGTGTCTGGATACATTTGTTAAATTGTCTTCAGCAGTTCCTGTAGATCCTATTATTTCTGCAAATTCCTTCATAATACTGCACTTTTTGTCACAATGAACACAACATCTCTTATCTCAGAAGTGGAATTTTCCAGCTGTTGGACTGAGAAAGCTCTATTCTTAGCATTTTCATATGGAAGCAGTGATAAGAGAGACAATGCTGCTGTATTTTGACTAGCTGCCCTGATGAAAGGCTTCCATTGTCAGGTGGTCTAACACCAATTGTTATTGTTAATCAAAGAGAATCTAATAGCTTAATGAAATCATTGATATTAGATGTTCCTGGTCCTCCAGCAAATTGCTGACCACATTATAGAAGTTTATTTTTCACCTATCAGAGTAATTATCCTGTAGACCTCAGCAAATATATTTATCATTTTTTTGTTTTGTTATGTACTAAAAGGATCCTCAGTTCCTATTTCATATGCTGTATGTAGCTACTGCATAAGTGAGGGAAACACTGAGTTTTAAGCTCTCCATTGATGTAAATCTTTGACAAAACCCTATGGTCATACTGTTTCTTCCATTCCTCCATCTTGAGAGGAAAATATTAAAGGGGACATATATTTATAACCTGAGAATTGTCGAGCTTCCATTTCAAAAGTTAATTATATAAAATTTTGGTTATTGATTGATTACTGTATTTGCTCTCTTGTTTTTTTTGACATCTCATAAACCATTTCTAGGATAGTTTCTATAACCTTAAAATGTAAACTGCCTATTAATGAGCCAGAAACCATTTATTAGTCAAACTTTACTGTAGGAATTAAATTTTCAAATTTTACTGTAGGAATTAAAGACCTAAAGATGTAATCTTAATTTTTTAACACAATTTAAGCTAATAAATTCTAATAAAACAATACACAATTTTTGATTACAGAAAATGGTGAGCAGCTGACTAACTTCATAGCTATTTCTTGAACTGCACAATCTAGCCTTTGTTAAAAGGTTTTTATTTATTGGTCTCTAATTAGTGTTGCATTTTTGTATGTCAACTATATGGAAAGGAGAGTGTTTTCTTCATTTGTTATTATTATCTTTCCAATAAGACTGTAAATTTTTTGTTAACCAGGAAGATGTAATTTATTATTTTTATTCCCCTGCTTCTAAAACATACATGCTTATTAAATACGTGATAATTGTATTAGCTATTGCTGTGTAACAGTGTACCTCAAAATTAAGTAAATTAAAACAGCTTTGATTGTGAATCATTCAACTTCCTGATGCATTAGTTTCCTTATCTGCAAAATAGGAATAATCAGAGCTATAATTGCAATTATTTTTTTATTGAGATATAATTGATGTATAACACTGTGTAAGTTTAAGGTATACAAAGTGTTGATTTGATACATTTATATATTGCAATATGTTTACCACCTTAGGTAGCTAACACTTCTACTGTATTACATAATTAACATTTTTTTTGTGTGGTGAGAAAAATTTTAAGGTTTTATAATACTCAGTCACTCGGTTTGTTATCTATAAGAGAAAATTCAATCTATACTGGCTTAAATAAAGAGGGTATTTTTTGCTTACATAAAGGGGAAGTCTAGGAATAAGATGGACTTAATCTAAGTACTCAACAATGTCATCTAGGACCTACTTTAAAAAAAATTATTTTTAATTAATTAATTTTTTAATTTTGTTGTCATGCTTTCATCCTAAAGTGGACTCCTTACATAGTGGCAGAATGGTTGCCGAATTCTCCTGGGAGTTTCATCTGTATCCACATTCATTAGCTGAACATTTTTCTGGTTGGACCATCAGTGTGGTAAAGGGGAAGGGATTATTCTCAATGTGTCCATCATTTAAGACACATCCCAATAAGCAGCTGCTTTATGATGAGAAAAGGATGAAAAAAAATGTAGGAAGGAAACGTAATGTATGGTACATGGACAAATGTTCATGTTTATTAGAATTAGTAGCTCTGACTTGATCTAACCAGATACATACACTCTACCAAAATGAGCATAACTTATACTGCTCTTCTCTTCTAAAAAAAAAAAAAAAAAAAAAAAAAAAACACTAAAAAGAAAGAAAAGAAAAAAATGTTTTTCAAATTCTGGATGTCTCTCCTAAATACCTCATAAAGAGTATATTTTTCTGTTTAATCACTTAACAAAATATAGAGATAAATTTCTATTTGCAATGCTAATACCTCACTTTCAGAGGAAATCATCACTTAAATAAGTTTTCGATTATTTGAGGTTTACATATTTGGGCAGGGATGATTTTGGTCACTTGCCAATAAATAAGAAAGTTGAATTTGCAAGTAGAGAGATTCAACATTTTTCCATAATTGTAATTAGTTTGTTCGCTTGTCTTTCTTCTTCAGTTGACTGTAAGCTTCTTGAAGTCATATACTATGCCTTTCCTTTCTCTTTCCTAGGATCTGCTGTGTGCTTAGACCATAGGAAAAAAATCAATAAATAATAGCAGAGTAGATAGATGAAGTTCATTATTATTATTAATACTATTATAGAACCCAATAGAGTGTATGGTACTTGGGGTCAATAAATAGTGTCTGTCTCCTTAAATAATTGCATACACACACATTAAAGACTAGGAATTGCAGTTGAAACCCATCACTTTCCAATTTTTTCATTTCCTAGGACTTAAGTGAATTTCTGTAAAGAGCTCGAAGATTCCTCCGACTCTAAATCCAAATTGTCAGGATAAAGCAGACCTGAGTTCAAATCTGTACTTTGCTACTTAGAAGCTACATGGCCTTTGACAAATCTGATGAACTCTCTAACTTGCTGTTTTCTCTGTTGCAGAATAATTATAGTCCCTACCTTATAGGAGTGTCAAAGGATTAATAAGGTAATGCACGTACCTCCCTGACAATGGTTTCTCATACATGGTACACTCAATAAGAAGCAGCTATTATTATTCTTAGTAACACATGGAGATATTATAATCACTTCACATAACAAACAAGAAGATTTCATAATCAAGGTTCAAAGTTATTTGAAACTCTGAATTACTTTGTGAAACTTCTTGGCATTATCACGCTTTCACTAGTGGAGGACTGGGTACTATAGAGCAGAGGGGTGGTATTTAAAATAGAATATAAGTAAAGAACAAGGATTTGGAATTCAAATAGGTCTGATTTGGTTATTATTGTTGCCACTTCTTAGCTGTGTGAACTTGTGCAACTTAATTTACCTCTTATGTCAGTTATCTCTTGCTGCATGACAAATCACCACAAACTTAGTGGCTTAAAAAAACATACATTTCACAGTTTCTGTGGGTCAGGGGTGTGGACACATTTTAACTGTGCTTTCTGCTTAGTGCCACACGATGCTGTAAATAAAGTTTAAGTCAGGGTTGGGTTCTCATTAGAGCTTTGACTGGGAAAGGATCTATTTCCAAATTCCTTCAGCTGTTGTCAGTATTTCCTTGTGACTGTAGGATTCATGGCAACTTGCTTCTTCACAGCCACCAATAAAGTATGTTATTAAGATGGAGTCTTGTATAATGTATTGTAATCATGGGAGTGATTCATCACCTTTGACATATTCTATTGGTTAAAAGCAAGTCACAGATGTCACTCACACTGAAGAGGAGGAAATTATACAGATCATGGACACCAGGAAGCAGGGATCATGAAGGCTACCTTAAAGTCTGTCTCTCACAGTTTCTAAACTTTCATTTCTTCTGCATGGTGGGAATAAATAATGCCAACCATGTGCAATAATCCATATAAAATGCTTAACATTCTGCTTGGCACTTGATGGCAGATTATATATTAGTATCATCTATTAGTTGCTCATTTGCTGAAGGTAAAAATGAATAATTAGCCAGAGTGAGCTATTGAAAATCAGGGCAACTTGAATGTAATTTATCTTCATTGCCTCTACTACAAGTTTTTAAGTTTATGGTATTTCTCTTTCCATTTTGCAATACTTCTCAACAGTGTTGGTATTTTTGATGTCATGAACCCCTTTCTTCACACTTCAATGAGACAAGTTCCATTTTATTTCCTCAGATAATAAATATTCTGGTAAATTAATATATGAAAATGGGCAAAAGTTAAAGAAAATTGTTCTTCTGCTTTTTGTCCCTTCATCTGTCTCTTCCCTCCAAAAAGAAAGCATATTTTAATCAGTGCCTTCTTTTCAGACAGAATTTAACAATTCACAAAGAGCTCTAGCACACTTTACACATTAGGAAACAGAGCCTTTGAGAGGCTGAGTAGTCCTCTCTCAACTCTGAATCTTGAGCTTATGCAGCTATACCACTCTAAAACTCATATGGCCATCTGCAAAAATATGTGCCAAACGGAGTTTTAACTGGTGTCTCTTGAAGGGTATGTCCCTACATGTACTGCAACATTGAAAGAAATTAATGGGAATTTTGGACCAAGGGAAAAAACCATCAAGAGGCTTCATGATAGATGGGTCATGGATTCTTTAGAAACAAGCTTTTTTGGCAAATTTAAATCATACTGAGTAGGCAGAACCATTACAGTGACTCTCAAACCCAGACTAGGGCTTAGGAGTCAATGTAATATAATTCATTCACAAACATGAATAATCTACATTGAAATTTCTTTACTTATAAATCATATTAAAATATAATAGAATAATAGATAAGATCATTACATAATAATCAACCATAGACAACCATAAAATTGGACAAAATATATGAATTATTGGATTTGAGGCCTTCAACAATGGCAGAACAATGATCCCTGAAAAAGGGAAATTTGTAAGGGGAATCCTGTGATTTCTCTGGTTCTCTTCCTGGGACAAATCCCCCACTGTGGAGCTAGAATCCAAGGAGCTAGATTACAAGAAAATTAAATGGCTCCTGCTGAGTCAAAGAAGTTAAGATTTAAATATGAGGATCCTGAAGAAGCTGGAATCTACAAGACAGGGCACTGGAGAGAAAGAAGCTCTTTGTGATAGACAAGTCCAGTATTTTCTGGGACAGGAGTTCCCCATGAGTTCCTGACCGAGTCCTGCGTACACATACACAGCATAAGACTACCCGGTTTTACTAGAGAGCAGCTGCCATGGATTTGATAGCAGAACAGAGATACAAGAATTTGAATAGTGCCAGGGGACATTGGCGTTCTGGCCCAGCTAGAGTAGAAAAATCTCACTAACATTTTTGGAACCTAGCTGAGATACCAGAAAGTAAGACTCCTCAGGAGTAAGGCCCTTCAGGAATTACTTTCCCTCAGAAATAAGACCCACATCTTTAAGCTAAATCTATTCTGGACCAGCCTTATCCAAGCCAAAAAGAAGCCCTGACAAGATCTTTAGAGTTGAGAGTTTGGAAGTAGTAGAGTCTATAATATAAGAGAGGCTAAAGAAAATGTCTTTGGTTTTCCATAGATCCATCTAACAACACATGAAATTAAGCTGATACAATTTAAAGATGAGAAGCCACAATTGAAATGCCTAATAGAACAAAAATGAATAACTTTTCAGAGGAAAATAAAAGAATCTGGTGTCTACAATATTATTCATAATGTCCAGTATATAATAAAAATAACTAGATATGCGAAGAACTAGGAAAATGCAATCCAGTGTTAAGTAGAGGAAAACAGACAAGCATTAGAAACCAAATCCAAGGTGCCCTGATATTAGACTTAGCAGAAAAATATTGTAAAATAAATGAATAAATATGCTCAAAGAATTAAAATAAAATAAGTTAAGGGCTTCCCTGGTGGCGCAGCGGTTGCGCGTCCGCCTGCCGATGCAGGGGAGCCGGGTTCGCGCCCCGGTCTGGGAGGATCCCACATGCCGCGGAGCGGCTGGGCCCGTGGGCCATGGCCGCCGAAACGGGAGAGCGCACAACAGAGTGAGGCCCGCATACCACAAAAAAAAAAAAAAAAAAAAAAAAAAAAAAATAAGTTAAAATAACTAATAGAAATATGATCTAAATACATGAATAGATAGGACATCTTAGCAGAGAAAGGAAACTGCAGGAAGGAAAGAAACAGGAATGGGAGAATATAAAGGAAAATCTCATTTTTTTTTCTCATAAGTTTCTTAAAACTTACACTTCTACTTAGTGTAAAAATAATATTGAAGTCAGGGTTAAAATATATGTAGAGATAAAGAAATAATGCTTTAAAGTATGCTTTATGGTACAAGAAAAGGCAAAAGGTTACTTTTAATTGGGAACTGTGAAGTATAAAATAGGAAGTTCATCAGTAGGGATGTGAGAAACGATAAAGCTGAATTATCAGGTATGAAGTGTGAGGTAATACAATATTGGCTCTAAACAGACTTTGATAAGTTAATTGGGGATATTGTAAATGCTAGAACAGTAATTAAAAATAAAAGAAATGTGGCTATTAAGCCAATAGAGGACATAAAATAGAATAATAAAATGCATCCAATTAATCCAAAAGAAGGCATATAAGAGGAAAACAGAAACGAAGAACAAGTGAGATAAATAGACAAATAATAGCAAGTATATAGACTTAGACTGAACCATATCTATTGCTACATTAAATACAAAGTGTTTAAGCATTCTAGTTAAAAGCAAAGATTTTTAGAAAGAATAAAACATAAGATAGCTATATTTTGTCTTCATGAAATGTACTTTAAATATAAAGATATAGGTAGTTTAAAAGAGACAAGGTAGAAAAACATACTATGGACATACTAATCAAAGAAAAAGCTCTATTGAGTTTATTTATATCAGACAATATAGACTTAAGGACAAGAAATATTATTAGAGGGCTTCCCTGGTGGTGCAGTGGTTGAGAATCTGCCTGCCGATGCAGGGGACACGGGTTCATGCCCCGGTCCGGGAAGATCCCACATGCTGCGGAGCGGCTGGGCCCGTGAGCCATGGCCGCTGAGCCTGCACGTCCTGAGCCTGTGCTCCGCAACAGGAGAGGCCACAACAGTGAGAGGCCCGCGTACCGCAAAAAAAAAAAAAATTATTAGAGATAAAGAGGGACATTTTATAATGCAAAAGGAGCAATGCAACAGGAAGACATAACAATCCTAAAGATGTATGCACCTAATAACAGAACTTTAAATTTCATTATACAAAAATTGGCAGAAGTAAAGGGAGAGATAATAATAGTTGAAAATTTTAACAACCCTCTCTCTTTAAGATGAAACAAGTAGAAAAATATCAGACCATAGAAAATTTGAAGAACACTATCAACAAAATTGATTTGTGGGAAGAAATATTAGAGATTTCTTAGAGGGAAATTTGAAGTATTAAATATTTATATTTGAAATGGAGACCTCTTTAAATTAATGACCTAATTTTCTACCTTGAGAAGTTAGGAAAAAATGGTAAATTAGTAGACAGTAAAAAGTAAAATAGGAAAAACAGTAAATATGTGAATGAAAAAAAAACTGAAATCCATGAATTAGAACAGGCAAACAATAGAGAAAATTAACAAAGCCAAAAGTTTATCCCTGAAAGGATTACTAAAATTGAGAAACACCTGACTAGAATGATCAAGCAAAAAACAAATAAAATACAAATTAGCAATGCCATAGATGAAAAAGGGAATATCATTACAGATCTTACAGACATTAAACGTAATATAAAGAATAGTATGGACAACTTTACGCCAATACTTTCAATAACGTAGATGAAATGGCCACGCACCTTGAAAAATATATTTTACCTAAACTGACAAAAAAATGAAGTAGAAAAATCTGAATAGCACTGTATCTGAACACACAGTAAGAAATGCACTCCTAAGGAAAATTTTAGTTCTGTGTGATTTCACTGGTAAATGCTATGAAACATTTATGGAATAAATAATATCATTTTAGAAAAAATTCTTTTACAAAATAGGGGTGGATAGAATGCTTTTCAACAAATTTTATGAGGTAAGAATAATGCTGATACCCAAACACATTATTAAAAAGATAAGTACACACCAGTACCCCTTATGAACCCAGACACATTCTCAAGAAATTATTATCAAATTGAAAACAACAATGAATTAAAAAAGATAACACATTATGGCCAAGTGGTATTTATCCCAGGAATGCAAGGTTGGTTTAAGCATTAAAAATCGCTCAGCCAACTAAGAATAGAAGAGAATTTCCTGAATTTGATAAAAAACATTTATGAATTTCTAAAAGTGACATTACACTTAATGGTAAAAACAGAGTAAGCATGAGAATAAGGCAAAAATGTCTGTTCTACTCAATTCTATTCAATATAATACTGGAGGTCCTTGCAAGTATAACAAGAAGGAGAAAACAAAACAGGAGCATACTTGTAACTAAACCGATAGGAAGGGAAGATTTAAAATTGTATTTATTTACAGACCATATGAAGTAAAAGAAAGTACTAGGGAATTTTAGGTAATCTACAAAAAAGTCTTCTTCAATTGATAAGTGAATTTAGCAAGGTTTAGGATATAAGATTTATAACAAAACCAATCGTATGTCTATTATATCTGAAAAATAAAATAACAATAAAACAACAATAACAATGGCATCAAAATACCTAGAAATGAATGTAACAAAAGGCATGCAAGACTAGTACATTGAGACTGACCAAAAAAATTACAGAATAGAGAGGGTTACAATATTCATGGATTGGAAGACTATGTTATTAAGATGTAGATTCTTCCTGAATTAAATTTAATGTAATCCCCATTCAAATCCCAGAAAGTTTTTTTTTTCATAGATTTTATTAGGCTTATTCTACAATTTATATCAAGAAGATAAACTATAATCCTTCTAGGAGAAAACATAGAAAAGAATCTTCACAAACTTGGGGTAGGCAAGTATTTCTCGGACAGTTTCATAAAAAAAAAAGTTTTACTAACCATAAAAGGTGATAAGTAAAGCTCAATCTGTAGTAAAACAGTATTAAGAATAAATATCAAGCCACAGATTGGGGAAAATGATCACTGTATGTAATTCTGACAAAGGACCTTTATTAAGGATATGGGGAGGGGGAAGGGTAAGCTGTGACGAAGTGAGAGAGTGGCATGGACATATATACACTACCAAACGTAGGGTGGATAGCTAGTGGGAAGCAGCCGCATGGCACAGGGAGATCAGCTCGGTGCTTTGTGACCACCTAGAGGGGTGGGATAGGGAGGGTGGGAGGGAGGGAGACGCAAGAGGGAAGAGATATGGGAACATATGTATATGTATAACTGATTCACTTTGTTGTAAAGCAGAAACTAACACACCATTGTAAGGCAATTATACTCCAATAAAGTTGTTAAAAAAATGAATATATTAAAAAATTGACAACTCAATAATAAGAAGCTAACAAATCAATTAAAAATGGGTAAAAGAAAAAAAATGGATAAAAGATTTGAATGAACACGTCACAAAGGTATACAAATAGCCAAAAATCTAGTGAAAAGTTTCTGAAAATTATTGGACATCAGAAAAATGCAAATTAAACCGTTATGAGATAACATTTCACATCAATTAGATTGGCAGAAATTTTAAAAAGACCAAGAATAGCAAGTATTGGCAAGGATGTCAAGCAAGTGGAATTGTCATACCTTGTTTATGAGATTGTAAAATTATACTGGAAAACAGTTTTTCAATTTTTATAAAGCAAAGCATAAAGTTATGTTGTGACCGGTTCCACTCATAGATGTTTATTTAAGAGAACTGAAAGCATATACCCACAAAATGAATTGTATACATATGTTCACAGTAGTTTTATTCATGGTTGCCAAAATTGGAAACTGCTCTAATATTCATCAATAGGTAAATGTATAAACCAGTTGTGGTATAACAATACAATGAAAAACTCCTCAGAAGTATACAGGAACACATTAAAGATACAACAACAAACTTTAGGAGAGACATACCACCACTTCTATCCTGTTCTATTGGTCACACGGTTGATCTTATTACATGTAAGGAACTACACACAGTGTTTTGAAGTTGTGAATATCAGAAGGTTGGGATCATTTTGGAGGCTGGCTGCTTCAGGTATTTTCCAGAGGTGGCTATCTGGTAGACATCTGATGGTGAATTGGTATACAGGATGTTTGAAGTGGGATAGTCAAGTAAGACTGGGAAGAAAAGTTGTAGTCGGATTATGAAAATTTGACTTGTAGTGGCAGAAATAAAACTGACATTGTCCAACATAAATTGTAAAAGGAACTCGACTGCAGCAATGAGACTGCAAATAATGTTGGATAAAACTCTTTCAAAAGGACTTAATTTTGGAAGCAAGGCTAGGAGATACATGGTCCTCTTGTGTCCAAAGGTATCCAATTGGCTTGGCTCATTGCTTTATGTCTGTTGATGTTGATAGATAATTTGCAAATTGTTTTGTCAACACAACATTTAATCTGCTCTGAGCAGCTCATAAACAACACTTTGATTAATTCTTTCAGTCCCTGTCTTCTGGACAAGATTTACAGAGCTCTGCTTATTTGGATGAAAAATAGAGAGACAAGCTGTCAGTAGAAGGGGAAGGGGGATGGAAAGATTTCCTTTTCTCTCTTTTGGTTGAATTTGAGAAGTGTTTTTTAATTAGGATTTTAAATGTTTGGTTCCACAAGGGAGGGATTTCTCAGTGGAACTCAGCAACTGACATGAGGCAATGCTCAGTGTTAAAGTGGAACAAGTCAGGACAGACAGAGGCAGACTGGCAGTGGAACACTGCAGAGAGGGGAGAGTCGGCCAAGCCGAAAGGCAGGAGATGCCTTTCTGAATTAGCCAAATTGTTCCAGAAACCTGTTGGACAATTACAACTCAGAGAGCTTGCCATCCACACTCTCTATGGAACACTGAAATATTGTGTTGAATAGAATTCTGTTCAACAAGCACATTTTAAAAAAAGAAGTCTAATTAAAGAGAAACTTTTATCATACGAAATATAAAGACAAACATGCATTATTATTGAGCAATTCTCTGTGTGTGTGCATGTGTGTGTATGAGAAAGAGAGAGAAATAGAGAGATTGATTTTGTTGCTATCCTTTGTGTGTTATTATATGCCAGTTTTTCCCCAGGCCCCTAAATCTGTTTAGTTAAGCAGTTTCTATTAATTTTGGCTTTGAAATAATTTTCCACTGAAGCATGCCGTTTAATCAGCACCTCTCTACCTTTGTTGATTTTTCCTAGCCAAGATAAGTGAATAGAGTTCTAAAACACTGTTTCTGGAATACTCTTATATCACTTTGAAACATGGTGATCATCCAGCAACTTAGGCATGAAAACCTGGAAATGAAAGTCATTTGGAATAAGGTCCTTTCATAGCAATTATGACACAAGATGTACAGTCTGGCTGATAGGGAAAAAAAGATCCAAGAAAATAGCTAGCTAATAATTTCAGTACTATTAGCAATGTAAATAACCCAACACCACAATTCCTCCTTGAATTTGTCCCCTTTTATGCCTGTCTCCTCTCAAAGGGATAAATATGATTTTTATGAGCTGCGTTTGAAATGCACATATTTCCAGCGATCATGCCAAGTGTTTCTTTTGTTGTTCACATCTGCATCTTTCGATATGATGAAGAGTCAACAAGAAAGTAGATTTGGTTTTATTCCTTTGGCGAATAAAGTTCACTTTGGGACACAATTGTAAAAAAGCAAACATTACATCCACACCAGAAAACCAATGTTAAATTTTCCATTAGTGGTAGTTATACATTGTAACTTATATTCAAGGCCCTTGGAAATATTAACCCGGATTCAGAAATTAGTAATTATGTTGACCTTGACATCTGTCCTCATTACCTTGTTCCCAGCTCACACAGTTAGTTTAGCTGAGACTCTCATCAAAACCCTGTGTTTTAGATTTATTTCTAGTAAGGAACTCCTTCAAATCATTGCCCTATGAAAATTACAATATTAAGGACACAAAGGTATACGTGTGTCTAACTGCAGTAATTGTGTTGTGAAAAGAATTCACATAAATCTCCTTTAGGGGCTTCATTCCATTTGATGGCCTTAATGTACTCTCTTAAAGCTAAAATGATTTCAAAGTATTGTTCTACAAAAGATTATCGGCAATTATTGTATATGAAAAGAGACAGGGGGAAAGAGAACACTTTGAGAGGTTCACATTGTGAAATAAACTTCAGGCTTTTAACTGAAGGATGGCAGAGGCTGACTAAAGCCCTGTGATTCTGGAGCTCTCTTGTTTCCTATGCTTGCTCTGTCTCCTACCTCCTGGATCACAATTTGTTGGAAGCATCATTGTTGTACAAGCAATACACTGAGAGTGTCCACATGTAACACTACCCTCCTAAAAAATGAGGGAATCATGTACTCGTACAAAGAGGCAACTACCTAGTGATTTTCAATATTCTGAAAATAGCAATAGTCTATTGGGTTTATTTCATGATTATAAAAGCCTAATAATCTATGAAAGCTGAAGCAAATGTGATTTATTAGGGTCTCTCACAGGCAGAAGATAAACCCATAATGTGCAGGCAAACATTTTTTCTTTAAAGGAGTGTGTTAAAAAGAAAATAGTCAACAGCTTGCTTACTCTGTAGCTCCAGAAAATGATGATTTGAGGCTCTGAAATATCAGCGTTGATGAATGGTAGAAGCAAAATTATAACTGTTGTTCTATGGTGAGATAAACTTTCACCTCCGTGAAGAAAATACAGATTACTGGAACTGATTGCAAGCAATCAGCACTGTATATTCTTCTTCCCTAACTGAGCAATGTTTGAATTTGTGCCTTTCAGACAAATGCATTAATAACATTTAGCCACTAGATATTTGTGGAAGAAATTGGAAATTGTTTTTAATTTGTTGGTTTGGTGAAGCGATAATATGTTGAGCCATAAGGGAGGGGGTAAAAAAAACCTATTGGTATAGGATTTCTATTTGCATATGTAAATATGTTAATACCCACAGAACAATGTTGTTCTTAGAAACTCTCCCACACAAAGCAAAGGGTTAATAGACAGGGAGATCTAAAAAACTGCATGACCATGTTGTGAAATATGGATTTAACACATAACTCATTGGAGGCCCCAATGAGTTATGGGCCTCATTTACTGCATATTACAGACATTTTTTCCATATTCCTTTTCAACAAGGCATATGGTTTAAATTAGTTTCATCTTGGGTTTTCAAGATCTTTTGTGGGCTGTTTTCTACAACAAGCTGTAATACTCTGGCTCTTTTAATTCTATAGTAAGATGATATTAGATGCAGCTCTTTAATTACCATGTGAGGCAATGCCTCAGGAGCATATTCTGTAAGAGGCACAGCAGAGTAAGGGTCTGAATGAAGATTTCAGACTCAGCTGATGAAATTAAAGAAGCTTAAAATTCTGTATGGATGGGGGGGATGGGTAAAGGTCAGTGTTAGTTGGGGTGGAGTTAGGGGTAGTTTGGGCTGAAAACATTCAGACACACCTTCAGTTGAATCAGGTAAGGGGACTCTGTGATAGGTAACAACATTCTGAAGAACTAAGGATATTAAAGGGCCCCATTTCCCATAACTTAGCTCATAAATCACATTTTCAGGTACTTTGCATGATTTATGAAAGGCTGGCTGTCTGCTTGATCAGTAAGTTGCATTAAAATGGCAATTGGTCCTTCTAAAACAGAGCCTTAGGATAACAATCCAAATCTCAGAGAAGGCAAATCTTAGCAGACAAGTCACCTGAATGCTGGGGTAAAAAGGAGTCTACAGTTCGTTCTGCATCTCTGAAATTCAACATAGAAAATCAAAATACTGAGTGGGAAAAACATTAGGCTGAAATCACAACACTCAGGCTTTTGTTTTTTTCTCACTACTGTAACCTTGATTAAGTCATGTATTGTCTTTGGACCTCAGTTGCTTCTCAGTAAACTGAAGGATTCAGGTCCTTCCTGTTCCTAAATATACATTTTCACATGTATAAATTATATATTCCTATTATGTGTATATATTTATATGTTATTTCTTATCTATGGACATATTACATATTATGTGTCATATATCTGTGTACACATGGATGTGATATTTCCTTAAAAACGTGAAAGGAGCTGTAGCAAACACATACATCTTTACACGTGCATACATATATATATGTATGTGTTCATATATATGTATGAAATATGTATGCATATTATGCATAGGAAGATTGGTCTACTATTCCACACTACCAGCTTAGGGGTTCTTGTTACCTAATTTTACCTGTTATTCTGAAAATCGTAAATGCTGGCTCCTAAGAATGTTACATTTATGAATGGGATTGTAAAGTATAATCAAGCACTCTATTAAGTACTATAGATGTGTAAAGGTACTATGTCGCTTTCCTTTAGAAATAAAAAAAACTTACAGGAAATCGCTAGTTGACATTGATCTTGGGTAAATGGAAGATTGAAACAGAAGTTTATAAAGGGTGTCTTGTTACTTTATATTAGAGAACAAACTCCATTTCAAAAGTGAATTAAATTCAGTTTTGTTATTAGACCTGTATTCTAATGCAACTCATCTGTATTTGGGTTTTATATTGGAGGACTGCTACATCTTTTGAAGCTTTCTCAGCAGGAGAAAATTCAGCATATATTGATCTCTTTGCAAAATGCACTCTCTGACCCATTAGATGATATGGAAGTTGTGTTTTCCTGAGCACATGACCATGAATAAGACACAACAGGTCACTGATACTCTGGGAAGTAGAATATTTATGAGCTCAGAATTATTTGACACATTGAATCAGAGAATGATGAAACCTCAACTTTTTACTATTAGGAGGAATTTAGACACAAGTTTTCCCCTTATAAACTGTCTATTGTCTTTGTAAGTCAAGAAAGTTGCTGACCTTTGGTGCCTATGCCCATTAGCTAGAACAATTGCCCCTATCTCAAGCTCTTAATCAGTCACCTTAGACCAATATTCCTTCAGATTTTGTTATTTGGGATTGTTTTAGTCAGTTCAGGCTGCTCTAGTCAGTTCAGGCTGCTCTAACAAAATACCATAGACTGGGTGGCTTAAACAACAGAAATTTCATATTCACAATTCTGAAGGCTGGGGAGTCCAAGGTCAAGGTACCAGCCAATTCACCTTCTGGTTGGCAGAGGGACACCTTCTTGCTGTATCCTCACATAGTGGAGAGAGAGAGAGAGGAAGCAGTTCTCTTGTGTCTCTTCTTATAAAGGCGCTAATCCAGTTAGGAGGGCTCCATCCCCATGACCTAATTATGTCTCAAAGGCTCTGTCTCCAGATACCATCATATTGAGGATTAAGGTTTTAACATATGATTTTGGAGGGAACACAAGCACTCTGTCCAGAGCAGGTAGCTGGCCCCTTCTTCTGGACAGACAACTCTACTGTTCCAGTTTGACTCCTATAGCTTCCTTACCCAGAGCTCTCAGTTCCACTCACTGTCAGTCAAAAGTTTTCAATGTGTTTTTCGACTGAGGATCTTGTTGGTCATGATATTAATCTTATTCATGACTTTGGCTCAAGCATGCTTGTCATCACTTTCTTTCATTAGAGTCTGGGGCAGGAAGAACCAAATTTGAGTTTTCTATGTGAAACCAGGAGCCACTAAATAACAATATATAATTGTTATATATATCATTGTTTTCATAAGTACAATACTGTACAATTTTTGGAGTTATTAAGTAGAATTTATTAAATTTGTTTAATGTAGGATTTTACACAGTCTCTACTGTATTAAAGCATTCAGAATAAGAAATATAATAAATCAGAGACTGACAGATACCTACAAAAAAGAGATGAGATGTAAATCCCTCAGGTCTTCCAGGCTTTTGGTGTTTTTCAAAGGCTAGGTCACTGGTGGCCTCCATCGTATGTGTGTGTGTGTATAAAAAGTTTGGAAGTATAACTCCGAATGGTCAATAGTTATCTTTATCTGAATTGCAGAGGAAGAATGAGAGGGGCAAGAAGCATCCATCAAGTACTATGTTTGCTTTTTAATCGATATACTTTTACAGTGTTGGATTTAAAAATAAGAGCACATTTTCATATTGTATGCTTAATTTTAAAATATGTGTTGAGAATATATTGCTATTTCATAGAAGGATTTTGATCAGATAAATGATCTGGTAGATCATCTAATGATGAATTTCCTATTTTTATTTTATTGCATATTAATTTGTATTGAATGTTTAAATAGCAGTGTTCTTTCTGAACCCTGTGCTTAAACAATTGTAATTTGGGGAATAAATTAAAAATATGTCAATATATATAATGTAATTGAATGTTCATAGCAGTCATGAATATCGTGCTGGCTATTAGGATGTAGCTGAGTGCTATGTTTAAGACATGATGTATTCATCTGATTTCCACTCAAGTCTCCATTTGTTCAAATAGTACACACTAAGAAGTTCTCTGAATCTTTAGTGTTCATGATGGAGGTGGGATGGAATTTATGCTGGTGTTTTTTGTGTTTTAATTTAAAAAAACAAAGAAATGGGTATAAATATCATTTGTAGCAGGTGCTTTCAGCGTCTGACTTATATCCTCCTGGCCCTTACCATTTACATTAGTATATAATACATATACTCACTATATATGTAATGTATGTCTATATTACTCATACATACATGTGAGAGAGAGAGAGAGAGATTGATTTGAAGAAATTGGCTCATGCAGTTATGAGGCTGCCATCTGCAATCCCATAGGACAGGCTGGAAACTCAGGTAGGATTTGGTACTTCAGCCTTGAGGCAAAATTTCTTCTTCTCCAGGGAAGCTCAGTTTTGGCTCTTAAATCCTTCAGCCGGTGGGATGAGCCCCATCCACATTTTCAAGCATAATCTCCTTTACTTAAAGTCAACTGATCTTAGATGTTAACCACATTTACAAATTGCCTTCACAACGGCACTTAGATTAACGTATGATGAACTAATTGGATAATATAACCTAGAGAAGTTGACAACTAAGACTAACCATCATATCTTTTCAATACTCAGTGTTCAAATGTGAGTGTGTGCAAGGTTTTTCTAAGGGGTTCCTCTGACCTCTGCAGCCTTCTCTGAGTATGTGGCTAGAGTTATGGAGAAGTAACACCCCCAGAAACCCCTCTTCATTCTATGGCTAATGAAAGTTGGTGTTTAAATACCCCAGCTTCCTTGTATAACTCTAAGACACATGCTGTCCCTCTGCCAGTGTTTCATGAAACCATCTCTCATTTAAATTAGCTCCACCTCAATCTCAGCAATGACTGTTTCTGGTATAAGCAAAACTAACACACCATTACTTTAATAGGTGTGAATATTTTGGAATGATTTCTTGAAACCTAGGGTAGTACACAATTCACTAACTAGAAAATGCAGATCTGTATTAATGGTTCCTTTATTTATTTATTTATTTATTGGTTTTCAGTGTCAAGAACTCTTTCATGTAACAAATGTTCAGTATCTTCAAAAGAGAGTAGCTGTATATTTTGTATCTATTGAATAAGAAAATTAAAATGCACATCAAGTTTTGAGAACATTTTGCAATAAATTCTCTTATTTGATTTTTTTCTTTCCTTATAAAATTGAGGTTTTGTTAGGTCACAGTTGTTATTTTGTTCACTACTGAATTTCCAGAGGCTAGAACAGGGACTGACACATAATAAGCATTCAATAAATATTTCTGAATGAATGAACAATGTAGATGCCCAAGAGTTCTTCTTTGTGTTTGGCTTAGCTCCAATAATTTGTAAACATGGCTGCATGAAAATTTCTGAGAAATATTTAAAAAATAAAAATCCTAGATACCATCTCCTCAAATAGTAAATCAGGAGGCGTAGTGTAGGGCCCAGGAATCTAGCTGTACCCATTCATACATCTCATACATACATACATTTATATGTGCATATGTATTACAGATTTCTGGTTTTTAATAAATAAATAAATTTATGGTTTTAAATAAATAATTTATGGTTTGGTAATCAAAGGGAATGCATTTTACACATTTGCAAAATAAGACATTGTCAAGTTTCCCTCCAAAAATCCCATACATCTCAATAATGAGAATGTTTTAAACACTCTGACAAACACTGGATATTAACAATTTTTGTTTTTACCAGTTGGATGAATATATATCTTTATTGTTCTAATTTAATTTTTTTCTAATTATCTTAGAGTTAGATAACTTTTTCTGGTTTTTGATCATATATATTTCTTTATCTATGAATTTTTTGTTTAAATGCTTTGCTTATTTTTCTATTGGATTATTTGGTTTTATTTATTTTAAAGACATTCTATTTTATTAATATAAATCCTTTGTTACATGTGTTGCTAATATTTTTGTGTATGTTTTATTTTGAGGCTTCTTATGATCATTTTCAATCACCCAAAATATTAGTGAATTAAAATTTACCTCTCCCCACCTCCTTTCTGCTATTTGTTCTTGCATTTTAAGATTTTCCTAAACCAAAGTGATAAAAATATTTGAAACTGGTGAACTAATTACTTCAACACTAATGAATTGTTTATACTCTGCCGCCTAAATTTGATATAGTATCAAGTTTAACACATAACACAGGCATATATGTGTCAGTATGTTTCTAGACTATATAATTTTTCTTCAGTCTATTCCTGTATACTCATACCAATATCATACTATTTGAATTTCTGTAGGTGTGTAATATATCTTGTTATCTGGTAAAACAAGATCTCATCATTATTCTACCTTAAAATTTTTTTTCCAGTACCTCTTGCATAGTTTCTCTTCCAGAAATAGCATCACCTTATTAAGTTCTATAAAAATATCTTGTTGGAGTTTTAATAAGTCTTTAACTGAAATTTTAGTTTGACGTGGGGGAAATTAATATATTTACACTATTAGGTCTTCCCTTCCAGGAACATAGCATATCTTTGAATTAATTCAGATATTCTTTTATGGCTTACCTGGCTGAAACTTGAAGAGGTAGTGACAATTGAATCCAATTTGGTTTTTGATTTATTGGAATAAGGAGTGTTTACATCTTCAGCCTGCTATTTGCCAACTGCTGGCAAAAAACACCCCCCAAACAGTAACATTTATATCCCATCATGTAGAAAAAGATCATAGGCAAATTAAAAAATAAAACAGTTGTTTCTTTTAAATGCAGTTTTCAAAGACTCCACATTATAAGTCACTAAAAAGATTTTTTTGTCTTATGTTTTTATGGCATGAGGCATAGTTAAATTTTAATCTACATTTCAATACTCATTAGTTCTCCAGACAAAAACAATATATATCATTTTTGAATTTATTTGTTGACAATTCATGCTTTTCATTACATAATTAATTCAAAGTAAAGGAAACAGTATGCATCACTTGTTAAATGGGAAAAGTAAGAATTTGTCTTTATATAGCATGAATACTATTAAAGATTATATTAGCATCTTTATACCGTGATATTTAATAATATATGAATCCCTAGCCACTTATATCCTAAATCACTTATCACACCCATGGAAAATGATAAAATGATACAAAATAATGAGAGGAGGCTCAGGATGTGATAGGAATGGGTGTTTTGAAAGACATGGAAGATTGGATGTGTTTCTAGAATTTTCTTCCTGTTTCCTAATTTGAAGTTTAGTGCCCAGGGCACACTGTTTCTTCTTCTGCCTCCCTAGCTTTTCATTCAAGGTCTCCATCCATACCCAGAATGCTAACAAACTGGAGAATGGGCTGGACAGAAATTAAGGAACTTGGCAATCATATAAGTGTTCTTTGCTGAGTGAAGGTTGTTATTTTTCCTTCAGAGCCTAAGCTATCAGGCTAAACATAATAACTTTGGCTACTTTGCATTCCTATCTAGTGACTTAATTTGAGTAACAGTATTAATATTTTATCAGGAAGTCAGCATTTTCTTTTAAATATGTACTTTTAAAGCTTTATTGTACCCGCACATGGAATTTATGATATCTTGAGGATCAGATAGATATTTTCTATTGGAATGGTGTTCCCAATCTTTCACAAAAGTCAATTGGTGAACGGAATTCAAAATACAGAACTTTCTTCTAGGGATACCAAGTGTCACTGTCACTGTTTGGAGAGTTCAAAAACTGCTCCTCAGATACAGCTTTCTGTAAGCCCAACTGTCATCAAGGAACCTTCCCCATTATTTGCATTAGGTCATGAAGAAGTCTTGCCTTGAGTCCTCCGAGTTTCCAACAGAAATTTCAGGATGGAACTTTAAAATTTTTATTTTATATTTCACAAGAATTTCAGTTCTTTTTCAAAGAAAAGTCAGAGAAAGCCTATGGGAGGGTGAGCTGAACATAATTTGATGTATTAACTATTTTCTCCCATTATTTTTTTCTTCTTCCACATGTTCAAGCTCTGTTCTTTAAAGCCCAGGAAGAAGAATGTGGCAAATCAGAAAAAGTAGCAACCTGAAAGACTTCCTGTTTTTTTGCATCCAAAAGACAAAGAGCATTAAAAAACAAAACAAAACAAAAAACAAAAACAAGGATGGGGTAAGATGGAATAAGATGGAGTGTTTCTAAAAAGCAAAAGAGAGGGAGTGTGCTAACCTCAGTCCAGAAAATCATTTCCTGAGGCTGTGGGGAGGGGAGGGGTATGTGGGTCCCAAGGTAGTACCTTGGCACTACCCTGAGAAAGTGGCATACAGGGCTTCCCTGGTGGCGCAGTGGTTGCGCGTCCGCCTGCCGATGCAGGGGAACTGGGTTCGCGCCCCGGTCTGGGAGGATCCCATATGCCGCGGAGCGGCTGGGCCCGTGAGCCATGGCCGCTGAGCCTGCGC
>NC_041220.1:94549213-94550189 GCF_002837175.3 Physeter macrocephalus | reverse complement strand
GGGAAAGGCCACAGCAGAGGGAGGCCCGCATACCACAAAAAAAAAAAAAAAAAAAAAAAAAAACAGAAAGTGGCATACAGTTGGAAGTACTCAGTTGCTATCTTAGGCCTAGGCTCCCAATCTTTACAAATGCTTGAGCCTCAAAAGCAGTAGGGAAGTGTCTCAATGACTAACCTGAAAAGACCACATAAGTAGGCCTCATGTGCATTTCATCCATAACCATTTTTGGCCAGTGGCTGAAGACTGCAGTGAGCCATCCAACGCTTGCCACTGGAATTGACCCTAGGATCTTGGCATTACCCTGGGGAAGGCCCCAACAATAGCTAAGGTTACTCCCATTAAAAAAGGGAGGGAATTAAAGGAAATAAGTTGGTATTTTTCAGCACATATTCCTCTGCAAATTCTACTGAATCTGGTAGACTCTTCCTCATCGGTGATTACTGTACTTGTTCTCACACAAGTCTAAAATTCTGACTATTTCTCCCCACAAACTGCCCTCTTTTTCCAGCTGTTACAATGTTTGTATATGTGTTTATATCAGAGAGAGTTAAAGATGTCCTTTACCCCCAGGCAGTGCGTAATGGGGAGCAGGGCAATAACAATCTGTCTCTTGGGCTACCAGTAAGGGAAATCATTTTGAACTACTGTACGTAATAAGGGGAAATTCTTTATAAGGATAAAGTGGTATTTTGAGGATTTTAGGGCATAAATGTAGATGGACCTTGAAATGGGACTGAAAACAGAAAATGGGCAGGTATTAGAAACTCTCTCTGCGTTCTTCTTTTGAAGGTCTACCCTCTCCTCTTCTCTCCTTCTCCACCTCCTACCCCTCCCTCTCCTCCTTCCCTTTCCCCTACTCCATTCCCCCTCTTTCTCCTCCTCCCCTTCCCCCTTTCCCCTCCCCTTCCTCCTGTTTTTCCCTCTCTCCCTCCTCCTTCTTCTTTCTTCTTCTTCTTCTCCCTCTTCTTCTCCTCCC
>NC_041220.1:94538349-94548952 GCF_002837175.3 Physeter macrocephalus | reverse complement strand
CCTCCTCCCTCCCCTCCTCCTCCTCCTCCTTCTCCTTCTTCTTCTTCTCCTTCCCCTTCTCCTTCTCGTTCTTCTTCTTCTCCTCCTTCTTCTCTTTCTGCTTTTCCATCTCCATTGCAGAATCTTGCATCGTAGCTTCTCCTCATTCTGCAGCTGACTAAAGGAATCTAAGCTCTAAATTTTGAAGAGGTAAAATCTGATGAGACAGGAGGCCTTTCTCACTGTAGCACTTAGGAGTGTTCATGTATTTCTTCTCATTTTAATCCTGAGTTCTTCATGCAAACAGGCCACTAACCATCCAGATCCTCGTCCTTCTTACTATGGCTAAAACTGTCTGATTTGGCTGCATGTATTCACCTAAGGCTGTCATGTAAGGCTCCCTATTTGAGTATTGAGTATTACATTTAAGTAGAACCTTTGTAGCAGAACATATACCTATGAGAAAAACATAAAAGCTCACATGAAAGAAACATATAAAGCAATCAAGTTTATTGATTATGCCCACAGAATACAACCTTTTCTTTTATTTCCCTTACTTTTCCAAATTTTCTTCTATATGGTACTTAATGGCATGCCTAACTTTCTTCTTTCTTCTTCAAAACTAACCCCAAACATATCTCCACTGGTTTCTTTCTTAAAAACTATGCTTTTCTCCTTGCAAATGCACTTTTCAAAATTCCTGCCATATATTATTCCAACATAGCTATGTAATGATGTTTGATGTGAATTTCTGTTCACCTTGCCCCTCTACCTCCCTGGCATTCTTCACAATGCACAGGAGGCTGATAGAGCCTATTTGCTAAATCATGGCTTCATTAATCTCATTCCTTTACCTCAAATTTCACCCCCTTAACAATTTGAAATGGATCCTGAGTTTTCCACTTCCTACTGATTTGCATTTTTCTTGGTTGTGTGCTGTTGAACAGCTGCTGCTTTCTCCCCAGAAGGGGGTGGGGGGCTGGTTTCTATGGAGATGGTGATGACTCTGCTCAGATGTGGACCTCTCCAATATTCCTACTGCATTTGGTAATTTCTAACATCTACTCCATGTGGAGCTCCTAAGTAGTTTCATTTCCTTTTGGCAATAAACTTAGAATTCTGACTCTAGAACTCTTTAATTGGCCCTGGTTTGTGGCCACCAATTTATTTAATTGACATAAAGATGTATTTATTTGTCATTGAATCTTTACATGGTTATGTGCTACATAAAGCAATTGAAACAGGCACAATGTCTATTGTAAATAGGATACCTTGCCATAGTGCATAAGCCATAGTGGGCATAAAAATGCATATTTATTGATTTGTGGCAATATAAAGGAAAATTTTAATCCTGTTATATTGCTGCAGAAAAAAAGAGACTAAATTAGGGGCTTCCCTGGTGGCGCAGTGGTTGCGCGTCCGCCTGCCGATGCAGGGGAACCGGGTTGCTTTTTAGACACAACGGAATATGGAGGAAAATTTTAATAAAAAAAAAAAAAAAAAAAAAAAAAGAGACTAAATTAGAATCAGTTTGGGAGCACTGTTAACAAATTCATTGCTTACATTCTGTTTCAGTCATATTGTAAGTCTTACAAAATGCTGAGTTTAGAGTGATTTTGCCTAACTCCATCATGAAAAATAATTCAATAGTTTAGGCAAGACAGTTGGAATTATAGGAAAAGCCTGAATAGGAAAGAAGGCAATATTTGCTGAAGCATTGGTTGTTCAAAGAGTGAAAATATGTAGAAGTAAAGAAGAAATAAAATTAATACCTATATTATAATCATTTATTTATTCATTCAACACATGTTTATTGAGGTCCTATTATGTACCAGATGCTGCTAGGCACTACAAATAAAGATGAGAGCAAAATATCACCTCTTTTCTATGGAACTTAGAGTTTAATGGAGGATACAAATATTAAAATTATAAAAACTCATAAGTGTATAATAAAAAGCAGTAATCATATCTCTGAAAGAAAAGTGCTGAGTGATATGAAAGCTTTAACAGGAAGGCAGAATCTAGACTGAGGTGTACGTGACCAAAAGAAATCTAAAAGCTGAGCTGGAGCTAACTGGACAGGGCTCAGAGTGGGATTTTAAGCAGAGGTAACATTCCAAGCAGAGCTTACAATTGATAATATTTGGTGTTCACTTAGGATATTTTTGAGGCACACATCAAGTCCTTTACCATGAGCCAGGCTCTATCATTTCCTCCACATGTGAAGAAATGGAATGTAAAGAAGTTAAATACAAGGCGAGAGAGAGGTGAGGCCAAGATTTAAACCCAGGCAGTCTGAAAATAGAGCGCACATACCTAATAACTACTCTATACTCTCTTACGTGGTGAGGAAAGACAATTATAGAGATTTTTGTTCTAACAATCTAGTGATTTATGTGACTATAGATATGAGATCTGGACCCAACCAAAAGTTTTATAATATTTGTTATTTGCTATGTAGGCATAAAATTAGTTGACTCTATTTATGCCAGTTGGCAGTGTACATATTAAATTTATCCTGGAACCGTAGAGGGATGTGAGGGGCTGTCACTTGTAGACTGTGCAAAGTGTTGATCTCACATCATTATTTCCAGATGTCTCAAGTTTGCTCTCTTTCTGCCCTTCCTTCATAATTGATATAAGTAGAATAATATATTTTAGCAATGGCCAATTTTATTTTTTGTCACTAGGAAAATTTTTTTTAAGTTCTAAAAAGCCAGAAAGTACTAATGATTGTTTTTTTCCCCCCTAGGAGCCAGAGCAGGAATGGTAGAATGGGATGTTGTGGTTTAAATTTGGGCTCACCCATACTCAGGGCAAACATGTGATCCAGGTTGAGTAGAGGGAAACCCCAATTTGATAATGATTATGTTTACACCATGTGGATGGATGAGGTCACAAGATGGAAATACACTTTGGTTGTAAAAAAATAAAGTTACCAGTAATTAGTCTTAAAAATTCAAAAGAAATAAGATATCTAAATACAATATCTTGAATATAATATGGTTGTTACCTATGACATACCAACTGAGCGTATCAAAAAAAAAAAGACATAAGTTGGGTTTATTTAGGCACATGGAGGTAGAATAATATCTACATGGATTTCATTCAGGAGAGTTAGTTTGGGAAACTCAAGTCCTCCCAATGTTCTTCTGCTCCCATAGTTGATGTTTTAGGCCATTATGTCCTAAGTGTCTGGATGTTTGCCTGCACTCCCCAGTCATTTGACCCAGGAATAGACATAGCCTCATGTTGTTATTGGTCTCTTTTGGATACGCTAATAGTTTACTTGTATTTTAAATTGATTTTTAATGCCCAGACTTTCCCTAAGTGAATTTTTTAAATCTGGAAAATAAATACAAGTCTGCGTTATAGCAGTGAAGTGTTCCCCTTTATAACACTGATGTGCCAGAAGACTGTTAAGAAATCTGATCATTTAATGTTTGTAAAATGCTTTAAGAACATTAACTACAGGGTTCAGACCAAAAACAACAAATAGTGACACATATTTTTAAACACATTATCTCCTTTAGTATATATGGCACAAATATATAATTTGATATGCTTTTATATAAAAAATATTGAAAAATAATGAAAATTGACATTTGGTAAACTACTGACAGATTGTCTTATATTTTGTACAATATAGAACTCTTCTACATTATAAAAAATTTTAAACCCAATTTGAACCTCACAGTAACGCTGTGAAAAAGCAAGATTGGTAATTTTAATTTGCTGATCAGTGAGGAATTAAAGTTTGAAAAGGAGAATGAGTTTTGCAAAGGATGCAGCTACAAAGTTGGAGATCTCAGTACTCGTTCTACTCTACCATAAAACAGAAGAGTTACATATATTTTGGAAAATTTTGTGTTGTATTAATTCTTTACAAGGATCAACTTGACTACCATCAACAGTAATCTAGAAATAAGCCATCAAATCTCCAGATAAACCTCCAAGTCAGGGAGAACCGTGCCTTTTGGATAAAAAATAAGTCACTACCAAACTAACTACTTATATAACTTTGGTGGAGCTCTGTTTTACTGGTTGTGTTAGAAATACAATTCAAACTAACTTAAGCAGAAAGAGAATTGGTTGATTCCCATACCTGCTTATTCCAAAGATAGCATTGCCTTCAGTCTTACTTGAATCCATGGGTTCATAAGGTGTTATTAAGACTTTCTGATCCCCTCCACTTGGTTCAGGCTTCCTCTGTATTTGGCTATATTCTCAAGATAGTTGTGTTTGTATGACAGCCAAGGTAACTACTGGCAGATCTAAGGCTTTCATATATTTTCAGCTTGACATTCCAGAAGAAAGCAGCACTTCTGGGGAGGATATTGGACATTTGGATGATGTGATTATGGTGAACTAATCACTGTAGTGAGGGAGATAGACACTCTAAATGGGCAGTCCTGGGACATGTGACAATCCCAGGAGCAAGATTTTGTGAAGTCATCTCCTCAGCGTCTGAATGGGATTACTAAAGATTACCTCAACCAAAGATGCTCTACTTTTATCTGTTTTACTTGTTGAAATCCTTTGGATTTTGTTTGAAGAAAGGGTTCTATGGCTTCAAAAATTTGTCAACTACTGCTTTAGCAGAATATTGCTTGAAACTAAGTAGGATTTAATTCTTCTTATTTGATATAATAGAAGATATTTAGGATATGGAATTGGGAGGCCTTGGTTTGATTTTTGGCTTTTCCATTTATTAACCATGTGCCTTTGTGCAGAAAACCTGAGTCCATATGAAAAGTTTTGCAAATGTTTGTTGCTGCTGTTTTAGTTGTTATTTGTTTTGTTAATTTAAGCTGCATATCAGTCCAAGTTCTTAAATAGAGGGAAATAGATGACACAGTCAAAAGGAGTAATTGGAGATAATTTTATTAATAGAGTATTTACAAAGTTATGGGCAGGGCTAAGGGAACCAACAAGGGAGAAACACCCTGGAACTAGCAAATATAGGAAACCATTACTTCTCCCAAAACTGAAAGAGCAGAGAGAAGGAAGTGTTGCCACCACGTAATGAGAACTAGAGCTATTGGAAGGGCTGCCAGACAGAACCTGTGGCTTTAAGTACAGAAACATAACCACTAGCAAACCACAGCTCAGCAAGGAGAGATGAAAGGATAAAGACCCTAACATCTCTCTATTCTTTCACTCCTCTCCTGATGGTGCTTCCCATTGGCCAAAACCAACTGGAATCTAGAGGGCAAGGGACCCTGATGAGGCATTCCTTAGGGGTCAGCCTCCTGGGTCAGAGAACTAGGTAGGGAAAGGTGAAGAGAGGGTCTGAAGGGAGAAATGAAGAATATTTGCTACAGCTTCCCTTTCACCTTAATTGGTATATTTTATTTAAGATCATCAAATGCTTTAGTGTTTCATTTAGTTTCTAGATAATTAGAATTTAGTGATTGTAAAAAACATTTAAATATGAGTTCAACAAGAAATGTCATTTACTTTAAAATTGTCCTATTTTATGATCTATATATGTGGTCTTAAAGAGTACTCTAAACATTCTTCAATGTCCTATGAAATTCCATCTTGGGTGGTTAGGACCATCGCTCATTGTGGTTGTGAAAGCAATGCAGGGTAAGCTGTTTAATTTTCTATAGCGATATTTTCAGTTGCACTTTAAATTGAGGATTTCAAATAAGGATTTAATTTAGGTTTAATGAGGGAGTTATTATATGTTAAATATAAACTGATTATTGTGAATATCTATTGGCGCATAACAACCTCTTTTGTTAAAATGAATATCTCTTAAACAATCAAAGCTTAGTAAATATGCTACTGATAATTACTTTTAAACTAACATTCAGTAGAAAGAATACATGTAAAGACACTGCATTGAGTGTAATGTGGTTATTACCTATTAAACATCAATGGATTATTGAGAATACAGTTATTGAGTTTCAACTCATAGATCTTAAGAAACTGCTAGTTGTGCCTAAATAAAACTCCATAAGTCAGCTAATATTTAATTAGCAGAAGTATTTATAGCATAGCATTTACATTAGCATATTTATAATCAAATAAATAATATAATAATGCTTTTATTAAATCTAAATTAAGTCCTTGCCAGAGGCATTTAAAGAGGAGTGAAACTACATTGGCTATGTGGTCTTTAATATTTATTACATGATTTTTAAACTTTACTAATATATTAAACAATACCTTAATATATGATTATTATCTAGGGACATTATGAAGTTGCACATACTCTATTTGGGATGAAAAAATATTTAGGTTAAACTGGATAAGATAATTCTCTAAACCTTTTATTTTGGTCCATTACAACTAGGAACAAATTTGGGATACAGACAAAATATGTCATCACAGTTGGCTATGTTTATTGTTGCTAAAGAAATTTAACCAATATGAGCAGTTGGCAGGGTTGGCATTGTGACATGTGAGGTGTCCATAAAAGTTTCTGTAAGCAAGAGTTTGGATGCCAAGTTGCACCCACAAGAAAAGAAGCCCTGAACAGGTCCTGCATATGTACAGTTTGTTGAATGTGCACAAAAATAACACTGCTATCACTCCACAGATGAATCGGTAGTTGTCTTGCACAGTTAAAAATGGAGCATAATTTCCTCTCAAGAGTGAGGAATATATTCCAAACTAATTTTATTTCAATATTGAAATGTCATAATTAAGTTTCGTTTTCACCCAAAGAAGGCAAAGATGCACAGAGAGCGTTAGAGTCAGGCTCAACTCTTCTGACAAGTCTGGTTAGCTTTTCCATCATCCTTGCTCCAGGTGGAGGGCTTGTTTCAGGGAACTTGTTCATTTCACTTTCTCCTGGAAAAAAACTTTGACTCTGAATACATTTATTTCAACACAAACACTAGGAAATAATTCTGTGAGGAGGCTAACAATGTGATACTGATTTGTGGAGATGTGTTTATACTGGCCAAAGAAATCAAGGAAATGCTACAAATAAGTGGGTCCAAAGTATGGATGAAGAACTCCCCACTGTACTGGGTGCTGGTGAAACTCACACCTGCCCATGCTCCTTGTCCTTAGGTTGTTGTGAAGTGAAGGAGACATGGGTGAAGATGGTAATGATGATGATGGTAATAAAGAGGAAGAAGAAGAAGGAGGGGAGGGAGAGGTGGAGGAGGGGGAGGGGGAGGAGGAAGAGGGGGAGGAGAAGTAGGGGCAGGAGGGGGAGGGGAGAGGAAGGAGGGGGAGGAGGAGGCAGAGGAGGAGGAGAAGAGGGGAGAAGGAGAAAAAAGAAAAAGACTATGATGAAGGCAGTAGTAGTTCACATTTATTACACTCATGGGGTGCTAGGCAGACTTTCTGCCTGCTAGGCAGCATTTTAATTGTCTTCATGTGAACCATCTTATTCAATAACTCGGTCTCCACTCATAGGATATTAAGGATATCTCTTTCTTCCTCTCAGTAATGCCTTCCTCCAAGACCAATGGCCATCAGATGATCTTTTGAAAATCACCATGCCTTTCCCAATTTTGTGTCCAAGTATCTTTACAAGGACAAGGTACAGAGAGAGGCAGGAGGATGCATGAGGAAAAGCCCTGGTCTGGAAACCTGCTCTCTTGATTTCTACTCTCACTGCTGCAGCTAACTAGCTATATAACTTACCAGATTTTTCATATATGAAACACCAGGGTTTAGATCTCAGGATTTCAAAATCTCTTCAAATGCAGGGCTTTCATCCTTGTGGACATTAGGGGTTCAGTTGACCACACCTGTTGCTAGAATTTGGAATATAAAAAACCTTGAGAAATGTTAGTTGAACCATGTGTTTTTATTGCTCTGGTGAAAGCTAGTTATATATAGTCTCATTTTTCAGTAACATTAAAACAGTCTTTATGCATGTCCTGAAAGGAGAAATAAGGATGATTATTATTGAATCTGTACACTGACTGTCTCAGAAGGGTTTAGTTACTTTCCACTCCATGTATACCAAAGTGAAAACTATTAGGATAAGGAAAGCTCAGCATTTTGAAGGAGGCTGAAATGTAGCAATCATGCTATTTTACTTTTATATACCATATTTCTCTCCACGATCTACTGATAGAATCTTTCAAACTTTAGCTCCTGCAGAAATAGGAATTTTGATTCTTTGGTTCAGCATTATAGATACGAAGTTTTCCACTTTGTCTCCGCTAACGATTTGCTGAAAGGGTTCTTTAAGAAGGTAGGTGACCAAGAGTGTTTTTCTAGGTAGTTAAGCCAATTGGATCAAGTTCCCAATGTTAGGATTGGCTTCTTTATGTACAGAGTCAAGAAAACTCAGTGAACAGAAAGCCACGAGATTCTCGCTACCCAAAAGCTCGATGTTTCAATTCCAGATTACATGGCTAAGGGGATTTAGGGAGGAAAGAGACAGCTTAGATGGAGTCTTATTGGGAAACAGAGAAAGCAGCCTGGAATCAGTTTCTACCTTGAAATTTGGCTTTTGCATTTTTATTTCTTTCCATATCTTTGTTAGATAACTTCTTTAAGGGACCCTCAGTATCACTGTACTTTGAATTATAGTTTTATTTAGTGGTACATGAATAGCACTATCAGTTTAGATGTCTTATTCCGAGGTCAGATTAGGGATTTAAATATATATCAGTTACACTGGTATGTCTCTTTGGCTGCTTTTCTTTCTGGTACTGATTAGTTATGGTTCTTCAAAATTACAAATCATGGGTGGGGTTGATTTTGCCATTTATATCCCATTTTATATCATGGTAGTTTCTCTAAGTTTAAGAAGATCTTTGACAGAACCCTTGAACAAGGAAATCCAAGCTATCATTTAATTTTAAACCATATATGCTGATATAATGTTTCGTTAGCCACTATTTCAGTTATAAAATGTATGTAAAATTAACCTGCTGTTTAAAAAAAAATTGCTCAGCTTGGGTCTGTTTGTACCGATCTTGGTTTAAACACACATGTAATTTTAGCATATGCTATCCTGTAGTTTGAGTATTTGTTTTTGTGGATTTCATGGAATCTGTTGGAATCATCTTGGAAACTGAACATAAAAATAGATGTAAAAACCACCCTCTCATCTAATTCCCAAAGAAAACAGGACACTGCATTTTATTAGAGGTCAGTCAACAACTACATACTCGTTTTAAGTGCAAAGCTCCTCTTGATCTCAACAACTTATATTGCTTGTATCCCAAATATGTGATATTAAATGACTTGATCAAACAGCTTGCCTGGCAAAAAGCAGATAAACCTCTCTTTAAGTGGTAAAGATGAACCTACTTTGAAAACACATTTACGGGGGGGAAGGGGAAGTTGGGATGAAGTGAGAAAGTAGTATTGACATATATACACTACCAAATGTAAAATGGTTGGCTAGTGGGAAGCTGCTGCATAGCACAGGGAGATCAGCTCGGTGCTTTGTGACCAGTTAGAGTGGTGGGATAGAGAGGGTGGGGATATGGGGATATATGTATACATATAGCTAATTCACTTTGCTGTACAGCAGAAACTAACACAACATTGTAAAGCAATTATTCTCCAATAAAGTTATTAAAAAAAGAGAAATCAACTTATAGGATCAAGATTATTCCAATGTAGCTTGAGTATAGGAAAAAGATAAAGAGAGACTTGAGGAAGAGAGACAAGAAAGCTCTTGGACTGATTGAGAAGAAAATTAAAACACCTAAAGTAAAGCACAATCTTGTGTTACATGACTTTGTTACAAAGGTCTTTTCTTAAAACTATAGCATCCAGATTTCCATATTTTTCCTAACATGCTCTTTCTAGGATGTGTGTTTTACCCACAGTGTTTTGTTGTTGTTTTTTTTTTAACATCTTTATTGGAGTATAATTGCTTTACAAGTGTGTGTTAGTTTCTGCTTTATAATGAAGTGAATCAGCTTTACATATACATATATCCCCATATCTCCTCTCTCTTTTTTTTGCGGAGCACAGGCTCCGGACGCGCAGGCTCAGTGGCCATGGCTCACGGGCCCAGCCGCTCCGCGGCATGTGGGATCTTCCCGGACCGGGGCACGATCCTGTGTCCCCTGCATCGGCAGGCGGACTCTCAAGCACTGCGCCACCAGGGAAGCCCTCTCCTCTCTCTTGCATCTCCCTCCCATCCTCCCTATCCCACCCCTTGAGGTGGTCACAAAGCACTGAGCTGATCTCCCTGTGATGTGCGGCTGATTCCCACTAGCTATCTATTTTACATTTGGTAGTGTATATATGTCCATGCCACTCTCACTTCGTCCCAGCTTACCCTTCTCGTATGGTAGTTCTATTTTTAGTTTTTTAAGAAACCTCCATACTGTTCTCCATAGTGGCTGTATCAATTTACATTCCCACCAACAGTGCAAGAGGGTTCCCTTTTCTCCACACCCACTCCAGCATTTATTGTTTTTAGATTTTTTGATGATGGCCATTCTGACTGGTTTGAGGTGATACCTCATTGTAGTTGTAATTTGCATTTTTCTAATGATTAGTGATGGTCAGCATCCTTTTGTGTGTTTATTGGCAATCTGTATATCTTCTTTGGAGAAATGTATATTTAGGTCTTCTGCCCATTTTTGGGTTGGGTTGTTTGTTTTTTTGATATTGAGCTGCATGAGCTGCTTGTAAATTTTGGAGATTACTCCTTTGTCAGTTGCTTCATTTGCAAATA
>NC_041220.1:94535151-94537917 GCF_002837175.3 Physeter macrocephalus | reverse complement strand
ATTTTTGTTTTTATTTCCATTTCTCTAGGAGGTGGGTCAAAAAGGATCTTGTTGTGATTTATGTCATAGAGTGTTCTGCCTATGGTTTCCTCTAAGAGTTTGATAGTGTCTGGCCTTACATTTAGGTCTTTAAACCATTTTGAGTTTCTTTTTGTGTATGGTGTTAGGGAGTGTTCTAATTTCATTCTTTTACATGTAGCTGTCCAGTTTTCCCAACACCACTTATTGAAGAGGCTGTCTTTTCTCCATTGTATATTCTTGCCTCCTTTATCAAAGATAAGGTGACCATATGTGTATGGGTTTATCTCTGGGCTTTCTATCCTGTTCCATTGATCTGTATTCCTTTTTTTGTGCCAGAACCATACTGTCTTGATTACTGTAGCTTTGTAGTATAGTCTGAAGTCCAGGAGCCTGAGTCCTCCAGCTCCATTTTTCGTTCTTAAGATTGCTTTGACTATTCGGGGTCTTTTGTGTTTCCATACATATTGTGAAATTTTTTGTTCTAGTTCTGTGAAAAATGCCATTTGTAGTTTGATAGGGATTGCATTCAATCTGTAGATTGTTTTTGGTAGTATAGTCATTTTCATAATATTGATTCTTCCAATTGAAAAACATGGTATATCTCTAAATCTGTTGGTATCATCTTTAATTTCTTTCATCAGTGTCTTAGAGTTTTCTTCATACAGGTCTTTTGTCTCCTTAGGTAGGTTTATTCCTAGGTACTTTATTCTTTTTGTTGCAGTGGTAAATGGGATTGTTTCCTTAATTTCTCTTTCAAATTTTTCATTATTAGTGTATAGGAATGCAAGAAATTTCTGTGCATAAATTTTGTATCCTGCTACTTTACCGAATTCATTGATTAGCTCTAGTAGTTTTCTGGTAACATCTTTAGGATTCTCTATGTATAGTATCATGTCATCTACAAACAGTGACAGCTTTGCTTCTTCTTTTCCGATTTGGATTCCCTTTATTTCTTTATCTTCTCTGATTGCTGTGGCTAAAACTTCCAAAACTATGTTGAATAATAGTGGTGAGAGTGGACAGCCTTGTCTTGCTCCTGATCTTAGAGGAAATGCTTTCAGTTTTTCACCACAGAGAATGATGTTGGCTGTGCGTTTGTCATATGTGGCCTTTATTATCTTGAGGTAAGTTCCCTCTATGCCTACTTTCGGGAGTTTTTTTTTTTTTTTTTTTTTATCATAAATGGGTGTTGAACTTTGTGGAGGGTTTTTATCATAAATGGGTGTTGAATTTTGTTGAAACAATTTTCTGCATCTATTGAGATGATCATATGGTTTTTCTCCTTCAGTTTGTTAATATGGTTTATCACATTGATTGATTTGCATATATTGAAGAATCCTTGCATTCCTGGGATAAACCCCACTTGATCATGGTGGAGGGTCCTTTGAATGTGCTGTTGCATTCTGTTTGCTAGTATTTTCTTGAGGATTTTTGCATCAATATACATCAGTGATATTGGCCTGTAGTTCTCTTTCTTTGTGACATCTTTGTCTGGTTCGGTATTAGGGTGATGGGGGCCTCAGAGAATGAGTTTGGGAGTGTTCCTTCCTCTATATTTGGGAAGAGTTTGAGAAGGATAGGTGTTAGCTCTTCTCTAATTGTTTGATAGAATTTGCCTGTGAAGCCATCTGGTCCTGGACTTTTGTTTGTTGGAAGATTTTTAATCACAGTCTCAATTTCAGTGTTTGTGATTGGTCTTTTATATTTTCTATTTCTTCCTGGTTCAGTCTCGGAAGGTTGTGCTTTTCTAAGAATTTGTCCCTTTCTTCCAGGTTGTCCATTTTATTGACATATACTTGCTTGTAGTAATCTCTCATGATCCTTTGTATCTCTGCAGTGTCAGTTGTTACTTCTCCTTTTTAATTTCTAATTCTGTTGATTTGAGTCCTCCCTTTTTTTCTTGATGAGTCTGCCTAATAGCTTATCAATTTTGTTTATCTTGTCAAAGAACCAGCTTTTAGCTTTATTGATCTTTGCTATCATTTCCTTCATTTCTTTTTCATTTATTTCTGATCTGATCTTTATGATTTCCTTCCTTCTGCTAACTTTGGGTTTTTTTTGTTCTTTCTCTAATTGCTTTAGGTCTAAAGTTAGGCTGTTTATTTGAGATGTTTCTTGTTTCTTGAGGTAGGAGTGTATTGCTCTAAACTTCCCTCTTAGAACTGCTTTTGCTGCATCCCATAGGTTTTGGTTTGTCGTGTTTTCATTGTCATTTGTTTCTAGGTATTTTTTTATTTTATCTTTTATTTCTTCAGTGATCTCTTGGTTATTCAGTAGCGTATTGTTTAGTCTCCATGTGTTTGTATTTTTTACAGATTTTTTTTCTATAATTGACATCTAGTCTCATAGCTTTTGTGGCTGGAAACTATACTTGATACAATTCAATTTTCTTAAATTTACCAAGGCTTGATTTGTGACCCACGATATGATCTATTGAGAATGTTCCATGAGCACTTGAGCAGAAAGTGTATTCTGTTGTTTTTGGATGGAATGTCCTATAAATATCAATTAAGTCCATCTTGTTTAATGTATCACTTAAAGCTTGTGTTTCCTTATTTATTTTCATTTTGGATGATCTGTATGTATTGTGGTGCTCCTATGTTGGGTGCATATATATTTATAATTGTTATATCTTCTTCTTGGATTGATCCCTTAATCATTATGTAGTGTCCTTCTTTGTCTCTTGTAATAGTGTTTATTTTAAAATCTATTTTGTCTGATATGAGAATTGCTACTCCAGCTTTC
>NC_041220.1:94479591-94534515 GCF_002837175.3 Physeter macrocephalus | reverse complement strand
CTTTCTGGCTTGCAGAGTTTCTGCTGAAAGATCAGCTGTTAACTGTATGGGGATTCCCTTGTATGTTATTTGTTGTTTTTCCCTTGCTGCTTTTAATATTTTTTCTTTGTATTTAATTTTTGATAGTTTGATTAATATGTGTCTTGGCATTTTTCTCCTTGGATTTATTCCGTATGGGACTCTCTGCACTTTCTGGACTTGATTGACTATTTCCTTTCTCATATTAAGGAAGTTTTCAACTATTTTTAAAATTTCTTTTATTGTGTTGTTCCTCATTGTTTGTTTGCTCTTTAGTTCTTTTAGGTCCTTGTTAAACATTTCTTGTATTTTCTCCATTTTATTTCCAAGATTTTGGATCATCTTTACTATCATTACTCTGAATTCTTTTTCAGGTAGACTGCCTGTTTCTTCTTCATTTGTTTGCCCTGATGTGTTTTTACTTTGCTCCTTCATCTTCTGTGTGTTTCTCTGTCTTCTTATTTTGCTTAACTTACTGTGTCTGGGGCTCCTTTTCGCAGGCTGCAGGTTTTTATTTTCCGTTGTTTTTGGTGTCTGCTCCCAGTGGCTAAGGTTGGTTCAGTGGGTTGTGTAGGCTTCCTGGTGGAGGAGACTGGTTCCTGTGTTCTGGTGGATGAGGCTGGATCTTGTCTTTCTGGTAGGCAGGACTGCATCTGGTGGTGTGTTTTGGGGTGTCTGAGACCTTATTATGATTTTAGGCAGCCTCTTTCACAAAGGGTGGGGTTGTGTTCCTGTCTTGCTAGTTGTTTGGCATAGTGTGTCTAACACTGTACCTTGCTGGTCGTTGAGTGTAGCTGGGTCTTCCCATTGAGATGGAGATCTCTTCGAGAGCTTTTGCCATTTGATATTTCATGGAGCCTGGAGTCTCTGGTGGACCAATGTGCTGAACTCAGCTCTCCCATCTCAGCAGCACAGGCCTGACACTCAGCTGGAGCATGAAGCCCTTGTCAGCCACACGGAATAGTCCAAGTCATAGAGGCAGAAAGCATTATGGTGTTGCCAGGGGCTTAGAAGATCATCTGTTCATTTTCCATAGACAACTGATGTCGAACCTTTTCTTTTCCTTTATGCTTAGTCCAGTCTCACTTGCTTGTAGGGCACTGTGTACAGAAGCCTCATACCCAGCCCATCAGATACTAGATTACCCATAACTTTTGTATTTCTCCTGAGGCTATCAATTATTCTATACTTCCTCTTCTTTTCTGGAGTGAGAACACATTTTGATTAACCTCTCTTAACTCCTTCAGATCTTGTCTCTTCTGTTTGTCTTACTGTGATTTAATTCTTCTTGCCTATGTCCACTTGGATTATGGATACTTTCTTCCATTTGCTATAAGCCCTTCCTTTCATTTTACATCTAGGAATCATTCACATGGAAGGTTGAGAAGAGATTTATAAGATCATAATGTAATAACTCAAAAGGTGTGGTGCTATCAGATATCTGATTTTCAAGGGAATAACAAACAAGTTCACCCCATTATAAAAGAAAACAAGATAAATGTAGGTTTAATCTTGACTTTAAACTCTTTGTTTTGTTGTCACCTTCAAAATTATTTTAAGGTTAGTTCAATGATCACTGGGGTTTAGAGAGAACATTTTGGTGTTTTATATTTACTTCAGTATTTGAATTTAATTATACAACTTTCCAAATGCAAAAAATTTGTTTATTCTTCACAGATAAATGGGATCAGCCTCAGTTTCAATTCTTCCAAGCAATTCCTTCCTAGAACCTTTCAGCTGGATCCACTGAACTGGAATCCATACACTGAAGCAGGCGGAATATAAAATTCAATATCTCTCATATAGTGGAGCTTAGAATTTAGCCACTCATCCAGACAGAGTCAGGTTCATCCAAGGGTCAGGTAACCCCTATAAGGATGCCATTCCATTCTCATTCTTCATGCTATATCTCTGCAGGTGGTCATTTACATGTTCTTCATTTTGTCCATTCCCATTGCCAAAGTTAGCCTAGGTCACCGTCACTTGAACTATGGTTACATTTTTATTCACTTGTATATTGGTTAACCAATTATTCACATGCTAGCTTTGAGGTTGCTAGGATCTGGTCTGTCCTTTTTCTTTCCACTGTATCTCCAATGCCGAGAACAATGAATGCCCTGTTTTAGGCACAACCTATATGTTGGGTCAACTCAACATATATTTGCTGAATTTCTCTTTAAAAAACGTCATTAAAAATATTATACACAGTCTTTCAAACAAACTTGTCTTCTATCACTTCAGACTTCTAATCTCTGTCATTCTGTTTTCTCTAGACTTTCACTTCCTTAAATGCTGAAGCTGTAGCATAAGTCTGGACCAACCTCTGTGCTCTTTTTACTTTCTGCAACACTCTTTTTCCTCTTTTCATTTCCTATTTGTCATCTTTAACACATCCTTCCGTTTTGAGTTTAGATCTAACTCTCCTTATTTCATTAGTGAGGTAGACATTTCTTCAATGTTTAACCACTGAAATCCAATTCTTCTGTATCATTATGTTTAGTATGTTTCTCGCTCTCTCTTCAATGTATGTTTCTGGAGGGCAGAGACCATCTTACTCACTTTTATGTTTCTAGCCCCTAGTAGATGCTCAGTAAATACCCATAGAAGGCTGAATGAATGTTCTCAGATTCACTTCATGCCATCCATCATGTTGCCCCAGTGCACTGAGCCAAAATTTTGCCTTATTCCTTGCTTCTAGGTTTTGGGTTGTACTACTTTGTATTTACCTGGCTTCCTTATGGGGTCAAAAGCTTTATTCCACACTCAGAAAAATGACTGGGCTTCTGTTGCCTGAGGATAGACCTTTAGCATAAGGAAAACACTACTCCTTGACCTCTGTGTTCTATCCACGTAATCAGAAATCCCCATGGCTAACAAATTTTGGATGGTTTCTGATGAGAATATAACTCTTATTCTTCCAAAATAGATCTTATGGCTGTAACTCAACCATCATGGTGCTTGCTCAAGCCTCGGGTAATAATATGCAGAGCAGAAAGGAATTTCTCACTGAACTCATTAGTTCTCTAACATGGCTGTGCATCTGAATCAACTGGGGAATGTTTGAAATGTACAAATCCTGGCTTTACCAATGAATTCAAAATTTTCAACGGTAGGCATCAGGAATTTAGAGTTTAAAAAAATGTCCCCTGGTGATTTTGATATACAGACAAGCTTGGAATCACTGATATTTATTTATTTTTTCTACCTGAAGGACCACTCTTATAATTCCTGAACGAGAAAAATATAATTACATTTCCCCATAGTTTAAGAAAAAAATAATAAAATAGGGTCTAATTTTTCATGAGAAAGATAGATAAAAATATATGTGAAATAAAATTCAATCAAGATATCCTAGGAAACTCAAACAGTTAAGGGACATGGATACCCTCCATTTTTTTAAGGATAAAAACCAAAGTTTCCAGTGGCTTTCCTGTTTCACCTCATTTGTTCATTTATTCACTAACAATTATTTATCGAGTGCCTACTACTGATCAGACACTATTCTCGGTTTTAGGAACATAAGAATGAGCAAAAAACTGACAAAGTTCCTACTCTTATAGAGCTTACAAGTGAAGACAAGGGACCAATAAATGAATAAACACATAAATGATGACTTTTTCTTGACATATTAAATTCTTTGAAGAAGGATAAAGCAAGGTAAGGGGATAGAGTGATACTATTTTATCTGGGGCGATCAGGGAAGCAAGACTCTAAAAAAGTGGTATTGAGTAGAGAGGCTTGAATGCGGTGAAGAAGAGAGACGGGAGATAGCTAAGAAAGTGTGGCAGGGAAGAGTAATCTCGAACTGAGGCAGCAGTGTACTTGGTACTTGGAACACATTAGGTAAGTCATTTATCCTTCTTAGCTTCCATTTTCTTCATTTCCCCAGTGAGAATGATAATTTCATTTTGCCAGTCTTTAAGAACAATACTGTGTGTATTGAATTAGGCAATGTACATAAAAATACTTTGTCATAGGATATTGAATATAGTTGTCTGTGCTTTACAGTAGGACCTTGTTGTTTATCCAGTCTATATATAAAAGCTTATATCTGCTAACCTCAATCTCCCACTCCATCCCTCTCCCAACCGCCTCCCCCTTGGCAACCACCAGTCTGTTCTCCCTCCGTGATTCTGTTTCTGTTTCATAGATAGTTTCATTTGTGTCATATTTTAGATTTTACATATAATCATATGGTACTTGTGTTTCTCTATAAACCACAATGGAAAAGGATATAAAAAATGTGTATATATGTATAACTGAGTCACTTTGCTGTATAGCAGAAATTAACACAACATTGTAAATCAACTATACTTCAATAAAAAATAAAATAATCAAATAATTTTTTTTTTTTTAGCCATCTACCCTTTTATTTATTTATTTTTTTGGCCACACCTCATGGCATGTGGGATCTTAGTTCCCCAACCAGGGATCTAATGCGCACCCCTGGTAGTGGAAGTGCGCACTGAGTCTTAACCATTTGACTGCCAGGGAAGTCCAAAAATAAAATAATCTTTACAAATACTTTGTCAGATCAGAAGCACCATACAAAGGGAATCTATCAAGTGTTAATAGGCTGATGGTGATTAATGTTGCCTTTACCTAGAATAAAAAGCACAGTTTTAGATATAAGAGTGCAGGAAAGAACCTCAGGAAATCTTTTTACTTTCTTTAGGCTTTAAAGTTAGAATGATATTATTAACCCATTTTTCAGGTCACACAATTTCATCATGGAAAGATTAAGTGACTCGCCCAAGGTGACACTGATAGGACTGGAAGAGGTCTGGTAACTCAGTTTTCTGCTTTCTAAGGCAGTGCTCTTTCTACTAAATTCATTTTCCATATCATTTTATTCAGTCATTTTGGCTAACTACTTTCTAATATGTTTAAACATCAAACTCTGGTGAATAAAATGCAATCCAGTCTCTCCACAGGCACTGTCCAGACTCAAAAGGGAAGACAAGAGAGCCTTCTGGTACCATTGTTAAAGTCATAAATATCTCTCTTGCCAAATTAGCACTGGGGCTGCAAACCTTGACTTCAGAAAATGGTTTCTGCAGCCGGGCCTTCCATCACTGTGAAGTGACATATACATATATCATCACCAAATATGCATTGGCCAACATAAAAAAGCTCTTATGCACACAAATATTGAGATATTTTACTGAGAAATGGAGCTTGAGAAATTGCCCAATGTCATCCCTCCTCCAGCCCCCACTACCACCACCTCCCCTGCCTCCCCTGCCCCTCTTTTACCTCCTGGGGGAAATGGATATACATGACTTAGAGAAAGCTGTGTTTTAGGAGAACTCCATTGGCCTGAAACTAGGAGAGCTGACTGCATGATTTTCGGGGGATTGAAGTTGGCACTGAAATCCCTGCAGGGAAATGTCCTGGAGGGCAGATATCACATTGGTTTATCCTACATAGAGCTTCGTTGAGCAAGCCACACAGAAAGGGTAGCATAACAATGCAATCTCTTTGTGCAAGAACTGGTCCATTTGGAAAGCTGTCTGAACTCATGCTGGCCAGTTTGGGACCTTTGAGTAAATTATTGCCTCACTGGGAGAAGCTGGCTCATTAGGCTGCCACATATATAGCAACGATAGCTTTATATTTCCATTCCCAGGAATGTTTGATAGATATTAATGGACTCTATTAAAGACTGGAAGCAGAAAGGATGTCTATTAGAAAAATAGCCCTTTATTTTAGTTCTACTGGCTGTGCTTTCAATCCCTCAACTGTGCCGGGGGAACAAACACATTCATTGAATGCCTACTATGTGCTGGCAATAATTGCATGGTTTTCTCACTGAATTCTCCTGATAATCCCTCTTTTATAAATTAGAGCATTAGGGTTCTGTATTAGGCTTCTCAAGAGAAACAGAACCTATATGTGTGTGTGTGTGTGTGTCTGTCTGTCTGTCTGTCTGTCTGTATTATGAGGCATGGGCTCACACAGTTATGGAGGCTGACAAATTCCAAGATCTGCAATTTGGAGACCCAGGAGAGCAGATGATGTACTTTCACTTTGAGTCTGAAGGTCTGAGAACTAGAAGAGCCAATGCTGTAAGCCCAGTTTGAAAGCCACCAGGCTTGAGAACTAAGAAGAGCCCTTGTTTTGTTTGGAGACCAAAGGCTAGGAAAGACCCATGTCCCAGCTCAACAGTCAGGCAGGAGTTCCTACTTACTTAGCCTTTAGGTTCTATTCAGGTGTTCGATTGATTGGGTGGGTCCCACAGCAAACATTAGAGGTGGAAACCTGCTTTACTCAGACTACCCATGCAAATGTTAATCTTATCCAGAAATACCATTTCAGACACACCCAGAATAATGTTTGACCAAATGTCTGGGCACTCTGTGGTCCAGCCATGCTGACAAATAAAATTACACAGGCTCAGAGGGAAAGAAACTTGCTTAAAGACATATAGACATGGGCGAACATGTTTCTCTGTCCGGAAGCTTGAATCTGTCCCTTGCATCTCACTACCCCTTACCACTTCCTAACTTGTCCCTCTATGTGGAACAGTAGATATTTTAATAGTGTGATTTTTGTTTTCTAAAGATTTCATGAACTCCCCCTGCAACTCCATTTCCTAGTGTCCTCCAACGTTCATATTCCAACTCCTTTAAACTCATGTCATTGTCAATTATGTGTTTATGATCAATTGTATATATATGACTACGACATAAAATATATTCTCCTTGAATTTCCCTAGAGTGAATGGGTCATCCTTTTTCTTGGAACCCTGGCTGATATATCATGGAATGCTTAAATCAACCTTCTCAGGAATATACCATTATTGCCTCATTTTACAAATGAGGAAAACAGTTGGGCTTCAGCAATCTGCAGAAGATCACAAATCTTGTGAGTAGAATCGTTGGGACTGGAACACAGGAAGTGTAGCTTTACCACATTATAACGCTTTTATTAAAAAAAAAGTCTTTGTTCCAAATGAACACTCTACCTAGAACGACAGCCCAGTTTAAGTCCTCTTTTCTTCTAAAACGTTCTCATTTTATTTGACCACTATTGTTTTGTGATCCTTACCCCTCAAATTTATTGAGGATCATCCTTAAATTTTACGCTTGTATGTTTGTTCTACAGTCACAGAAAGAACGTACTCGTTGTTGGGGACAGAGACCACTGGTTCCCTTTTTAATTTTCAGCAAGTAGCTTGGTCCTAGGAAAAAGATACATTTTTAATAAACATTTGCTGATTGATTCAGGTTAATTTACATACAATAACTCAACAAGGAATATCTTCCTGAATATGTCAGAATATGGAAGGAAGTAGGCTGCTAAGGTTGAGTGGCAAAATCATGGGTTTGGAGGCGATTCTTCCCTCCCAGCTATATGACTTTGGATGAGCCACTTAATTTTTTAGTGTGTCAGTTATTTCCATGAGGGCAACTACCATCTTGTGCCCCTTCCATCTAGCTTGGACCTTGGCATCTATTAGACACTTGAAAAATATGTGTTAAATGGACGAATAAATGCATATTTTAAAAATAAACTTTGTTTTTTAGAAGACTTTTAGATTTACAGAAAACTTGTTAAGAGAACAAAGAGTTCTTATATATCCCACACCCAGTTTCCCTTATTAGTAACATCTTACATTAGCGTGGTACAGTGTTACAATTAATAAACCAATACATTATTGGTTCCATACTTTATTCAAAATCCATACTTTATTCAAATTTCCTTAGTTTTTATCTAATATCCTTTTTTTTCTTTCTTTTTTGATTCCAGTTTCCTATCCAGGATACCACATTACATTTTGTTGTCATGTCTCATATTTCCTTTGTTCTTGATGCCCTTGACAGTTTTGAGTAGTACTAGTCAGATGTTTTGTAGAATGTTCCCTTATTGGGATTTGTCTGATGTTTTGTCATAATTATCCTGGGGTTGTGGTATTTTCATCACATCATATCAAGGGCACATATTATCAAAATGACTTATCACTGTTGTTATTGACCGTGATCACTGTTGCTGAGGTAATGTTTGTAAGGTTTCTCCACTGTAAAGTTTTCTTCTTTTCCATACCATGAAAGAAGTCACTGCACTCAATCTGCACTTAAGGAATGATGGTTATACTCCACCTTCCTGAGGATGAAGTGTCTACATAAATGATTTGGAAGTCTTCTACTCGGGAGATTTGTCTCTTCTTCCTCATTTACTCAGTTATTTTTTTATCAGCATGGACTCATGATTATTTTCTATGCTTTTCTTTATAATCCACTACTACTTGACTTTATTGTTCAAATGGTTCCAGCTTTGACAATTGGAAGCTCTTTTGATTGGCTCCTGTGTCCCTTTGACATACTCCATCATCATGGTTTGATTTTTTTTTTTTTTCAGAATATCCTTACTTTCTGGCACTACAAGATGCTCTAGGCTAATTTTGTATATTTTCTATCTCAGTCCTAGAATCACCGAGAAGCCCTGGTTTCTTTTATCAAAAATGGTATTAGAAACCAAGATTTGGGCACAAGGTATACTCAATAAGTGTGTCTTTGATGAGGGGAAAGGAATAGTAAATGCTTCCCAAGCAAGTGTTCCATGCCACTGAAAATACCAAAGTGATTGGTGATACCTCAAAGGTGCATTCTACTGGATGACATGGTGGAGGCATTTATACCTTTACAAGTTTCTTCTAATCCTTCTGGTTCAAGGAGAAACCTTCCATTAGATCCTGGTAATCTCAAACTTGAGAATTTACTTTTCTAACAGAGTGAGTGAACCTCAGACCCTGAGCTTCAGGCAGGCAAAAACATAAAGTTAGAATCTATTAATATCATTTTGTTTTGGTTATATTCATTTGCATTATCATCTTCAATTATGGCAGATTCAACTAGTTTTCTATTTGTAATAGCAATATATATGTTCCTCAAAGTATATGAGTAAAAATGTAAATACATTTACAGGAAAAAATAATAGTATGTCAATGGTTGGTGCAATGTGGTGAAAGTGGTGAGTTTGGAAAATGATTCCAAATGATTGGGTTTGGAAAAAATTGGAAGGGATAATTTTGAAAACCTCTTGCAGCTCTAGAATTTGATATTCTGTCAGCCAGTATCTATTATCTCACACCCATAGCTGTGTGCAATACTTGAGAGTGGGCAAATTTTGAAATCTGAATCACAAAGAAAGCAAGAACACTGTTGAGAACATGAAAATACATGCAGTCATTTTCTTGTAGCTGTACTTAGCTCCAGAACAGATCTAACAGCCAGGCGTTGGCAGAAGGTCAGGTGAGAAATCCTGGGTAGTGCCTCAGGAGAGCTGTGGCATTGAGATCAGAGAACTACAAACCAAGGGGAAACTTGATTTTAATAGCATCAATGGATATCCTCAAAGTGTTCATGAAAAATGAAAATATAAAGCAAATAATTGTGACAAGCATATTGTCTAATTAAGATGAATGAGACATGCTTCTTCTGCATTTTTAATCTGTTAAATAAACAGCATATTAATAAGGCTTAATTATATCACCACATACTTAAAGTGACTTTCTAAAATAAAGTTTATTTTGATTTAACATATGCTTTTTGGTGTGTTTTTTTAGAACTTTTATAAGCATCTTACACAAATAACATCTTGAAATAAATCTCCTGGATGTGACCATCATCTTGATCATAATTTCTTGGAAAATTCAGGACTTACAATTTCCATTTCCATATGCTTGAGTATTGCAAAAATGATCCTCTTATGCAAAAATGATCCTCTTATCTTTGACTGTGTTTCTTCATGATTCTTATCTTTCATTTCCATTCCACACACTGATGGACAACATATCCTGCTGATTGTGAGACATAGCTCCTTAATCTGTCCTCCACCCTTTACATGTATGGAGGATAGCCACAGATTCCTTGACCCTCTTCCCTTTGAAAGGTAGGGTTAATTTCCCTTCCCTTTGAACCTGGACTGGATGTAACTTCTTTGACCAATGCAATGCAATAGACACATGAACTTCAGAGGACTGGCAGCTTCTGCCTCCGTCTTTTGGAGCCCTGAGACACCAATAAGAAGTCTGACAACTCTGCTGGAGAAACCATGTGGAGAAGCTCTGAGACTACAGAGAAAGGGACGGGAACCCAGTTGAGCCTAACCTTGTAGCCAGCAATTCAGCAGGGCTTGTCTTAATTTTTTCACTTTTGGATGTGTAGTTCATGCTGTTTGGCATATACTTTCCCATTTATCTACCTGGAATACCCACTTTAAGTGGATTCACATTTACTTTGTGTGCCTTTCTTGGTTTTCTTAGACAAGATTAGCTCTTTTCACTTTAGTGTTTCCATAGTAATGAAGATGATGGTGATGATGATGACAGTGAAGAGAATGGTGATGACACAACCCTCTTTATATGCCAGGAATCGTTGTACGTATTTTACAATCTTCCATAACCTCATGAAGCAATCTTAGTATTTCCATTTTATTAGTGGGGAAACCGAGGCACAGAGAAGTTATATAAATCACTCAAGATCACACAACAATTAAATGCAGGAGACAGAATTTGGATTCTGGAGGTCTAGCTTCTGAGTCTATGCTCTCTGTTGCCACACTGCACTGTACTTACCATTCAAATTGTTAAGGTAGCGTTTTATATTGTAATAAAGTAATCTGTTTTCATGTTTGTTTGAGTAGACTGTGCATTTCTTCAGTCCAGACGCCATGTTAGTCATTTTTATATCCTTGAATATAACACAAAGTCAGGCACATAGAAATTCAGTAAATAACTTTCAATAGCTAAAGCAAGGTTTGAATTTAGATCCTAGAACTTTAAGTCCAGTTCTTTTCTTTTTTCTCCATCACATTAGTCACCTTCATTTTATGTTGTTTTTCATCTTACTATTATAAATGAATTCTGGAAGTGCATCTGTTCTATTAGTTGAAATAGTAGCTAAGACATTTATTGAAGAAGACTACTAATTCATTTCAATTATTTCCTTTAATGTTACAATAATTATGATTCCAAAAGGAATGCTAATTTTATGGAAACTTGTTGTGCATGTTAAGATGTAGTCTAACCTCATAGCATCTCCTTCAAAAGTCTTACATTTCTTTTCTGGATTGTTCACCACTCCTCTGTCCTAACTTATTTTCTCCATTACAAATTGCCTGTGACCTTTTGGTTCATGGTTTTTAACTACTATCTTGTTTATAAAGCTATTCTTTTCACTGACAACCCCCTTTTTCACTAGGGCATATTGATTCTTCTCCTTCTCTATCATTAAATTTCTGTGGAAATAAAAATTCTCCTAATAGTCATCATCATCACCATACCCCTCCTCCCTTCTTCTCTTCCCCTTCCTCCTCATCACCATAATCATCCAGATATGAGCTGAGATTGATCACCTCCCCTTAATATTTCAGAAAAGTAAGATTCAGATCATGACCAAAACAAATTTTACACTTATCCTAAGGTTTTCACGTTCTAAGGTTTTTCATGTTCTACTGTGTTTCTGAGACGCTACTTTTTCTGAATTGTTTCGATTTAGACAGTATCTCATTTCTGGACTTTATTATCCTTCAACTCTAACGCATGGACTGAGAAACAGAACTTTAACCATTTTCTATAATTTATACTAAGAAGACTTACTCACCAGGATTTTGTGTGTGAAGCAGGCTTTCTAGCATATAGGTTTGAGGGATTTACATTCAAGTCAAAGTGAAAATTATAACTTCAACTGAGGCTCCTGATGTCCATCATATATCCTTTAGTCATGCAGCTTTCTTCCAACGTTACCCTTCTCTGCTTGACTATCCCCCAACACAACGTTTTGGTTCAATTCTGGCCCAGGTACCAGAATTCTGTTCAATTCCAGTTAGCTCTCTTTTTACCTTGGTTTCTCCCAGCGTATGCCTCACCTTCTTCCAACAAGCAACCTCTTAAGGTGTTTTCTCTGCACAGCTTCACTTCTACCCTAAGAGACTTTCCTGTGTTAGTTATTAAGATATTTTATTTAGGTTTTCTACAATAATACATTTTCCCCTTACATTTAGATAATTATTTCGTAGATCTTTAAAGTGCTTTCATATTATTCCTATGAGATAGGGAAGATAGGGTCAAAATACAAAGTTTGAATTTGACAAGCCTTAAAGTCCTCTCCATATATTTCTATTGAAATGGAGCCTTAAAGTTGAAAGAGCATTCAGGGATCATCTAATTTTAGGAAGATAAGCTATGATGATCTCTACTTTACACATGAGATTCCTGGTGCCTAGAGAATTTCAGTGGTTTGCAGAAAGAGAGAATAAATGGTGAGGGTGGCCATAGAACTCATTGTCTTCTACTTTCTGGGCAGTACTCTTCTTATTTCTTCAGAAAATGTCTCAGTTCAGTGCAGAGTGTGGGATGAGACAGTAGGAAAGCAGCTGAGCATGCATATGGTGCCCAGATGTAGATCGTTGGGGGAGAGGATGTATTGGAGAAGGTTTAGAAATGATTCCAAGGAAGTAAATTGTTCATTTAAGTGTAGATGCAGCATAGGAAGTGTCTATGAAAATGAGGATTTGTGGACATGCATTATTAATGTCTTTATTAGACTTCCTGCTTCTTTTGCTTTGCTGCCAGCACCTTTAGGTGGTTAAAGTTACAACAGAAAGAAAGTTATGCTCTCCTATTAAGATACCAGATCTTATGAAGACAGGCAGCTAAATGTTTCACCAAGAGATGCAGTCACCTCCATCAACATATATTTATACATTGAAGACTTTTTTATTTCTGCAAAGGAAATAAAATATTTTATTTCTGCACTTTTTAAAATTTCTGTCAACAAATTTAGTTTATCAAAGGGAATTCCATTATCTCATTGACTTTAAACAATGAAGACCTTGAAACATTCAGTCAACACACATCTCAGAAAAGAACAAAGGAAGCATCTGAAAGGAGGATTAGTAAATTACCTGCCTTCAAAATTCAAGTAAAACTGCACAAAAGCAGTTCTCTATATTTGCTGGTAATTCAACAAAGAAAGCCAAATGAAGCCCATAGTTCCAGGTTATGTACAACTGTCCAGCAAGCTGAAGGTTGCACTGGATGGATGTTCAAATAAGGATCATTTTAATGAATACAATTATGAGATGGCTGATATGCAAAATGAATAATTTAAAAAATATGGTGGTTTATGTATGATCTATGCATAATTACAGTAACACACCATTTGGGATTATAAAAAATAACTGAACTGAAATTGTTGGTTGGAGTGCACAGAAGGAAAAAACAACCCCACAAAATTCTTTGAACACCTACTATGTTATAAATGTTCTCAGATATGTTATTATTTTTTTAAACTCTTAACCAACCAGAGAACACTGTAGCTGAGGTCTTTATGACTCAGTGGTTAATCAGAGAACTTCTTTCACTGTTCACATTTTCCTTTTCCATTTTTTAATTTTCCCTTTATTGGAACAAGATTTAACAATGGGAAAAGCTAGAGATGAAGAGGAGGTACAGGAGCAGGGACAGAAAGGAAAAGAAAGCCAATTATTTTCTTTCTCCCTTTTCTTACCCCTCTAGAGTGATGGAGACTGTTAGAACACCGATCTTCAGGGGATGCACCTTAAACCAATTTAAGTAAAACAAAAATAAATATCTGAAGCCCAGAGGCAAACATCAATTTAGAAGACAAACATCTTTATAAGAATTGTGCTAGGTTTCTGTTGAGGTAAGGGATTATTGAGAAAAAACAAAAACAAAAAGTTTGTGAGAAGAGTATGGAGATGTATTTGAAGCATGAACTTTACCTTGGCATGGAAACCAAATAATTGGTAAATGTGGCCAGTTAACCTTTCTCTGGCTCAGTCACTGTATTTTTTAAAAGGCAATAATAAAATCTTTCTTTACCACCTCTCTTAGGATAAACAGGTTTCTTGGATACCTGATACATAAATCACATTTCCGTTTCTTTTGTTATCATTATCTCTAGGAGTAGAAAGAGTAATGAATTGCAGGGTTGTCATGACCTTATTAAATATGTTAAGGTATTATTAGGTTATAAACAATAGAATTAGGACTATTTATAATATGGCTTTGAAAGATTGAAAAAAAAAGCATGGAGCTGTAAATTTAGCAGACCGAGGTAGTCAGCCTCAGGTTAGAAGGGAAGGCAAATCCCAGATGAGCGATGGGTGGAGGATATTGATGGGTTGTAAGGCAGGTAAGCTAGCCTGATACAGGCTAGGTAAGCATAATTAGCGACTTGAAGGTAGGAGGATAAAACGGGTAGTGAGGTTAGCGCACTGGGTTCACAATAAGAGCATCATTTGGGGATGGCAAGTTGACTGGCTAAAGACAAAAGAGCCACCCAAGTACAAAGAACAGGTAAAGGGGTAGACGAGAAGCAAGAGCCATGTTTTAAAACCGTGTGACAGCCACTGCTTATTTTCTCCAATCCTTACAAGGTAATAATGTTGCTTGCATAGTGGGCACTCAGATTTTTGCCGGACTCAACAAAAGAGAATCATACTACATTTCTAAAAGAGAAAGGATGCATTAATGGTTGCTGTGGATTGGACTTACCCACTTTATAAAATAACTTGCACCTCAGAGAAAATGATCCCACTCAACACTTCTTCTCTGAATTGCTCTCAAAGGCTTAGTGCAGAGCAGGAGACTGTTTTTATCTCCAAGAATCACTTTCACAAACTAAATATCTCTTGAATTTCCAGCCAGAGCTTTGACTCTCATCATCTTTTATCTGTCTTATATTGCAATGGTCTCCGAATGGGTGACCCCACTAAATCTATTGTCCATATTGCCACCAGGGTTACCTTATAAGAAAGTGTATCTGATCATGTCATTTTCTTGTTGAGAAAGCTTCGCTGGTCCTTCTCTCCTGAGTTGCTCTTTGTTTGACCTTAATCCTTCTCCAGGAACTTTTTCCCTTCCAGCTGCAAACCTGAGCCTTCAGTCATAAGAAATGCCTTACCAGTGCCCCAAAATGCATGACTGTGTCTTTGAAGATGTATGTATTTTCTCTCCCTTTGTCATATGAACTCTTAATTGTATTTCAAATTTCGCATCTTCAAAGAAACCCTTTCTGTGTATGCCAATGTTTCCCCTTGGCACATCCAGGTGATTCTGAGACTTCCATAGGCTCTGGCACTCTTTCTTTTGGAGTCCCTACCCCACATTATATCAACCCTATAAACATGCATCCAAATCCTACATTCAAAATTGTATATTTTGCCAGTGAAAATTTTTATGAGGATACTTATAATGGGCCTCAAAATTTTGGGGCTACAAATATCTAATTTAATTTAAAGTCAGCTACAATTTCTCAGCAGTCTTTGCGCACACTCAGAAATTTTTGTGAACCAAGAAAATCTAACCTACAAGTTGATTTCAAATGTAAAGAAATGTTTATGAATGCTGGATATCATCGTGAATGAAGCTGACATAATATGTTTATAGACATCTGATTAAACCATTGTGAATTTTGACTTGGCAGTTTTGATCTCATCTTTTAGACCATAAATTTGATTGTTTAATTCAAGACTCAACTATTTTCTTGGTCTCTGAAAAGTTCATGGGCCTGAGCCATTGTGCGTGTAGTGCCTAATGAGTAGAGCTTCGTAGGTCCTGTTGCTAGTTATTGTATGGCATTCTCTGTGTATTCTGTTCCGTTGAGTTCCTTAATGCTTGATACTATACCAGCATTGATATCTGACACATAATAGTTGTTGAATATATTTACATGTATGTTAATAGACATAGATGACATAGGTAGGCACAGACATTGACATAGATATATGACATATGACATAGAATGGCATATGGCTGCAGCCAGCCAGTCTAGTCTATTGCTGTCTATTGGAACTCAAGGGTTCTTGATTTCCAGTCCCAGCTCTAGAACTTATGAAGCCCATTTTTCGCTCCCTTAAAAATTCCTCATTTGCTTCTCGTGTTGTGTAGGTTATTTTCACTGTGCCAATTGAAATTGTTTTTGATCAGTCAGTTGGTGCTTTAGAATGAGGCGGTGAACTCTACGGATTTGAATGGATTATTTTCTTTTTACGTATTATTCCTTCAAGAATTGCATGAGAAAGTATGCTTCGGTATGTTCTACTTGATGAATGATGTGTTTTTCCTGTCTCATTATCTTTATACATTGCAAACATTTCCAGGAAGGTCTTTAAGTACCACATGAAACCGATACACAGCACATACATTCTCAGATTTATTTGCCTTACTGCAATGTGATTATCTATTACCATCCTGTAGCCTTTTAGAGACTAGTGAAGTGTCAAAGCTTTTCCATTAGCTGATTAGCTTACATTGCTATCTTACATGGAGTTACATGAAAATTTGTCAAACATTCCCTGCTAATTATTAGTGAAGTCTAAATGACAGAGTTCATACTTTGACATCATGCTTGACAGTGAAAAGTAATTGCAAATCCTCTGACATAGAGACTAATTGAGGTACTATTTGCATTTTCCTATAATTTAAATATGATGTCTATAGTTTTTATGTGGTTAAGTTGTATATCTTTGTCTATTAACATGCAAAGGGTATTTACAATCTTAAATTTACAATCTTAAATTTATCTTAACTGAGCCAGACTAAAAATTATTTGAGGCTGTATACTAACCTCATTTTTACCTGAAGGAAGCAGGTAAAACATTTTTTTTCTGGATTGTACCTTTTTTTTTAACATCTTTATTGGAGTATAATTGTTTTACAATGTAGTGTTAGTTTATGCTGTATAACAAAGTGAATCAGCTATATGTATGGAATCTGAAAAATAAAAGGGGGGTTCTGATGAACACAGGGGCAGGACAGGAATAAAGACGCAGACATAGAGAATGGACTTGAGGACACAGGGAGGGGGAAGGGTAAGCTGGGACGAAGTGAGAGAGTGGCGTGGACATATATACACTACCAAATGTAAAATAGATAGCTAGTGGGAAGCAGCCACATAGCACAGGGAGATCAGGTAAAAATTTGAAGTGAGTAGAAAATTCAGTATAGCTCTTGGTATATTTTTAGAATAGGTTGTGGGCAACTGGATTATAACTCCCATTAATAATACTTGGATTTGAACATCTAAATTCCTATAAAAGGTGATAAAATGATATTCAGACTTTCCCAGGGAATATTATTTAAGACTTAGCAAGCAAGGCTGTTCATTTCCCAGCAAGTTAGCCAATTATGGACAGGTTTTGGTGTGTTATTGACTGCTGCATTGCATTTATCAGAACACTCATATCCATTAAGCACAAAAAACAAAGATTAAATAACATTATGGTTCTGATACAAATGAACAAAAGGAATTTGAGATTAAAGTCAATGATCTGTACTTTTATGATTTGCTAGCATAGGTAGAGTAAGTGAATAAGGTAGCTTAAATTGAAGACAGAATATCTTTTTTTGACTTAGGGTTTCTGCCAAGAATTATGATTCTTTTCAAGGGGAAATTTAAGTGCATAAGTGCCATATTTTTAAGGAGGCTTTGGACAGTTCTCTATAGGAAATATGACTGTAGGGGTGTAGACCACAAGATCCATGAGGGCAGGGAATAGGTCCTGCTTAAACGCTGCTCAATTCCCAGTACCTAGTCATAGTAGACACTCCATAAGTATTGCTGGACTTATAAACAATTCTATAAACATATGCTTAGTCACAATGCAACTTTTTCCGCATATATTTCGGCATGTAATGCACAGTATTAAGTGTAGATGTGGAGGATGCAGCAGTGTATCTTATTTAAAAAATAGGATTTATTTCTGCTCTCATATAGTTTCCAATCTAGTAAGGTAGGTAGTCAGAAATCAAACAAATAATAATCACAAACTGTGTAATTACTAATTGTAAGGAATGTGCTGTAGGAAATGTAGGAATTGGAACTTTGAATGATTATTACAAGGGGTTCTCATTTTCACTGAGGAATCAAAGAAGGCTTGTCTGATGAAGTGCCATTTATGCTCAGGCCTGAAGGATAACTAGGAGTTCACTCATTGCATGGTAGAGACTAGAACACTTCCAGCATAGGGGAAAGCCTGTGCAAATGTCCTGTGGTTGGAAAGAACACGACATGTTCAAGGAATTGAAGGAAAGCAAGCCAGTGTGTCTGGAGAACTCTGAAGGGGAGGGTGGCTTGAGAAGAGGATGGAGGGGCATGAAGAAGTCCAGGACATGTGTGTCATGCCCAAGTTTGGGGATTGAGTCCAAGGTTTCTGAGCAAATATTGAATGGTTTTATGCACATGCAAAGGAATACTGTGGCCTACTGTGGATTTTATAAAGATCCTTCTGGCAGCTTTGTGGACAATGGAACAGAGGGAGTCTAGAGAAGAAAAGGGTATCACTTAGGAGGCAGTCACTGCACTCTGAGAAAGAGATGATGGTGGTTTGGACCAAGAAGGTGAACTTAGAGGTGGAGATAGTAGGCAGACTTGAGTTTATAATTAGAAGGTAGAATCAGTAAAAACCTGCCCATGTTGGTACAGGAATGTTGAAAGAGAAGAAGTTACCGAGGACAACTCCTAGATTTATGATGCGATCACTTGGGTGAATAGAAGTTAGTTTCAGTTGAGGAGAGGTACATGTCTGTGGGAGGCATGCAAAGTTTGAGGTGCTTGTGAGATTGCTTTCCAAGTCTACATGTTAGAAGAAATGTCTAGGCTAAAGATATACATTTGGAAACAGCAACATTTAGAGGCATTTAGAAGCATATTATTGGTGCAGTCCCTTAGAGAGGCAGTAGCATGGAAAGATAAGGGATCTCAGGAGTGAGTCGTGACATTACCCAAGTTAGCATAGGAAGAGGAGCTAGACAATAAAAATTATTGCCAAAAAAAGTTTACATATTCATAGACTATATGGACTACAGGCACTCCAGTTCAATGACTCTTAACCTGCATCTCAGGGTACCTAGGGAGTATGTCTGTGAACAAGCATCAGGGAGTTTTAACCATGTGAAAGTTCTATGAGAGATTCTATAAATTTGTACACGGATACTTTTCTGAAACTAATATTAATCCATAAAAGCTCTCTAAGTTTCTGTTGACTGGATTCCTTGATTTCATTTATTTCCCAAATCTTACTTCTTTAAATTTTTCACCCTTCACTAAAAAGGAAGTTCTACATCTTATGTATTCTTGTTTATAAAGATAATTTGCAAAACACGCTTGTGAATAAACACATATATTCTTATGCTCAATGATGGATTGGTAAATTATTAGGGAGAGCACTCAAGCCCCAGGACTTCTGCTTTTAAGAAAATTACTCAGCCATACTACTCACATAATTTTATAAACACCATTTTAAAAAATTCCCAGCACTGTGCTTTCATCATGGATTGTGGCATATCACATTTTAATATATATATAATATAAATATAAATTATATATATATATGATATAGGTATATCTATATGATATATAGATATATCACCATTGCATTTTTCTTTGCAGAATTTTCTAAATGCTGCTATATTTCACCAAGCTACAGTCAATATGTCAAATTGCACAACTCCCGTGTGCCATGATAACGTGCTAGACTTACTTTAAAATGATGCCTACAAATGAGATAAAGCAGCTTTAACATTTGGTAAAACCATGTTGAGTTCCTTAATATGGCTGTCATAATTCTATTAAAAGTTTTGAATGAATTAAGGGTTAAGTAAGTCAGTCCTTTCCAGGCACAAAATGACTCAAGGAAAAAGGGACTAAGAGTGTGGTCCCATGGACATTTGATTAGCTCTCTTAGGAGAGAGGAAAATCTGGAACAGAATTGGGAGTGTGGCTATTGGCGTATGAAGATGATTAGAGTCAAACAAACAAGTAAACAAAACAGACACTAGCAAGGTATTTCAGAAAATTGAATTATCAAAGCTGCAGACAGTCTGGATGCAGGCTTTGAACAGATTATTACTGTTCAAACTATAAAATTGCCTTTCAGTACACACTTCCCTACTGGGCTAAGAGAGAGTTAAATGCAAATTCTTCTTCATATATGGCTGAGGTAGATAATGAAACAGGAAGTCTCTCGCAGACTTCAGAACTGCTTTGGACCAGCACTGCTGTGTTCTTCAAGGTTTTCTCCTTTCTGCAGGAGAGTGATCTTTGCATTCGTTGTCGCTTTTTGGCAAATAAGCATCAGATAGATGGTGAACGACCTGTTTTTTGTTTGTTTGTTTGTTTGTTTATTTGTTTTCAGTTCACAGGACTGTGAATTAAGTGAAGCCACATTTATGCATTTTACAGACCAAGAGATCCAGTGCTGTGACTGCATGAGACCTTAAGAGTGTATTCCATGAATAGAGGTTAAGTGAATTTTGTTTGCCGGAAGGAAGCCTGTATTCCTTGTATAAGTAGACTGAAATAGACTGTATTGTTACTCCTGACTATTTGTTCCTCCTTTCCCTGTAAGATGATTATACATCCTCATCCTCAGCCATTGCCCTTTATGTGGGAAAGTGCACAGATTTCCCCACAGATGTTAGGAGTGGCCGTATGGTGTGGGTTTTTAAAAAAATTTTTATTGGCATATAGTTGATTTAAAATGTTGTGTTAGTTTCAGATGTACAGCAAAGTGAATCAGTTATGCATATGAATATATCCACTCTTTCTTAGATTCTTTTCCCATATAGGCCATTACAGAGTACTGAGAAGAGTTCCCTGTGCTATACAGTAGGTTCTTATTAGTTACCTATTTTATATACAGTAGTGTGCATATGTCAATCCCAATCTCCCAATTTATCACTCCCCATCCCTTACTCCCTGGTAACCATAAGTTTGTTTTCAATAAGCTATGTCATATGATGTTTGTCTTTCTCTGTCTGACTTACTTCACTCAGTATGACAATCTCTAGGTGCATCCATGTTGCTGCATTATTTCATCCCTTTTTATGGCTGAGTAATATTCCACTGTATATATGTACCATATCTTGTTTATCCATTCCTCTGTTGATGGACATTTAGGTTGTTTCCATGTCCTGGCTATTGTAAATAGTGCTGCAGTTTTTTGAATTATGGTGTTCTCTGGATATATGCCCAGGAGTGGGATTGCTGGCTCATATGGTAGCTCTATTTTTAGTTTCTTAAGGAATCTCCATACTGTTCTCCATAGTGGCTGTACCTATTTACATTCCCACCAACAGTGTAGGAGGGTTCCCTTTTCTCCACACCCTCTCCAGCATTTACTGTTTGTGCATTTTTTGATGATGGCCATTCGGACCATTGTGAAGTGATACCTCATTGCAGTTTTGATTTGCATTTCTCTAATAGTTAATGATGTTGAGCATCTTTTCATGTGCTTTTTAGCCATCTGTATGTCTTCTTTGGAGAAATGTCTGTTTAGATCTTGCACCCATTTTTGGATTGGATTGTTTGTTTTTTTGATATTGAGCTGCATGTGTTTTGGTCAAGCAACATGAGCCAGCTTGATTTAGGCCACTTGCCAGCAGAGGCTTTTAGAGGTATCTCGAGTTTCCTCCAACTCTCTTGCTCTTTTCCCTTCACCACAAGGAATATATATCTAGCAAGAGGCTGCTTGTTCACCTGGAGAATGGAATCAGAAGACACATGCCGTAGAGACACAGTCACTGACCCACAGCCACCAACATGTGAAGTGAGTGAGAGCTAAATCTTTTTGTAAGTTCTGGTGTGTTACATTGATCATTAAAGCTGACTAATGGACATGGATTAGTCTTAGGGTACCAGGAGGCAGGATAAAATTTTTGAGCCTGAAAAACACTACTTGAATTTTAAATAATCAGGAAAGGAAAAATTTCCCTATGGGATAGATGTCTTTTTCCCTCTGTGGTATTCTAATCTTGCTCTGTTTTCATGTAAGAGGTTTTATTTATTTCATATTTCTTCCTTTCTGGACACATTTCCCCCCCCAAGATTCTTACATAAGCTTATTTCCTCTGACATCATTTGCTTTTTTTTTCGGTATTATATGGAAGAAATATTTGTAGGATTTATACTTGGTTTTAAATCCATTTCTGCTACTTGCCAGCAGCATGACAACTGGGCCAGCAGAGGGTGACACTGAGCTCATTCTAAGGACAGTATCACAGCAAAAGGTGGTTGATCAATATGTATAATTACTACTTTTCTTTTTCTAGGAACGACTTTCTATGCTTAGTAATCCTGTTGTACCTTTAAGCATATCCCAAACTCTCTACTTTTCAGCAATCATTCCCACTGTAAATATTATATAAGGAGCACTTCTAAACTGTTTCTTCCTGAACTAAGCTTTTAAAAGTAGTACCTCTTCACCTCATTCTCAGTATCTGATCTCCATTGTTTTCTTCAGTCCAGTTTCATTATAAGAAACAGTGTGGTGGTGGTTCCTAGCTGTTTGGTGATTTTGGCACTTAAATTTAGTCCTTTTATTTCTTCCCGATGAAGGCTTTTGTTCTGGGGTAAATCTTAGTCTATTGAGTCCCTGTATATCCATGTTTCTTTCTCTTTTTTCTTCCCTGCTTTATTAGCTCTGGAGACTCTGTGACTCATACCTGTCAATACTCCCTGGAGGTTTTTGGCGAGATGCCCTGTGTTTCTGTACCAAGGTTTCTTTCCAGTGAGACAGTGTGAAGAAGCACTGTTGAGGGCGGGGGAGCCATAAAGCCCTTAGTTTCTTAGCAAGATGACTGGTTTTAATTCTGAAACTATTAACTCTGCTTTTTTCCATTCCTTTTCTCAGTCTGTTTTTCTCTCTGTATAATGGATGAGTCTCAGGATTTATAAGGCTGAAAATAAAGTAATTTTTGGAATAATTCACTTAAAAATGTAAAGTATGTGTATGAAGACTTTATTTTGACTCAATTAATGATAGATTGTCTGCTTCAGGGATATTTTTACACTTAATGGGCAAATCATATTTCCACCATTTGGCCTTTTTAAGAAGCACTTGAATTATATGTTCATTTAATTTATGTGAAGTCAGCTATTCTCATTCAGCAAGGATAGACACAAAGAAAGAGAGATAACACATAGACAAGACAGAGATGAAAGAAAACCCTTCATCAATAGAAGCAACACTAATATATTGCAATGCTTGAATGTTGCACTTGCTGAGAGATGATATGTCAACAACTTCCTAAAGGAATTTCAAGGGTACTTTTTAGCTTCATGAGATTTTTACCTGCTGTCTTAGTCCATTTGGGCTGCTATAACAAAATAGCACAGAATGAGTAGCTTATAAACAACAGAAATTTGTTTCTCACAGTTCTGGAAGCTGGAAGTTTAAAATCAGGGTGGCCAGCATGGTGGGGTTAGGGTTCTCTGCTGGATTGCACACTTCATGTAGCCTCACATGATGGAAGGGGCACTAATCCCATTCATGAGGGCCCCACCCTTAAGACCTAACTGGCCTCTTAAAGTCTCCACCTACAAATACCATCAACTTTGGTGGTTAGGATTTCAATATACGAGGGGGTCACAAACATTCAGACTACAGCACCTGTTCAGGATAGGCCCCAACTCTATATAGGATGTAGGTCCTCTGCACTTCATTGGCATCAGTGGAGCCTTGGGCACATATGTGTCCTCTATTTCTCCATTCAGGCTGCTCACTATGTGTTTTGCAAGAATAAAGGTCATTTGTTGAATGTCTACAAGTTACCATGCACTTTACATATATGCATACACCATTGCTTGCCTTGTAATGTAACTTATTTGTTCCATTTCCCCCTAATAAAATTGAAACTTAAAGATATTTAGTAACTTGCTCAATGTCACATGGAGCAAAATTCTTGCTCAAGTGGCATGTTTCAAATTCACATATCATCATTTTCAGGTCCAGCAGGATAAAGTGCAAGTTTTTTAGTGTGGCATGCAAGAATCTTCACAAATTCCCATTCCCTGCACCTCCACCTTCATTACCTCCTGTTGCTACATCCCTGACATTGTCTACTGCTGAGAAATAATCATCTTCTTTTCCCATACCATGCTGTCCCTTTCTGTCTGCACGGTATGCCTCATTCTGCATGGGTAACTGCCACAAGTCCTTTTGGGTTTAAGACACCAAAGATGCAATTAGAGTGATTAAGAAAACACTCAGTTCTGTCACTTTCTAGTTGTGTGCCTTTGGGCAAGTTATTTAATTTCCCCATGTCTCAGCTTCCCTGTTTGTAAACAGTGATAAAAGCACACTACAGGATTGTTGAGAGGATTAAATTAGTTAAAATATGCAAGTGTGTGGAACAGTGAGTGGTATAGGGTAAAGCATTATGCAAGTGTTTACTCTTACTAGATTTGCCTCAGACATAACCTCCTCCAGGAAGCTTTCCTTGATTCCCTCTCTTCTCTCTACCAAACTAGGTTTGGTGCTTCTTTTATAATCAACTACAATATTAACTTGTTTTAGAATTATCTCTATAGATGTCTGTCTCTAACATTATATATGAGTTTCTTGAGGTCAGGGAAAAACTTATTTTTGAGCAGTCAATATCTAGCATATTAACTGATGCATAATAGGCATTCAAAGATGATTCATAATTAAATAATTATTATTCATATTCTTCTTCTTAATATGCTTATTATTATTATTAAAGCTAACCTTTATGGGCTACCTACTCTGTGTTAGGCACTATTTTAACTACTTTGCATGCATTCTCTAGTTTAACCTTCATACAAATCCCATGCAGGAAGGTATCATGATTAACTCCATTTTACAGAAGAGAATACAGAGTGATTTAATAATTTGCACAGGGTCAATCACTGGTATACATGAGGATAAGAATTTAAACCAAGTAATCTGATCCAAGAGTCCACACTGTTAGCTACTTTTAGTGGCTGTCTCCAAATGAGTTTAAAGAGAAAAGGGAGGGAAGGAGGGAAAAATGAAAGAAAGGGAGAAAAGAGAACTGAACATCCATAGTGTTGGCTGATACCACTTGAGTCCTTATGGAATTGCCTTCACTGAGTTATGGATTTATGTTATATTCTTGGCTTCTCACAGGAGTCACTATAAAAGCTAGTCATGTGGAATCTACTTCTCCATTTGATGTGAAAAATTATTTGTGAGTTTTACCCATTATATCATTTAATTCTTCTGCATAATATTCCACATAGGAAAAAACACTTCCAAGTTTGTTTCTGGTAAAACCCTAATATCTCTTGAGGAACTAGCCTGTTTCCTTCTGTCTGATGATTAAAGTTGTGTAACTAGCTTTGCTTTGGCTGCTGGAAAACTTAGAGCCAGACTTTATGCTTAGTCACATAAATTGTACTGATCTTCTGATTGGAATGGTTGGCTTTTCTCCTTTGACCATCTTTCCATTCTAAATTTTATTCTTATATAATTGTATTATATTTATCTCTTCTGACAGCTGGATATTATTATTATTTTTAGAAAGAGGTGGATATAGTGCAATAAAATGCAGTGAGGTAAATATCTGTATGAGATGATGACTTCCACTCTGTTACCTGTGGCTTGATGTCATGTAGAACAGTACATACAATATCCAATATACTCTTTGTAACCATCTTAATAATAATTTGATGATAGCAATCTTTTGTAGATAAGGATCAGAGAGTTTCAGGACTTTGCCCCAAATCACAAAACTAATTAATAAGTTGCAGAGTCCAGGGAGAAATCGAGAATTTTCAATCCTATTTTGCTGCCATGGTGGCCATTATTTCTAGTCTCTTGAGGGTCTTATCAAAATAGGTGACTATGCTTCCTACAACACATTAAAAAGTCACTGTTAGAACTGGTTTGCAAGGCAGAAATAGAGACAGATGTAGAGAACAAACATATGGACACCAAGGGGGGAAAGTGGGGAGGTGGGTGGTGGTGGTGGGATGAATTGGGAGATTGGGATTGACATGTATACACTAATATGTATAAAATAGATAACTAATAAGAACCTGCTGTATAAAAAAAATAAATAAAATTAAATTTACAAAAAGAAATGTGGTACTAGGATCAATGGGACAATATTATGACTTAGTATAGTGATATTTAAGCTCTTAAACAATTTAAATATATTAGTTAACTAATTTAACTCCTACTTTTGGCTTTTTAAAAATTATTTTTGTATTGAGATATGATTGGCATATAATATTGTGTAAGTTTGAAGTGTACAAGGTTTTGGTTTGATACATTTATATATTGCAATATGATTCTACTTTTAGCTTTCACAATTAAATTTATATTTCCTCCATCACAAAAGTTGTGAATGTCCTTTATAAAAAATATAGAAATCCAGTAAGGTAGAAAGAAGAGAGAAAATAATTACTCAAAGCTTACCATTTAGGGTAAACGGGTGTTACGTTTAACATTTTAAGATTTTTTTCTATGTATAATTATTTTTTAAACTTTTCTTGGTTTTGATCATACTATTTTCTACTCTCATTTCCTCCTTAAATACCATAGATATTTCTCCATGTGATTATCAGCACTTTGCAATAGAATTTCAAATAGCTGCAGACTAATTAGAAATGTAATTCATGATAATTCCCTTAACATTTCCTCTATTGTTGAGCTTGTCTTTAATATTACTCATAATGTTGCAGTAACTGTCTTGGTGCATGTAATTTTTTGTATTTAAGTTATTGTATTAGGTCAAATTAGCAAAGGTCTAATTACTTTACCAAAAGTGAGATGGTGTGATGTGGTAGATAAAGCATGGGCTTGGTGCTAGAGAGACTTGGACTGGAATTCCGTTTCTGCTTCTCTCTAGCCCTGTGGCTTGGACACATTACTTAACTCACAGGTCCTTTGGGTTTACATTTATAAAATGGGGATACTCATATCTGCTTCACTGTGTTGTTTTAAATATTACATGAAATAATGTATATAAAGCTCTTAAATACCTTGTAAGGTTTTGATGCTTATTATTGAATCATTCTCCAGATGGTTGCTCCAAGTTACCTTCTTATAAGTAAAGTATGAAAAATTCCCATTTCATCACACTCTTCTTAGCATTTTTTTTTTTTTTACAGTGATTCAATAGATAGAAGGAGTGTCTTGTTATTTTTCAAGTCCTGCTGCTTTGCTTCTCGGAGAGAATGAGTATGTTCTCATAGACTGGTTGCCATGTTGATTGGGGTCACTTACTGACTTAGGAGAATTTTTTCCTCCTCAGAAAAGAAGTTTTATGTATGAAAGTGTTATTATTCTTGGTTTACTTTTTCCTTTATCAGGAATTTTTAAATGTCTATTCCTTAACATACTTCACAGTTTTTCTTCATGTCTTTCTATAAAGCCTTTTGATTACAGGATAATTCAAAGACCTGGTTCTTTTCCACATATGACACATTTCATGTCTATGCTTAGTGGGACCTACAGGTGGGATTACAGGTGGGATCTAATGAAATCTTACCTTAATGACTCCAATCTTATTGGCTTACTCAGAGTCATTCACTATCTGCAAGAAATTCTATCTAACACTTTGTGTCTATAGGTATGGTTCTTTTGTCATGTTTATTTCAGTTTAGTGAATATTTATTAAATGTATACTACTTACCAGCCATTGTGTTACTCTCTAGGTCAGGAGTTCCATGGACCCTGAACACTGCGGATGGAAACCAATGTGACCTGTGAACTTGGGTAGGAAAAATAAATCTATCTTTGCCCTAAAAATCTCTTACTAGCTAATCATTAATTCTCCAAGTTGCAAATGTAAAGCAGCTAATTCCAGCAATATTAGCAGTGTCTGTGATTTTTGTCATCATTAGAAATCACAAATAGTTTATTATCACATTACAGTTATTGTTGAGATCTAGAAATGTTACCTTTGTTACCATAGTTGACTTTTGAACAACACAGGGCATTAATCTGAGTATAATTTATAGTCAATCCTCTGCATCTATGGTTCCTCTATATCCAAGGATTCAACCAACCATGGATGGTGTGGTAGTGTAGTACTTACTATTGAAAAATATCTGTGTATAAGTGAACCTGAACAGTTAAAACCTGCACTGTTCAAAGATCAACTGTATTTTTAAATTATGTTGGTTATTTGATTTACCATGAGATTTTATTTCATAATGTATTACTAAAAAAGAACACACATTACTATATCATAAATTTTTTCTCTAATTATTTCTATGATTGTTAATATAAAATATGCAAATATTTCCATAATTGTTTTCACTTATAATCCTATAAATTTTATTTATGCATTTAAAAAGTTTATTCTGAGAAAGTTATTTTCCACAGATTTCATCAGCTTGACAAAGGCATGGCACAGAAATGGTTAATAGCTCCTGAATGGGTGAGTAAAGTATTTATAAAAATAAGGTCATCATAACTTAAATTCTTTGGGTTTTCCACATGCCTTCTCTACCTAATACAGATTTTCTCTGGGGAATGGTGCTTCTTGAGTATCCTTAACTCTTTCTAACATGACTTTAAAGTCATAAATGTCTATTGAACTCTTACCACGTGTGTCAGATGCTTCACTTTACCTCCATTGTCTCATTTAATTCTTCAGAGCTTGCTATGAGATGGATAGTATTATTTCCCTCATTTAACGAATGATGAAACTGAGCCTGAAAGAAATTAAGGAACTTGCCTATTCACGGTGCTGTTGAGTGGAGGAAACTGCTTGGGCAAGTTCTGAGGTCCATGGTTTTAAATGTGGCCTTGTTAAGCCAAGAGTCACTTGACATAGTTAATTTTAATCAGAGGCCACTGAATAACATAACCCCTATCCTATTGCCACAAGAATCCTAAGAATTAATAGGAGAATGACATGCTTCCTTTCTTCATCATGTAGACGAGTTTCTGTGCTGATCATTCTCCATTTTCCCTCCAGATTCTTTTTTTTTTTTTTCTTTTTGCCCTTCTCATCCCTGTACTCTGCCCCAAAAATCTGACCTCAAGAATGGCGTAATTTGGGCTCCACTTTTCTCTACTTCTAATTGGCTTCTGCTAATGGAAGGCACTGGCGAGAAAATGGAGGAAGAGCTGGGGGAGAGCTACCAATATTTCTGTCTCTACTTTCCCCTGCTGGGCCATGTTTTTTACAGTTACTGTGTTCCTTTTTCTATGGTTACATATCCTATGTGGAGGTTCCTTTTCTCTTGCTACAACTTTTTTTGAGTACCAGTAACATTTTTCCCTCCTCTGCCCCTTCAGGTCTCGGTTGATAGCCGCTTCCTACTATTACTAGTCCCTGGGTGCTCCACCATCTCTTGCTAGCTACCTTGACTTTCTTTTCCTCTCAGTAAATAATGACTTCATTGAACCTTCTCCAATTAACCCTTTGAATGGACCATCTGATTTTTACCAGCACCACCATTGATACAGTTTCCTGTTGTAGATGGAATGGCCAACTTGTCCATAGTTCAAGAAAGGTAAAAGCAGTTTCTCTTCACTAAACATTCACCTTCCTCTGCATGAAGATTTTCATGTTTGACAAAAGTATGTTCTGCATGAAGATTTTCATGTTTGACAAAAGTATGTTTTGATGGATGAGCAGTTGGGCAGGGGAGAAGCATCAGTGGAAAGATACTAGACTAAGTCCAAAAACTATGTCTGCTTTTGCTGCTGTCCATCTTCCTAATGTAAACCTGGGCAAATAAATTCTAGACCCTCAGCAAGACTCAACTTCTTTATCACAGCAAAGACAATAAGGATGCCCGTCAGAAGGCTGTATGAGGAACAAATGAGATGATCCAATGAAAAGACTGTATTCTATAAATATATGTATAAAGTGAGGTATTTTCAACTTGACTAATTGCTCACACACTGTGTTCATTAAAAAAAGATAATAGATATGGGAGCACTACAATAATTGGGCACTTTATAAATGTGATTTAATTCTGTATATTGTACATTTCAGAAAACTAAGGGCCTATCATATACATGGGTATCCTTTACTCTTTCTAATGGGATTTTAAAATATAAATGTGTAGTGACCTCTTACCATGTATGTCAGATACTTCACTTTACTTCCATTATCTCAATTAATTCTTCAGAAAATGCTATGAGATTACTGTTACTTCCCTCATTTAGCAAGTGATGAAACTCAGACTCAGGGAACTTGCCTATTCACAGTGCTCTTGAGTGGAAGAAACTAACTCCAGTGCTAGTAGACTCCCTGGCTTGTATTAGCTACTCAGTAAATATTTCAAGAGATAATCACTAAGTGCCTAAGAAATGATACCTAGTCTCAAATATCTATTTTTTTTGTCTTGCCAAAAAAAAAGGAAAAGAAAAAGAAAAAAAGCTGACAAACACACACATGTAAAACGAGTTACCTAAACAAGAGAGCACTTGACTCATTCTGACCAGGCAGGAGGAAAGACATGAGAGAATAAGATAGAATGGAAAATGGAAAATGATCTGGTGTGACTCAAACATAGGATGCCTATGAGAGGTGCTGGAAATGGTGCAAGCTCAGGCAAAAGTACTAAGGTGTAAATAGAAACATAGATACAAAATAGGTTTTAGGTCAAGATGGAAAAATTGGGTTGACTGCATGTAAGTGAGAGGCAGATGGTATTGATATAATCAGGGAGAGGGTCTCGAAATTTCTGACTCATATTCCTGCATGGCTAGTGGCACTCAGCTGATGCAAGGATAAGTTTTGAGGTTGGATGTCATAATATGAGTTCAGACATGTAATAAGAAAAATCATTGGGATACTTAAACAGAGATGTTCTCAAACTTATTAAAATCTGGATCTAAATGTTAGGAGACAGGTCAGGACCACAGAAATATAATGATATTTCATGAATACTGCAAAGAGTGAGTTATTTTTAAGAGTTGAATTTTTTGAATAGTAAGGATTCATTACTGTAAGCACTAAAACTTTAAAAAAGTAATCACTTGGATGATCGAAAATTTTATTGCACTTTTTCTGCCACCTTAAATGATGCATCTTGAACCAAATTTATTTTTTTCTTGATGGCTTAGGGTCATCACTATAATCATTTGTCATGATACCATGCTATAATTCAGTGATGCTGTTGGAATAATTGAGATAGATAGAACTGTTTCCCTTTGTTAAACAACTTCAGATCATTGTTGTGCTTTTTTTTCTTAAGTTTCATTTTTATCATTTCTATGATTTCTCATTTGCTGTCAGCTATCACTTGCTGCAGCTATCAATGTGTCGCCATGAACTGATTTACTGTATCCTTTCAATCACTTGCTCTTCAGCTAACACTAGTTGGGAAACCAGATAATCATGTATACTGGAGCTATATGCAGAGCCTGCCCAGAGAGTGTCAGAAGGAGGGACAGAGCATCTCCCTAAGAGGAAACTACATGAGCCTCTTAATGAAATAGATTTGGGATACTTCTTTTGACTCTTCAAAGGACTTCTGTGTTTACTTTTTAGTTCTCAGCTGTGTTTCACAAAGGTAGCATAACCAGAATTTGAGTTCTGGATTAGTAAAATGTTTTTGTATGCATCCTAAAATGGATAAGATAAACCAATAGTTCGGGACAGTACAGTTTAATGCATAGTTTTAATTCTCAGACATAGAATCTGCTCTGATTTTCATCAATTATATAGGATTAAGTGTTCATACTACTTTTTCAGTTCATTTGCTACAAGAAAACAACGTAGGGTCTAGCTGATTAGCAGGTCTTTGGTGGTGTTTAAATTGTGTAAGGTCAGTAATTTAAGTTAGACTACTTTGTGAATTTTTTCAAAGTGATTAGATCAAACCCAGTTGATTGAATATTCCAGTGTTTCTGTAGGTTGCACCCTCATGTGTTGGTCCATGTGCTTTTGCATTGTTTTCTAGGCAGGTTTTATTGTGTTCCCCTATTCTAACACCCTGGAATGCGTTGCCGTCTCTTTCACTAGTTAAAGTAGTACTTCTCCATTTGTCACTTTGTGTCATCACAAATGTTGCTTCTCTCCCACGTGCACATTTGTTAGCAGTTTCTTGATAGTGTCTACTGGGTTATTTGTCTCCGAGGAATATCATTTTCGGTTTATTTTTCTCTGATATTCATTTAATGACTTGTCACTTTAACTCAAGCTATAATTTCCTGCCAATTATATTGTAAATTTCTCATGCATCAGTCAGCATGTCTCTTAATGTTCCTCCTGTTATATCTTGTCTACAGACATTTTCTTCTCCCCATGACCTTTGATTTCCTGAGAGTAGCATCTTGTCTTCTCTCTACTGTATGGCCAGGAATCTATTGCCTATTTTTACTCTGGCAGCTAAAAAGATAGCAAGGTACATACAAGCATACGAAGCAGCTCCCTCCACTCTCACCTTTTGTATCTTTTACTATCTAGACAGACATTCATGCACAGGTAGAATGCCAAGCAAAAATTGGAGTTATGCGGCCAAAAGCCAAGGAACTACCAGAAGCGAGGATTGAGGTCTGGAACAGATCCCTCCCTAGAAACTTCAGAGGGAATATGGCCCTGCTGACACCTTGATTTATATGTGGAATCTAGAAAAATGGTACAGATGAACCTATTTGTAGGGCAGGAATAGAGACGTAGATGTAGAGAACGGATGTGTGGACACGGGGGGGAAGGGGAGGGTGGGACGAATTGGGAGATTAAGTTTGACATAAATACACTACCATGTGTAAAATAGACAGCTAGTGGGAAGCTGCTGTATAGCACAGAGAGGTCAGCTTGGTGCTCTGTGATGACCTAGAAGGGTAGGATGGTGGGGTGGGAGGGAGGTCCAAGAGGGAGGGGTATAGTTATACATATTGCTGATTTACTTCATTGTACAGCAGAAACTAGCACAACATTGGAAAGCAATTTTACCCCAATAAAGAAGAAAAAAGACTCTGAGAGAATACATTTCTGTTTTTAAGCCAGTCAGTTTGTGGTACTTGTTACAATAGTCCTAGATAATTAATCCCACCCCCATTATCTGACTTTTTTTTTTTTTAAAGGCATAGATTAAGTCAAAGAAAAATATTTTGGAGAATCTATCTGCCTTGCCCACCTCAAGAGAAAGACACTATATTTTACGTATTAAAAAATGTAGGGGCTTCTCTGGTGGCGCAGTGGTTGCGCGTCCGCCTGCCGATGCAGGGGAACCGGGTTCGCGCCCCGGTCTGGGAGGATCCCACATGCCGCGGAGCGGCTGGGCCCGTGAGCCATGGCCGCTGAGCCTGCGCGTCCGGAGCCTGTGCTCCGCAACGGGAGAGGCCACAACAGAGGGAGGCCCGCATACCACAAAAAAAAAAAAAAAAAAAAAAAAATGTAGAAGGGCTTTCCATTCAGCTCAAAGAGCAACTTTCGAAGACAGTGGTTCCCAAACCTGGCTACGTACCAGAAACACTTGGGGAAACTTTTAAAAAATGCAGATGTCTAAGTTTTACTTTTTGGAGATTCAGATTCAATATGTTTGGGAAAGAACCTGCTTTTCTATTTTGAACAATCTTTCTAGGTAATTTTAATGATTGGGTGAGTATAGGAAGCACTGATCTAAAGGGTTGAGTAATGAAGGATATATTTCAATACCTGGGCATATAATTCTTGGAAAAAGAGATGATCTAATAAACTTTCAAATCCCTTGCCTCCAATTTCATTGATTTTAAGATTGAATAAGCTAACCAGAAAACCTCTGCCCTGAACTTCATTCTTGTGAAGCAAAAGAGATAGGGACCTTGGGAGAGAATGAATGTAATAAACTTCTAGGGGCTTTAACAGCCAAGGAATGAAATTTGGGGGATAGTTGAGTACTTTAGGAAGTCAGTTTTCATTCACAATTCATTCAGCAGAGTTACAGAAGACCTACAATGAACCAGTTAATATAGACTCAGGCTAAGATGAGATATGCTCCTTTGAGCAGAACTTCTAAAAAGAGAGATGGCTCAAGAAGTAATGACAGCAAGCTTTAAAATGTAATTCTGCAAATAGGACCTCAGGTAGCTACAGAAACCAACATGGCTGCACAAGGAGCCCTCTCATGCATCCAGATTCTAAAAATCATGTACAAAAGATGGGAGAGGGACACATAAACAAAAATACAAAAGAAGAGCATGGGCCTATGAAAACTGCGTTAGAAAAGCTTAAAGTAGCAGAGCAGGTAATATGGTTTCCATTTATACATAAATAAACTAAAATTAAGGAGGTAAAGCATCTTGGTTATATCTTGGACCTAGCCAAATGGTACTGAGTCCTATTCCTTCATTTCCTCCACTACTCTGTTGCTCAAAGCTAAAATGTGATGTTCCTTGTGGCATAAACCTAAAGGAGTCAACTGGAGGCTTTTTTGCAGAAAATAAACCCAGAATTGCCACTTCACTTCTTATACATACAGACCTCCTATCCATAAAGGAAAAGGGAGTACTCATAAGTCTTCAAAATAATATTTTTAGCTAAAACCTGCCATAAGATATCCTCTAAGAGAAAAGGGATATCAATGTCCCTTTTTCTGATGGCCCAAATCAGAATGTGTCACTATGTTTTTGTTTTTTCTAAGTCAATTTTTAAAACCTTCCATATTTTTTTGAATCACTGTAGTAAACTCCCTGATTTTGAAAGGATACTTTAATGTCTTTTAGTCTCAGGGCTCCAGGGTCCAGAGAGGAATCTCTTTTCATGACCAATTAATTACATCCTCTTTCTGTAGAGATACTGTTATAGCTTAGGCTTTTAAAGCTACTCTTAGTTTAGTTTTGATGAAAATGATTGACACCGCAATGAATATAGATTTTTGGCTGTAAATGTCCCAGTCCAGGGCTGTGAAAGACTAGGAGATAGACTTCTAAATCATTAGTTGACTGCTTGATGTATATTGGACAAGATCAAAGAGTTTGGTAATTACCTAATCAATCCTTCCAACAAGTCTTTGAGGTAGGGGGCTAATAGCATTGAACTCATTTTGCCAATGGGAAACTGAGGCATTGGGAGAATGTTTAGTGTTGACTTTTATTGCCGTGTTACAAGCAATTCTGGAAAAAAATACTTGTTTTCTTTCCCACCTTCCATCTCTAGTCTAGAACAGGTTATTTTCCAACACATAATGGGAATCAGAATGAGAGAGAAAATACTAAACAGTAAGAAGTCAATACAGAACCTGTTGGACTAAGCTTGAACATAGAAATTGATTTTTTTTTTATTTTAGAAAATCCTTCTATCATCACAGATATATTTATAACGCTTGCCTAAAACATCGGAACTGACTGACATACTAAACTGTTGAATCATGGTCTATTTTGGAAGGGAGAGAGAGCACAGTCAGGATGTCGACAAAAATGCAAGTGAATGTTCTGTTCTATTTGAAAGGAACACTGAGGGTCATGACCCATAACTTACAGAGAGTTCTATGCACTTTTGGCTGAACTTAAAGGGCATCAGAAATATATCACGGGATTTCTGGGCAGAGAGCAAAGGAAGGATGTGCACAAAGAGATCTTTCTAAGGAGATGAGTGATCCGAACCCAGTCAAGAGAGTCAAAGGGGACACGTAGGTGAGGATGAAGGATGGTTGTAAGGAACTAGTGAGAGTCCTTAGTGTTTCATTGAATTTCCCTACTTGCATTAGTCAGTTGCAAGTGTGCATAAAAATGCTGTGGCGAGGTCTGCTATTCACCACCATCTATTTCAGGTGTCCCTTAGAATCTATGTGGGAGCCCCCAGGGACCTTAGAGGTCACTTAGTTAAACACTGCCATTGTACAGATAAAGAAATCAGATACAGGTGAAAAGACTTGCCCAAGGTCACATAACTCATTATTAACAGCCTATGGACTGGAGCCAAGGGTATTGAGTTCCAAAGTTTTTATTTCGTGTACTCTATATTGTCCCTACTTTTTATCAATTCATTCCTTCATGCAACAAAAAATTTCTCAAGTGATCAATATGTTCCAGGCACTCTACTAGGCACTGGAGAGTCAATGAAAAATAAAGCAGCTTCTGCCTTAAGCCACCACAGCCCAGTGGAACAGTCATATTTGTGTTAAGATACAGCCACGAAATGATAAATATCATGAGAGTGACTATGGGAACAGAGAAGAGGGATGAGTTTAGAATTACACAGAATATTCTTTCTTTATAGGCTTGATTTTCCAAAATTAGTTATTTACATTGGAATTCTAATTCAGATCATTGATCATTTAAGAAAGCATAAGCTTAGATTTTTCTTTGCTTATGAATGTGAATCAGAGCCATCATATTTTTGGAGATTTGATTTTTTTTCCAGGCTTCTATTGTAGATTGAATTGTGTCCCTCAAGATATGTTGAAGTCTTAACCCCTAGTACCTCAAAATGTGATTCTTTTTGGAAGTAAGTTCTTTACAGAGGTAATCAAGTTAAAATGGGGTCCTTAGGATGGACCCTAATCCAATATATGGATTATAGAAAGGGGTGTCCTTATAAAAAGGGGAAATGTGGACATGCACAGAGGGAAGATGATGTGAAGACATACAGGGAGAAAATGGCTGAGTGACTGGAGTGATGTATCTACAAGCCAAGAAATGCCAAGGAATGCCAAGGATCCACTAGAATTCCAGACTTTTTTGATTTTGGAATTCCAGCCTTTAGAAATGTGGGGCCATAAATTTCTGTTGTTTAAAGTCACATAGCTTTTTTTTTTCTTTGTGACTGCAGCCCTAGGAAACTAGTACAGCTTTCTGGACAGTGATCAAAGAGCAGGATTGATTCCTATTCCTAATACCTTGCTCCAAGACTTAAATAAAAAATAACTGGCAGCTGTGCAGCCACATTTGACCAAGTCATGTGGACTCTTGACTCTAGATCCAGTGCAGCTGGACACTTGCACAGGGTTCTCTAAGGGCTGAATCGGGTTTTGGGACATTCACGTCCTCCCACCTCGTTCAAATCACTATTAATATCCCTTCAGTAAGCTTTTAACATTGAGTTCTTAATGTGGTCTCACAACTGTCTCAGGTTCATAAAAATTATAAAGAACTGACCTAGCTAAAAACACAAAAGCTCCTTCAGCTCTCTGGCTTTAGAATGCCAGGCTTTTCACACTGAAATGACTGGGCTGTTTCCATCGAAAACTTCTAACATGGCGATTGTCGTCAAAGTAAGCTGGTATTTTAAAAATGATTTAATGACTACGACTGCAGTACAGGGCATAGTGCTTTTTAAAACCATATAACCATGACTGCAGATGTCATTTCAAAGATATACTCCTCCAATTCATGTAAAAACATCTATGAAAGTTATTAGGCAGCATCCTTGAGAGCTGTGTAATTTTACGTAGAAGAATGCTGCAATGGCTTAAGAACTAAATTGCTAGCAGGTTAGATTAGAAACATCAGCTCTCTATACCTTCTGCAATTGACCCGCTGTGCACCTTACACAATGCACTTCTACTCTCTGAGCTGCCATTTCATGAAGCAGAAAACCTAGGCAATGATACTCATTTCCTCCTTCCTTAGAGTACGGTGAAGCTATAGAAATTTGTGTTTGGGGTGCTTTTGGAACTCAAAAAGTGAAAAAAAAAACTTCTGTTTATAATTTTCAAAACTTTCTCATACAGACTTGTTTTTAACTGATGGGGTTGGGGAGTGACACCCCATCCCCCCACATATAGAAGTCTTCCTTGAAAAGCCTGTTGCATTCATCCTCATGTATGTCACAAACTCACCGTGGGGTATGCTGGTGAGCAATGAGTCACAGTGAGGTCACAAGAATGGACTGGGATCTAAAGCCTTGGTCCCCAGACACAGCTAAAAATTGTGCCCAGCCAGTCCTAGATCTGGGAGACTCAAGCCTCATGTTGCTATAAGACCTGGTCATGTGATACAGTAGAATCTGAATATCAGTGTTAATACCATGGGCCATCAATAGGAATACAAAAGCACAACTGGGAATACGATACTATTGAAGGTCTTCTTGGATGTATTACACAACCACACAGAAGATAGCCCGATTAGAAATTTCTTAAAGGGTAATTACTTACCTGTGTTTCATATAGTGAGCATCCAAATCTTGATTTCCATCTTCAGGTAGAGCTCATCCTTTCCAGGTATATATCTATTTATATCTATAGATAATAATATTTAGATAGGCATGTTAACTTGAGATTTCATAACGAAAAAGCTTTATTGAGAATGACTGAACCCATCCCTATGGTAGGGAATTGTATGCAGTTTATTCCATACACACACAATGAGCCGTACAGGGTGTTTCCAAGTGTTCTCATGTCAGTGTCTAACTCTTCTTGACTAACAGACTGGTGATACTGTTTACCCAGTGTAAGCAAGGATATCATCTCTCTTCTATCCTTATCCAGTCTACATCCTTTTGTGGGCATTCTAAGCCATCTTTGCCTTGTGCTTTCTGCCACAGGGCACCGTTTCTCATTTCAGTTCTCTTGGTACTAATTTCTGAAGCTTCTAGACATTTTTATTGAAGTCTGCCAGATGCTGCAGCTCTCTGCCTCTTTAAACAGAGTGCACTGAGACCAGGTTCTCTGGGGACAGTTGGAGTCTTTTGGTAGGAATACTATTTTCTCTGAGCTTAGCAGCATTAAAATGGGGGCAATTAAAAATTATGGTGGAATTATTTGTTTCTGATGCTGGCCATTTGACAGTACCATGCCATTCCCTAGGCAGCACTATTATACTCTCACTCTATACCCCTAATAGCTCAGGGACATGACTGTTATAGCTCAATTCTGTGTTGCATTATAGTTCCTTTCCTAATAAACCTCTTCTATTTTCTTTCTTTCCTCTCTTTTTCTCTTTCTCCTTCTCTTTTTCCCTTTAATTCTCACTGAGCATTTAGTACATGCTAAACACTCTACTAAGCACCAGGCATACAAAGATAAAATAACCATATTTATTGCATCCGACTCCAAGCTCACAATCTAGTGAAGGTGATAGTCAAGTAGACAAAAAGCTGTAAAAGAGTGTGGCACATGCTGAATGAGGTAAATTACCATGGAGGTAATATTGTTGGGGAATCAGGTAATATTGTTGGGGAATCAGGGATCTTTCATGGAGAAGATGTTACCTGAAATGAACCTTGAAGGGAAAGTACATTTTTCATCAGAGAGAAGGTGTTAGGTAGAATAAGAACAAATTACAAGTGTATCTTTGTATGTGATGTGCTACCTACTGCTGCTTTTCAGTCCAAGCCATCATCAGTAATAGTTATGGCAGGTGATCGTACATTGTGTATATTCCGTGTAAAAAAAAATTCTTTAAATATCTATTTTAAATTTTCTTGCCTCCAGGGTACTCATTCCCAATTTTTCATCTCTTTTTCATATGATGGTTTGTCTTCCCTCTTCCCTTCTACACCCCACAAGCACACGAACATTCTCACTCTGCTCTCTGTGAACATGTTCAAGTTTGTCATCAGCCTTTGTCCGAGAATGTCTGTGAAGCAAAGAGAAGAATAATTCTACTTGCTAGCCTACGGAGGACACACAGGCCTTCTTCTGCAGCAGTCTCCAGATAAACACTGATGGATCCTTCAGGTCAATGCAATCTGTTTTGCCAGACGGTAGATGGATAGGTCCATGGGCTGTTACTAGACAAAACTGTAAGAATATATCCTGCAATATTGCTGCATTTTGCTTGCTGCTACAAAACGGTCTCCAGCTCTCCACTTCTTAAATGTTTTCAGTTACTTAAGTCTAGAATGCAGAAGGTGGGGTCACTGTTAAGGGTCTCCATAGTTCATCATAATTATAGTTCTTATATTGGTTTTAAGATTCTTTTTGTTCCAAATAGAGTATAACACAATTAAATATCTCACTTAGGGTCTTGGAAGAAATTCAAGCAGGCATCATTTGGCAAGATGCCTCAGACCATTACAAACTTTACTATAGCAACTAATTCAATGTAATTCAATAAATATTTGAAGATCTATTATATGGATAGACACTGTGCTAGGCTCTGAGGAAGGAGGGTTGTAAAGATGAATGAGGCATGGTCCCAACCTGCAAGGAGCTTATAATGCAGTGGCTAAAATAAATATTCACAGAGCAAATCATATCAGATATACATAAAGAGCTTTCTATGGGAAACAAGGAGGCAGAAACATTACTACATTTACTTAGTAAATGTGTACAGGAATCAACAAAATTACACCTTTTGAACTGAGAACATTCTAGAAGACTAATACTCATTTACAATTCCAGTAATCTCTGGATATATTTTCCTGAAAAAGGAGAATTTGAACCCTGACTTGACCACTTACTGCATTGCCTAACCCAAATTGTTCAACCATTCTTTGCCTTAGTTTTGTTTTACTTTTTGTCTACATTTTAAATATGAAATAATAATAACCTCATAGGTTATTGAAAGGATTAAGTAGAATATATAGGGGAAAAGTACTTTGAAAATGATACAGAAATTAACAGTTTCTAATTGTTACTATTTTTTTGGTTAACCTCCATGAGTGAAATAAGAATCATCTTCTTATAGAATACTATATATAATCTACTTTAGTTAATAGGTAAAATTCATTAGAATTGCAGTTCCAGTGCCTTCTCCATTACTTGTCTAATAGTAGAACAGTGGCTGAGCCTGGGTAGTCCAGTTCTTGGCTTTTAGTGGTGTGATACAAAAGCAATCAGTTGTATTCCTGAGATTTCCTGGGATGTTTGTGAGTTTAGCTGTATTGTTTGGAAAGCATTAGTGTGAAAGGACAAATTATACCCTGGTGCTAGATAAATTTATTTTACATAGCATCTTCCAGAGCTCTACAAATTGCTTCACACTGAGAAATGGAACACCATGTTCTCAATCACTAGTTGAGGTACCCAGGCAGGTCTTTATTCACTTCTTATTCTGTAGGCTAAACCAGAGCTCTTTTTATTCTCTCCATGACGATCATCAGAAACAAAGGCCTTTAGCAACTTCATTGAAGATTTGTAACTCTCTGAATTGTGCACATATTACTGAAGCTTCCTTGCTTTCCAAAGTGAGCCTGTGGTATTGCTTTGGAGTCTCAATTATCTCCCCTTGCTGTAGAACAGAGATGCCGGGTAAGATTTCATTGCTTCTTGCCACCTCTCAGACAAATGAAGAACCAGCAGAGCAAAAAAGGAATATCAAACTCATTAATGGGCTTTGAGGGTCACCAACTGAAATACTACCTAAATCAGTTGGAGGACGAAGAGGCTGAATTATAAGAAATGGGATGACATGCTGACGAGTCCTATCTCCATGAAAACAGATGATTCTGTAGGTTTCTGAACAGATGGACATTCATCTTATATTTTGCTGAGGCTATTGGCAAGTGACTCTGGCTGAACAGTTTAAAATAAAGGTGAAAAATCATTCTGGTTCAGTAAAATCCCTGCACAGACCTTTCTTCGTCTTCTCCAAAGAATCACTTTGTGAAAATACAGAGTATCAGTCCCTTGGGTCTTGGACCACTGAAAGTCTGGCATAAACCAGGAGGACCCCTGATCCCAGGAAATAATACCTACCTGTGAATACCTGGCCTGTGTTTAGTATTTTTTAGTTTTATGCTTGTGGAATTAAAATCAGCATTGTGGGAATTCCCATTCTTCTGTCTTCACACCCACACAAACCAGTAGTTTTTCTCCTCTCCACAAGTGGATAGTTCCAGTTAAAAGAGATAATTTGGTGCCCTCCAGTGGCTCAACCTGACAGCCTTTCTCTTGACCTCTCAAGCTCTTTTATGCTTGTGGGAAGGGTGCAACTCAGTACATCTTTGGAGGACTTCTGGGTTGCTTACATGTAACCACCACTCTTAGGAGAGGACTCCAGCATCCCCTTAATACTGTGTAATTCTCAGAGGAGAAGGAGTTGGAGAACAAAGACAAACTTCCCAGGCTTTTCTTTGTACAAAGAACTAAAAACAATGAAAATCAAGCATTAAAATAAATCCCAGTCCTAGTACCATCACTTTTAATTATATGGTCTTATAAGAGCTACTTATCCTTTTGGCCCACATGTATTCTCTATGGAGTAAAGGGTGGGGCTAGATGATCTTTACCACTCAGTGATTCTGAAATCCTATGGAAGGGAAAAATGTTTCTAGATTACTTTTACTCTTCAACACTTGATAGAATGGCTTTTCTGATTTTGACAACTTGATTTGCTTTAAGAGTTTAGAAAAGAAGTTGCAATAAAATGCCCACATAAGGCATGCATGGTACAAGTGAGTATGCATCTAACATATCCAAAGATTCTTGTTGCTCCTGCACTTTAGGATGATTAGATAGTACCTTGAAAATTCATCCAGATAAAACATTCTAACTTCTTTGTTTGCTGAGGATGGAGAACATAAAATTGCATTCCTGCAGCACTAAGTTAGTGCTTGGTCCATTGTGATCAATAGATCACTAAACTAATAAACAAATGAATTGGGGAAAAAAGGAATATTTGTCTTAACTCCTGTAATGCATAAGTAGAGAAAGCAACAATATTTATGATATAAGGAGCAAGAAAAAAATCCACCTAGGTCTTAAATTATCATTTTTCTTTCTTTCCCTGACCCCTAACTCAACTTGAATCTTACCCTCAGAGAGAAATTTATCCCTTAGGGTAACAGCAGTCTATTTCCAGTGATCCACTTTATAGAAGCAGTTGTCTGGGAAGAATAATGAAACCAGTAGTTTTTCTCCTCTCCACAAGTTACCCACTATGGCGGGTAGCAGAAGCTCAATAAAAGATTGTTGAATAAATAAAGGAATGTATCAGGTATTATTAGTCATGAGCATTCTTGCAAGAATTGAGATGGGTATTAGCGGATCAGTCCCACGAATAGAGGTGCAAAGTGAGAAGAAGCTGGCGGTAGTGGTGTCTGTAAAACTGGCGGCTTGGTGGTGACAGTTGTAACCCCCTAGAGCATGAAAACTTGTTTAAGGCAAGCAGCTCTGTTTGGAACAATGTCTGTGGGGACATTGGTTAGGTAGAAGAATACACTTTTTTTTTTTTTTTTTTTTTGGTACGCGGGCCTCTCACTGTTGTGGCCTCTCCCGTTGCGGAGCGCAGGCTCCGGAAGCGCTGGCTCAGCGGCCATGGCTCACGGGCCCACCTGCTCCGCGGCATGTGGGATCTTCCCGGACCGGGGCACGAACCCGTGTCCCCTGCGTCGGCAGGCGGACTCTCAACCACTGCGCCACCAGGGAAGCCCCGAAGAATACACTTTTATGCTAGACTTCTGCTTCATAATACAGTAGCTACTAACCACATGTGGCTATTGAACACTTGAAGTATGGCTAGTTCAAATTGAGATGGCTAGTGCAAATTAAGATGTGCTCTAAGAATAAAGTACACACTGGGTTTTGAAGACCAGGTTGTAACAATGGTAAGAAGTGATTGGATTCTGAGTATATGTTGAAGTTGGCACCCACACGATTTCCTGACAGATTGAATGTGGGGTTTGAGATGTAGGAGTCAAGAATGGACTCTAAGGATGGATTTTGCTATTAATTGAGGTGAGCGAGTGTACTCCAGAGAGTCAGGCTGGAGGATGTTAAATGATTCCTCAAAGGTTACCCTGGTAAGACATAGAGAAATAGAGTTCTCCAGGATGAATAGGAACTCAGAGATCTGCTGTTTTACCTTTTTATTTTATAGGTGAAGAATTTGAGGTCTAGTGAAGAGGAGTGACTTGATCAATGTCACACAGCAAATGAAGAACAGAGTTTCTAAAGTAGATTCCCTGAGGATAGAATAGTTATTCTTTTCTTGTCATTATGCTACCCCTATAAAAATTAAAATGAAACCAGGTTTAACTATGTTTTTAAATACATGAAGGAAAGAAGAATCACTAAAGACACTTTTAGGGAGAACCTTAAAAATCTGCATGTAAAGCAAATGCCAGACTCTTGGTTGTTAGTACTAGCTAAGTAATTGGCTACCCCACTTGATATTGGTATGAATGAATACTCCCTCTTCAACTGTTAAAGTCAAGGAGAACAATGGTAACTATCTCTTGGGAGAAAAAGTCTTCATAAAGAGTCACAAATTTCTGGAATTCCCTGGTGGTCCAGTGATTAGGAGTCTGCGCTTCCACCGTAGGGGGGCACCAGTTGTTTCCCTGGTCACGGAGAACTAAGATTCCGCAAGCTGTGCAGCGCAGACAAAAAAAAAAAAAAAAAAGAGTAACAAAAAATTTCATCCTCAGCCCTAAAAACTCTCATGGTTTACATCAAAGCAAGGGAGACAGAAAAATATAATAGATCATGGACTACAAAGCCATATTTTTAAAATCCAGAATGAGAGCTCAGTATATATTAAAGTGGTTGAGATTATATATCTGCTTGAATGTGAAACCCAGATGTGTGGTTGTCTCTTCATCTGATCCTTATCCCCATTTATTTTTTCATAAAAGAGTTGAACCAGTATGGTATTTAGTGTTTTGTTTGTTTGTTTGTAATGGACTTTTGGCATCAGTCAGCTATTGCTACAACTATGCTGCATAACAAACCACCTGAAAGATTCAGTGGCCTACTGTGTAATAAAGAATTTGGCTAGCCTTTGTCCCCAGTTCCTAGGAGGTAGACTCTAAATCCTTGCAATCCTCTGAGTGATAGGAGTGGCTTTGTTAGTCATGGTAGGTCTTGGTAGTTTATGCTAACTCAGGATGGGTGCTGGTCATGCCAAAAAGACCAACCTCATGATTACAGGGTTGGGGAAGCCATGTGATACCAGCCGGACCTCTGGAGAGAGGAGAGAGACTGGAGAGTGAGCCACATAGGCAATGATTTAGTCAATCATGACTATGTGAACACCAAAGTTTGCCTGAGCTCCCCTGGTTGACAATGTTCTGAGTATTGTCAAATGTCAGTGTGCTAGGAGAGCAATGCATTCCAACTCTATGGGGAGAGAGGACAAGGAAAGTTTCATGTTTGGAAACGTCCCAGACCTTGCCCTATACATAAATCCCTTTGACTGGTTCTGATTTGAATCCTTTTCTATAATCAAACTGTAATCGTAAGTATAGTGCTTTCTTGAGTTTTATGAGGAATCTTGACAAATTATTGAACCTGAGGGAGTAGTGGGGACCCCCCAAATATATAACAAGTTGATCAGAAATGAGGGTATCCTAGGGATCCTCAAACATGCGACTGGTGTCTAACATGAAGGCAGTCTTAGGGAGGATTGTGCCCTTAACCTGTGAAGTTTGGCTTAACTATAGGTAATTGGTGTCAGAAGTCATGGCACTTACAGATATAAACATTTTCATTTCTTGTCAATTGTGCATCTGAGGGTCAGCTGGGACAGCTCTGTTTTAGACTGTGGATTGTTCAGATCCAAGTGGCAGGCCTGACCCACGTACCTCCTTCTGGATTTCAGGCTGAAGAGCAGTGAATACCTACAGTATGTTCTCCTCGTGGTGATGACAAAGGCACAAAAGAATAAACCCAACTGCATAATCACATTTTAAACATTTACTCATATCACGTCTAATAACATTTCATTGGTCTAAACAATGTGGACAATCCAAACGTTAGTGGGTGGGATATACAATCAAGCCTATGGTGAGGCCATGGCAAGGGTGTGGATGTGTAATTCTGCTATGAGGAGAATGATGAATTGAAACCATTGTTTGATATTCCATACATTTACTGAGGATGTCATAGTGAGAGGAAGCCTGCATTGCATACTCAGAGCAAATGCTCTCCAATGCTGCGTCATCTGATAGCTCTGATCTCAAGTTTACCGTCTCCCAAGGCACTGCACATGTCTCTTCTTAGGAGTTCCTTCCCACAGTGCTCAGTGTCTCATTTGCTGCCCTGAGAAACTCTCTTCTTATTTTAAATATGCATATTCCAAAATAACAACAACAACAACAAAGACTCAAAGCCCTAGTGCCAACAGAACTCGTCTTTCTTTAGATGCAGTTTTATGGTCATTTTGTAGCTGTTGTTGACTACCAATTGTTATCCATATGATCTCAAGCAAGTATATAACATTCCTATGCCTTGGTTTTTTATCTGCAAAATGGACATAATATTACCTGCCTCACAGGATTGAAGTGACAATCCAATGAAATAGTACATTTAAACTCTTAGAACAATGACTGAAACAGTCATTGTTTACTTATTATTATTCTTAATAATAAAAAAGTAAAGCTTCCATAGAATTTATGTGTTAGACATTCTTCTAAGACCTTTACATGCATGAATTCATTTAATCTTAAAAATAACACTATGAGAAAGGTATTTTGCAGTTTGGTTTTTCTTCTTCATTTTACACAGGATGAAACTGAAACCCAGGGAAATTTAGTGATTGGCTGAAGTCACGTAGTCTGTAGGAGGCAGAGATGGAATTTGAACTCAAGCAGTTAGGTACCTGTATCCACACTCTTAACCTCCGTACACTGTGCTGTCATCTTGAGAGCTCAATGAATGTTGTTGTTGCTGTTGTTTTTATTTGAGTATGACTTTTAGATCTTGCCCCTGCATGAAGAGTCTCATAAAAGATGTTCTTTCAAGCACATTCAGTGATATTCATAAGAATACCTTAGGTAAATACAATTTTTTTCCCCATCTTTTTGCATGTATTTATTTCCACTTGGTTATAAGCAGGGTTTCATGCCTTATGAATATAAAAACATACAATATGACAGGAAAAACAAAGAATTTTGGCTTGGAAAGGGACTACATTTTTCATTTAGTAACAAATTTAACTAAAGTTCTTCCATGGGCTCTCAAAGGGGGATGTGTGTGATGTCTTGGAATATGCTATCAATGACACAGCAGTACAAAAACAGTGGCAAGTAGTGGTTGAACTTTTCTTATAGCGTCTGTCAACCAAACCCTCCAGCAAAGTGCCAAACACAGTATTGTATGAACAATTCTGTGAGAGGCTAAATCATAGCTGAGTGTTGGGCAGCCTCGTAACCCAGCTTGAAGCATCTAGCAGCAATTCTTCTCAAGTTCCAAGTGTAATTATAAAGTAGTATGATTTATTTTTTAATAAGGACATTGGAATTGTACATCCAAATGAGTGCTATCATTCCAAGTCATCACCTTGGGAGGTTGTGAATCTCTGCTAATGATGCAACTGTGGCTCAAAACTGTTTCTGAAAATATGCATTCAGTGCCAGCTTAAGGAATCAAACAAAGTCCATGGTTTCAATTTTTTATAGCCCTAAATTGCAACATTCCATTTTGTCCCGTCATCTGACCCACAACACTCATCTCACCCAAAGATTTATAAAATATCTTTGGCTGTTTCAAAATATAAAGGCATCCTTAAAGACGGTAGATTTGCTGCCAATAAAGATGATCAAAATAACTTGATTGGAATTTCAAGGTGCCAATATATAACATCCCTATTTTCCATTGCTGAATTTGGAAGCAGCTAAGAGACAGATGCAGGAGTTCCATAGTTAGAGAGCAACTTACCACATTAACAGTGTTAATGCTCATTGAAACATATGACTTGAGATCTCTGGAAATGTGTTGCCTTGGTGATCTATCAACCCTGGTATGAGACTGAGTGATCCACCCAATCCATGACTGATGGGGCAGAAGCAGATGTCTGATGCAGGGGCGGGCTCCTCGCCCATGGTGACCAGAACTGTATGCACATCTTGGGCTGCCCTGCAGTAATGGAGGGAGGAGAGAGAAGTATAGGAAGACAGTCCCCAGGGCCTCCAGGTTTGTATTAGATTCGTTACAGCTAAATGAGAAACATGGGCCAATAAATGGCACCTAACAAACAAGGAACTCAGCCCTGCTCCTAGGAGACACTGCACTGAGGTAAGCAGCCAGCACTTTGATGTTGATGTTGATGTCGCCTCATGGAAACATGAGGCCAAGGGAGAGGAGGGGAACCCCTAAATAATATCCCTAAGGCTGTGAATGCAGAGAGGTTGTGAGAAAATACTCCAGTTCTAGAATGAATACAGACACTCTCAAGGTGACCATTCTAAAGGGAATAAATTTATCTGGTTGAAGAGTTTAGCATTTTAGTAAAGTGATAATTGCAATGGCTTTATACAATCCGTTTACAAAATCTAATACATTGTACATGTATACCATAGGTATGAAAGAAAGTCATGTGCAAAGCTTGCAAGTTAATTGGGCTGCAGTTTTGCAGGACCTAAAATGATACTCCAGCAGTGAGGGGTTCTGATCACCGGAAAAGAGTCTCATGTGTTCATCCTCAGACATTAGCTGGGCTAATCACATCAGGGCACAAGACCATGACTCTAGAATGTGTCAGAAATACACAGAGAGATTCCCTAGTCTGGTAAAATCAATGCTTGCAGACCGAAAAATGTTTGTTTTTAACCCCATGGACAAGGTTATTGAACATGATGTAATTATTTATGAACATTCAAAATACAATGATTAAGTAAAGGTACAAAGAGAGGAAGAAAAAATGAGAAATTATGAGAGAAGGCACCATTTCTCTTGTATAAAAGTTTTTAATGCATCCCAAATGGATAAACACATTTGATAACTCCAGCAAATATTTATCTATACCAATATACAGTAAACAGAAAAACGTAATTCTTGAATTGCGTATTGTTTAATAAAACTATAAAATTAAGTACATGGTATATGTGTTCTAAATTGACTTCTGGCAGTTTATTTAAGATATCTCCTAGTGTTAACAGATATTATAGTGTTTCTGAGTATTTGAAGACCGGTTTACTGATCACCTTCTAACTCTTTCCAGTCCCTACATCCAACCCCTGTTTCCCTCTATTTTTACCCCCATTCTACTGTTTCCATCTAATCACACCTATATGAGCTCCTTTCCACTTCTAATTTAGTCATTTACAGGCAGGTATGGTGTTGTACTCTTTAGGTTATATAAACCTGACTCAGAAACAGGTACTTCTTTTAGTGAGATTATAATCTAGAAAGGGAAAAAAGGATAAATTCCTCTGACCTAAGCAGACTGTAGTCAATACTATGGACCAAAACAGAAAATGTGCTGTAGAAATTCAGAGATGAAAGTGGTTATTTCTATCTGGCAATATCAAGGAGGATTTCATGGAAGAAGTAACGTTGAAGCCGGATCTTGAATGGGTAAGGCCTGAGCACGAAGCAGTGGGGAGAGGGAGGCACAGCCAAAAGAAGGCACTCAGGTTTGGAAATAGAAACTTGTAGGACATTCCCTAAGATTAGGCAGTAATTGGTTTGCCAAAGGGTAAAATGAGAGATAAAATTGGAAAGAGTGTAGGGTCAGGTTTTAGATGATGTCAAACGCTTAATAAGTAACCAGAATTAATAAGAGCAGTCGAGCACCATCAGATAGGAGACCAGACCTGCGTGGTCAGACCAGCTCTGTGGCCCAGGTAGAATAATCAAGCATCAATAAGAAAAATGCATAGAGTATCAAAAGGCTGAAGATGAAGGGGAAACTTTGGAGGCTGTTGCAAATGTCAGGTTAGAGATAATATTCTTGGGTTTACTCAGAACTCTTTTTCTCCACTTACGGCTTGCTTCACCTAACATATGATAACCCAGCACAGAATTCTTCTCTGACTCAACTAGTGTGTGTCTCTCCTTCAATGTAAGTCAGATCTTCACTGGCTTCAATGTAATCAGCCTTCTGTAGATTGAGATCCCCTGCCATCCGACACACGTGTGCACGCACATCCATGTACGTGTGCACATAACCAGTTTTCTTCTGGACCTATGGATGTCTCCAAGAAAATAGGCAAGCAATTATTCTGTTAAAGCATGACTTGAACCAGACCTATGTTCTCTGTTTTAATCTTTACAAATTGCAAAGTTTATCTCTCACTGTTTTTTCTTGTCCTGTGCCCCTTCTATTCTCTGTTTTTTAAACTCATGACATATGCAAGTTACATAGAATGCCAAGTATAGGTCAGAAGCCATCCTTATGAAAAACAAGATAGAGTCTGCTGTTTAATGCAAGGTAGTTTAATATTTCAAATAACACATTTTGATTTTGTACTGGAGAGGCAATATGAAATGACTCTTGAATCTCTTACTTCTACTCAAAAAATTTGATCCTAACCAAAGTATCCAATTCTAGTTTTCTTGAAGGAAAGACCAGGCCTATTCATCTTCATATTTCCAGTGTCTGGCACAGGCCTGGTACACAGTAGGTACCCTCGAAACACTGGCTGAATGAATGGATGGATGAATGAATGAATGAATTATTGTTTTCCATTATATTTTATAACATTATAAAAATAGCATTTTGTTGGACTGCTTATACTTTGGCTTGGGCCATAGAGTCTTTCCAATTATCTCTGTTTTATTCCCTTATTATTATCTTGAACCATTTATTCACTCCTTTCCTTTGCTTTTCTGTCTTCCTCAATTTTCCACTTCCCCTTTAAAGAGCATGATGAATATTAATTATGTTTTAATATACAAAAATAGCACCCTCATTGCCTTTGATTTTTCTTTGACTTGTCCTTACTCTTTCCCATGTCTCTTTTGATTTCCCATTATTTTATGTGAAGTTAAATCTATGAACCCCCTTTTCTTATTTTATTTTCTCACTTCTTGCCTTTGCAGCTGCCTTTTCTTTCACTTTGCTTTAACTATTTTTTTTCTCATTGTCTTCAAATTGTTTATGGTCATATCCATCACTTTATACAGGTAGCATCTAAATGCAAATATTCTCCCAGAAAAATTACAGGGTGGCAGAGGAAAATAATGCTTTGAAATAAACACTGTATATTCAGTTGGCTTCTGAATCAGCTACAGCTAAACAAATGCCTAATAGCAGTCCTTAGAGAGACAAGATTAGTATGTTTTGAAATTAGAAGTTATCTTTTTCTTTTTCTCTAACTTCTCTTTCCTTTTTTTTCCTTTTATGATATCATAAAGGATTCTTGCAAATGAAGAAGGAGATTTTAGTTGAAACTTTTGGCTTCTTATCACAGAGTGCATGTGTGTCTTTAGACACACAGATAAAGAAATGGAATCTGGGAGGGGGAAACATCAATTTAACTTGCACGTAAGTCATTTTAGACCAAAGAAATGGAGATTTTCTATGCCATCCAGTCCTTTTGTCATGTATGTGACTCATAAAAACATTCTTAAAGGGTTCAAAACCATGAGAACCATCAACTGTACTTGACTAAGGTAAACCTCTGGTTAATGATGGAGCTGGTATTGTCTAAAGTCGGATCGGCTTGTCTAAAGTCTACCTATGGAAAGAGCACAGGTTTAGAGACACCAAACTAATTTAAATGTCGTTTTGGCATTTACTAGCTCTGTGGCTTTGGGCAAGATGTAACCTGTTTGAGCCCCCAAAACAGGGTGAATTCTAATGACCTCAAAGGATTTATGAGAGTGAAATTAAACATTGCCTATAAAGAACTTATGAGAGTATCTAACACTCTTTGGAACTGTAACTTGTAAAGTCGCACCACTACTATTATTGATAATTATATATATGTAATAACTATAAACACTGACTCTTCCTGAATATGCAGTGACATTTCTCACGTTCTTGCCTTTGTACATGCAGCTCTCTTTTCCTAAAATGCTCTCCACTTAGTTCATCATTTAACATGGTGAACTTTTATTCATCCTTCAAAACCCATCTGTTCATAAATCATATCTTCAGGAAGTTTGCCCTGACCTACTTGAGGAGAACTGATGACTTCACTCATTGAATCATTCAACTAATATTTACCCAGTGCCTTCTGTGTCCACACACTATTCTAGCAAATAAGGAAATGGTTGTGAACAAAACAGTTAAAAAATCCCTGCCTCATGGAGCTTACATTCCAGTAGGGGACATGAACAATAATCAAAATAAGCAAGTGAAATATAGAGAATGAAAGATAGTTATCAGTGCTATGGAGAAAATAAAGCAGGAAAGAGTACAGGATGCTAAGGCTGGGGGGAGGGGTAGTTTCAATTGAAACAGGTTGGTTGGCAAAGACATATAAACAAAGATGTGAAGGAGGAGAAAGGATGAACCACTTGGAAACTAGGGGAAGAATGTTCCAGAGAGAAAAACAGTAAATGCAAAGTCTCTGGAGAGCCACTTTTTCTTTATGTTACCTCTGTCCCATATCTAATTCTATTAGTACATTGATTAAAATATTTTGTAATTCTCGATTATTAAAATTTTAATTAAATATATTTTATATTATATAAAGTACATATTTAAAAATTATGTATTTAACTGTCTGAGGCTATGAGGCTAAGGATTGTGTCTTATGGATCTCCGTATTCTTATTATGTGGTATAGGGTCTGGTCTTCACCGGTTCTCAAAAATGTCCATTCAATTAAACTTAATAATGACACTAATCTTCCTTGACCGAGCGGGTGCAGCATTTCAACTGCTGACCGATCAGGTCAGGAAGTTTTGTCATGAGGTGGTATTTTGCTGTTGGTTACAAAGCAGTGGACATATTCCTTTGGGTTCTCTTGCATTTTCCTCCCCTTTTGTGAAACGGCTTCCTCGAAGTTTACTCTCTGATCAGAAGAAGGGTATTTGGGGTGCAGTGGCAGCAATTGGCGTTGTACAATAGAATAGACAATTGGTGGATTTTAGCTTGTTTGGGTAGCAGTTCTCACTAGTTTTGCTGTTTGCAGTAATTAAGTGGGAGGCATGACATCTTAAGGATGGAAGGGACCTAGTAGCAGCTAGTTCAGGTGTCATGAACTCCCACTCCTTTCAGAGTCAGGTAGGTGACGTAGAGTAATGGGATTCTGGCTAATGGAGAGCGACACGTTGTTTAAACATGCCAACTGTACATCAAATCCAGACATTTGGCCTCGAGCTTAAATGAAGGTTGAGTATCTTTAAGGTGTTCTGAAGCAGCTGTAAATCTGTATGTTGTGTAAAAACTCTTAATTTTTCAATGTTGGCGACATATGTAATTTTAAAAATTATATACATATATATGCCAAAACAAAATGCCAAACAAAACATGCCTGGGTCCTGAATCCAGTCATTTTTAGTCTTATATTTAGTTAAACTCTCCCATTTTATTGGTAGGGAAAATGAGATGTAGAAAAACCAAGTGCCTTGTCCAGTCACAGAGCTCAGGCAGGGGCAGGGGCAGGACTGGAAGCTCCCAAAATCCAGGCAATAGTGGACATTATTTCATGTCCTCAAATGCAGATCATGTCTCCTCGTTTTAAAATAAACATGCAGCTCTGATATTCAAATGCGTTCATAAACCTCATATATCCTTTTGCTTTCAGTTTGTTTGAAGGCTTAGTGTAGAAACAGTTCCTGTTACATCAAAGATCAAAACATCGGGATTTGGAACATTATGTGCTCATTAGAGTTAGTGTCAAACCTACCTCCCAGGCTCATACCTACCTGCCGTTGAAGGGAACAGGTCTCATCAACTATTTATGGAAGACCCCAGGGGCTTCCCCTTGAGAGAAGCTGAACGTGTAATCTTCACCACTGCATGGCAACTGCCACATTTCCTCCACCTCTGCCTATGCTCTCAAACAACCCTTTAAGAGTCACTGGTTTTAACACTGATGTAAGTTTGACCTACCAAATTCATGATTCTTAAATTGGCTCCCTTAATTTTGCTTGAGGCCAGTGTCTCTACACTAACAGCACGCTATGGAAAAAGGGAGAATTCGGTCCCTACTCACACATTCCGTCATGCCATTTTTTGTTATGCTGATACCAAGGAAATCTTTGTTGCCTTTCCAATGTTCCAGAAAACTGTGCATGTGTATTTGTGTGTGTGTACGCATGTGTGTGTAACACAGAGAGAGAGAGAGATTGATCTTTCAGTTTTAATTTATAGACATTATCAAAGGATAATTTACTGATATGAGAAAATAATGATACAATACTAAATACTAATTAAATATTTTTTGATAATTTCAGTTTTCATAATCTGAAAACATTTATTAGAAGTTAATTGTTTAATTAATTAATGCATTTCTTGGTCCATTTTTTTAAGAGTTAGGTTTTTTGCAATATAATTTACATTACTAAAAGTTACCCTCTCAAGTAGACAGTTTGATGAGTTTTGACAGATGTAAACAATCTGTAACTACAGTCATAATCAAGATATGGAACAATTTCTTCCCCCCAAAAGTTTCCTTGAATCCTTTTTCAGTCTATCTCTGCCTCTCACCTCAGTCCCTGGCAACCAGTGATATATTTTGTATTCCTATAGTATTGTCTTTTCTAGAATGTCAAATAAATGGGCTCATACAGTCATGAACTCATATGTAGTCATTCACATATGCCTTTTTCCACGTAACAAATGCTTTCGAGATTCCTCCACAATGTTGTATTATCAGTAGTTTGCTCCTACTGTTGAGCAGTATTCTTTTGTATCAATATACCACAATTTATTTATCCATTACCGGTTAACAGAAATTTGAATTGTTCCCAGTAGGTGGCTATTATGAATATCACTCTTATGTGCATTTGCATGCAAGTCTTGGGGGAACAAGTGTTTTCATATCTCTTAGAGTAGGATTGCTGGATTGTATGATAAAGGTATGTATAACTTACAAGAAATGACCCCACTATTTTCCACCGTGGCTGTATCATGTCCACCAGCAATGTATGTGACTTGGAATTGCTCCACAAATTTACCCACATTTGGTATTATCAGTCTGTTAAATTTTAGATATTTGGGAGGTTAATTTTATGTCAAATTGATTGATGAGGCCACAGTGCCCAGATATTTGGTCAAACATTATTGTGGGTGTTTCTGTGACGGTGTTTTGAATGAGATTTACATAGAAAATGGTGGAATTTGAGTAAAGCAGATTTTTCTCCATGATGTGGGTGGGCCTCATCTAATCAACTGAAGGCTGGAATAGACCAAAAGGCAGAACTGCACTGAGCAAAAAGGGGTTCTGCCAGCAGACTTTCTTCATCTGCAACATTAGCTCTTCTTACTTTTCCAGCACCGTGCCTTTGGACTTAAACTGCAACTTCTTCCTGAGTTTCAAGCCTGTTGGCTTCTTCCATCAGATTTTGGATTCATCAAGCCTCCGCAATTACAAGACAAAATTTCTTAAAGTAAATCTTTTTCTCTCTCTCTGTACACACATCCTATTGGTTCTGTTTATCTAGAGAACTCTAATACAATGTTGTGGTAGGCTTATGATGATATATTATTGTAGTTTTAATTTGAATTTCTCTGATGACTAGTGATGTTGAACATTTTTTTTTTTTTTTTTTTT
>NC_041220.1:94452544-94479429 GCF_002837175.3 Physeter macrocephalus | reverse complement strand
CCCGTTGCGGAGCACAGGCTCCGGACGCGCAGGCGCAGCAGCCATGACTCACGGGCCTAGCCGCTCCGCGGCATGTGGGATCTTGCCGGACTGGGACATGAACCCATGTCCCCTGCATCGGCAGGCGGACTCTCAACCACTGCGCCACCAGGGAAGACCGATGTTGAATATTTTTAATGTGCTCAGGGTCATTTGTATATCGTCTTTTATGAAGTGACTCTTCAAATAATTATCCACATATATTTTGGGGGAATGGAGAGGGCAGGATTGTTTATCTTCCCATTATTAACTTGCAAAAATTCTTTACATGTTCTGGATACAAGTCCTTTATATGATATGTTCCTTCCAATCATTTTCTCCCCATGAGTGGCTTGTATTTTCATTTTCTTAATAGTGTCTTTAGAGGAACAGAAGTTTTAAATTTTGATGAAACCCAACAATCAATTTTCTTTTATGGCTCATATTTGTGTCCTATTTAAGGAATTTTTACTTATTCCAAGTTTGCAAAGATCTTCCCCTATATTTTCTTCTAGGTATTTTATAGTTTTAGCTCTTATATTTAGGTTTATGATTCATTTAGAGATAATTTTTGTACATGTTGTAAGGTAAGGATTGAGATTCATTTGTGTGCACATGGTTATCAAATTGTTCCAACACTATTGTTGAAATCAGGCTATCTTTTCCCACCTTTCACTTTTCAAAAAAAAGCAATTAATTGATATTTGTGGTTCTATATATGAATTCTCTATTCTATTTCATTGATCTGTATTTCTCTTCTTATACCAATGATACTGTAAATTTAGAGTGAATCTTAAGGTCAGAGGGTATGACTCTTCCAAATTTTTTCATTTTCCAAATTATTCTGGCTATGATAGATCTTTTGTATTCCCATATAAATTTTAAATTCAACATGTAATTTTTGCAAAAACATGTTGTGATTATCGCTGAGATTATGTTAACCATGTAGATATATTTGGAAATAATTGATGTCTTAACAATAATGAATCTTCCAATTCATGAGCTCTGTATTTCTCTCCCTTTCTCTACGATTTCTTTAATTTCTCTCAGCAATGATTTGAAGTTTTCGGTGTTCAGATCTTGCACATATTTTGTTGAGTTAATCCCTAAATATTTTATGTTTTAATGCTATTGTAAATGGTATTTTAAAAAATTGATTTCCAAATGTTCACTTATTGTGTGGAGAATTATAATTGATTTTGAATATTGAGCCTCTATTCTGCAACCTTACTAAACTCATGTATTAGTTTTAGTAGTTTTTAAATTTCTTAGGATTCTCTATATAAATGATTTTGTTGTCTGCAAGTGGCAGTAGTTTAAAACAATTCTTTAATTAATTGATTAATTCTTTCACCATTAAGTATAATGTGATATATATAGCTTTCCTGTATATACTCTTTTTCAGGCCCAACAAGCAGTCTTGTATTCTTAGATCACTGTGAGTTTTTTTATGATGAAAGCTAAATTTTTTCAAGTGTTTTTTCTGCATTTATTAAGATGATCATTTTTTTTTAAACATCTTTATTGGAGTATAATTGCTTTACAATGGTGTGTTAGTTTCTGCTGTATAGGTTCTTTAGAACTTTGTTTTTTTAATTCCATATATGTGTGTTAGCATACGGTATTTGTTTTCCTCTTTCTGACTTACTTCACTCTGTATGACAGACTCTAGGTCTATCCACCTCACTACAAATAACTCAGCTTCATTTCTTTTTATGACTGAGTAATATTCCATTGTATATATGTGCCACATCTTCTTTATCCATTCACCTGTTGATGGACACTTAGGTTGCTTCCATGTCCTGGCTATTGTAAATAGAGCTGCAATGAACATTGTGGTACATGACTCTTTTTGAATTATGGTTTTCTCAGGGTATATACCCAGTAGTGGAATTGCTGGCTTGTATGGTAGTTCTATTTTTAGTTTTTTAAGGAACCTCCATACTGTTATCCATAGTGGCTGTATCAATTTACATTCCCACCAACAGTGCAAGTGGGCTCCCTTTTCTGCACACCCTCTCCAACATTTATAAGATGATCATTTGTTTTCTCTTTTCTTGTTTGTCAATTTAATGGTTTACATTAATTAATTTTCAAATGTTGAACCAAACTTTCATCCTTAGCATAAACCTCACATGTTCATGATGTATTATCTTTTTTATGTATTGCTGGATTCAATTTGCTAATTTTTGGCTAATGATTGTTGTGTCTACATTCATAAGATATATTGATCTGTGGTTTTTTGTTTGTTGGATTATTTTTATTTGCTTTTGGTATTAAGGTAATATTAACTTAATGTGTTGGGGAGTATTCCGTTTCTTCTATTTTCAGGAAGAGTTTGTGTCAAATTTGTAATATTTCTTCCTTAAATCTTTGGTAGATTTCATTAATGAAGCCATCTAGGCTTGGAGTCTCCCCAACCCCTTTATACCTCTGATTGAAGGCTTTTAATTATAAATTTAATTTCTTTAATAGATATAGGGCTATTTATATTATCTATTTCCTTTGGAATGAACTTTGGTAATTTGAATCTTTCAAAGACTTTGTCTATCACATCGAAGTTGTTAAATAAACAGCTGTCATAAAATTCTGTTATTACCCTATTAACATCTGTAGGATCGATATAGTGATGTTCTCTCTTTTATATCTGATCTTGGAAATTTGTGTCTTCTCTTGCCTTTTTAAAAGAATTTATTAGTATAGCTAGAGGTTTATTAAGTATTAAGCTTTTTTAAAAACAGCTTTTGGTTTCATTGATTTTTTTTCTATTATTTTTCTCTTTTCTATTTCATTGATATATTCATACTTTTTTTTTTAAGTTTTATTTATTTATTTATTTTTGGCTGTGTTGTGTCTTCGTTTCTGTGTGAGGGCTTTCTCTAGTTGTGGTGAGTGGGGGCCACTCTTCATCGCGGTGCGCGGACCTCTCACTGTCGCGGCCTCTCTTGTTGTGGAGCACAGGCTCCAGACACACAGGCTCAGTAGTTGTGGCTCATGGGCCTAGTTGCTCCGCGACATGTGGGATCTTCCTAGACCAGGGCTCGAACCCATGTCCCCTGCATTGGCAGGCAGATTCTCAACCACTGAGCCACCAGGGAAGCCCGGTATATTCATAATTTTATCTATATTATTTTCTTTCTTCCCCTTACTTTGGATTTAATTTGCTTTTCTTTTCCTAGTTTCTTAAGATAGAAAATTTCAGTATTGTTTGCAAATTTTTCTTCTGTTTTCATATAAACATTTCAGGCTCTAAAGTTCTCTTTGAGCACTGCTTTAGATGAATTCCCACAAAATTTGATATGTTTTCATTTTCATTCAGTTCAAAATATTTTTTAATGTTCATTGTTATTTTTTCTTCAAAATGCTTATGTGTTATTGGAAGTGTGTTGTTTATTTTTTAACCATTTTTTTTGAGACGTTCTTTGTATTTTTTCTGGTAATGATTTTTAGTTAATTCCATGTAGTTATAGAACATTTGTGTGTGTGTGTGTGTGTGTTTTTTTTTGCATTTGAGCTTTTTCTTTTCTTTTTTAATTTTTTAATTTAATTTTATTTATTTATTTTATACAGCAGGTCCTTATTGGTCATCAGTTTTACACACATCAGTGTATATATGTCAATCCCAATCTCGCAATTCATCACACCACCACCCGCACCACCCCGTGGCTTTCCCCCCTTGGTGTCCATATGTTTGTTCTCTACATCTGTGTCTCAATTTCTGCCCTGTAAACCAGTTCATCTGTACCATTTTTCTAGGTTCCACATATATGCGTTAATATACGATATTTGTTTCCCACAAAATTTGATATGTTTTCATTTTCATTCAGTTCAAAATATTTTTTAATGTTCATTGTTATTTTTTCTTCAAAATGCTTATGTGTTATTGGAAGTGTGTTGTTTATTTTTTAACCATTTTTTTTGAGACGTTCTTTGTATTTTTTCTGGTAATGATTTTTAGTTAATTCCATGTAGTTATAGAACATTTGTGTGTGTGTGTGTGTGTGAGATTTCAATTTATTTATACTTATTGAGATTAGGTTTATTTTTCAGAATATGGTCTATTTGAACTTCTATGGTCTATCTGAATGTCTATGGAATGTCTATTTACAGTGGAAAAGAATATGTATTCTGCTGTTACTGAGTGGCATGTCTTATAAATGTTAATTAATTCAAGTAATTTCTTAGTATGGTTCAGGGATTTTACATCTTTACTAATTCTTTGTCTACTTATTCTTTCCAATACTGAAAGAAGAGTGTTGAGATTTCCAGCTACAATGGTTCATTTGTCTATTTATCCTTTCAGGTCTGTCTTGCATTACGTATGCTAAACACTCGATATATTTTTTTTTTTTTTGCATTTGAGCTTTTTCTTTTCTTTTTTAATTTTTTAATTTAATTTTATTTATTTATTTTATACAGCAGGTCCTTATTGGTCATCAGTTTTACACACATCAGTGTATATATGTCAATCCCAATCTCGCAATTCATCACACCACCACCCGCACCACCCCGTGGCTTTCCCCCCTTGGTGTCCATATGTTTGTTCTCTACATCTGTGTCTCAATTTCTGCCCTGTAAACCAGTTCATCTGTACCATTTTTCTAGGTTCCACATATATGCGTTAATATACGATATTTGTTTTTCTCTTTCTGACTTACTTCAGTCTGTATAACAGTCTCTAGATCCATCCATGTCTCAACTCAATATATTTTATATTATTTATTCTTTAAAATAATTCTTTGTGTAAGGCCACTATTGTGAATAAGTATTAGTATTATCTCCTCTTTGCAGGTAAGCAAACATACAGATGGGGCTTCCCTGGTGGTGCAGTGGTTGGGAGTCCGCCTGCCAATGCAGGGGACATGGGTTCGTGCCCCAGTCCAGGAGGATCCCACATGCCGCGGAGCGGCTGGGCCTGTGAGCCATGGCCACTGAGCCTGTGCGTCCAGAGCCTGTGCTCCACAATGGGAGAGGCCCCAACAGCGAGAGGACCGCATACCGCAAAAAAAAAAAGAAAACATACAGATGGAAAAAAACATACAACATTTAAGTGGTCTACCTAGGGTTTGAATCCAGGCATTTTGACTCCAGAACTTATTTGTACAGTAAAATATTAAGTAAAATTAGAAAGCTAAATAACTATGTTAATTGTTTAAAAGAGAACAAGATAGAGCTAGGAAGCCAGTATTGGATATCTCTCTGTGATGGATTATGGGTGATTTACTTCTTCATTTTATAGTTCTGTATTTTATAAGCTTTCTACAATGAGCATATACAACTGTTACAAAAAGAAAATATAATTAAATCATTATTTTATTTGTTTTTATTTACTGGAATCATTATAAAGAAGGCAAGGCATTGGATTTTAGTAAATTACCATGATATTTATTTGCCCAGTAATTTGCCACAATCCATTTAACTATACCCTTAATTTTCTTTTTAAAATTCATCTAATTTTGCTATAAATAATGCTGTGCTAAATACTATTGCATATAGCATTTAACTATATTTCTGATTATTTCCTTGGTATAAATTCCTAGAAGTGTATTACTGGCTCAACTGTACAAATAGTACTGTAGTTTTTATAAGTTTATTGAGCTACATCAGAGAGTAGATACACAGAATAATTTCCTGTCTCAAACACCCGAAGTTACACAGTTTTCATAGTTTAAAGTAAAGGACCTACACAGGTGGACTAGGAGAAAAAAATAGAGATTCTGAGATCTAATTATCTCTTAAATATTTAACTAATAGCCATGCTTTGAGAATGTGATTTTATACAATTACCTAAAATATTATCTTACAACATTTGATATCTACAATGACGTAGGGTTAGATGAAATTATTCTTAAAGTAGATTAAAAAAGAGGCTATACATAGTAGTGATCTCTCTAATCTCCTTGAGCCTTGAGGGCAAGTGGACAAGGGCTTGTGAACATCATAAGAAATGAAAGAAAACAAACAGTACTTAGTCTGTGAAAACAAGATTGGAGATTCCTGTGCTCATAAGGTGTTCAAAACATTCAAATCAGGGTCACTTATTGCATTGCGTGTGGATTAATCCAATGTTCCTGAGATTTCTTCAGATTTTCTCTTTAATTTATGCAGTTTTTATTCTTTTTTTAAACTTAAGTATAGTTGATTTACAACATTGGGCCCATCTCTGCTGTACAGCAAAGTGACTCAGTTATAGACGTATATACTTTCTTTTTTTTATATTCTTTTTCAGTATGGTGTATCCCAGGAAATTGGATATAGTTCCCTGTGCTATACAGTAAGACCTTGTTGTTCATCCAGTCTAAATGTAATAGTTTGTATCTACCAACCCCAAACTCCCAGTCCATCTCTCTCTCTCTGCTCCCCTCCCCTTGAGAGGTTGTGAGGTCAATCACAAGTCTGACCTCTATGTCTGTGAGTCCATTTCTGTTTTGTAGATAAGTTTATTTGTGTCATATATTAGATTACACATGTAAGTAATATCATATGTTATTTTCCTTTCTCTTTCTGACTTACTTCACTTAGTATTATAAGCTCTAGTTGCATCCATGTTGTTGTAAATGGCATTATTTTGTTCTTTTTTATTGCTGAGTAGTATTCCATTGTATACATGTACCACATCTTCTTTATCCATTCATCTGTCGATGGACATTTAAGTTGTTTCCATGTTTTGGCTATTGTGAATAGTGCGGCTATGAAAGAAAGACTCATATTTCTTATTTCATATTTATTCTTTTTAGTAAGGAGGCTTATGTTATCCTATTTGTTAAAGAATAGTTGAAGAATTAGCAGAAAACAATTTTCTAATTGTTCTATCACCCAAACAGATGCATTCAAGTTTTGCCATATTTTCTTCCACCTCTCTTTATGCCTTACCCACCCTCCACCCCTGGCCAGGTGGCATCTGTTTGGTTTTCACAGGGTTGTAATGACATTTATCTGCATTTCTGAATCTGACTCTAAAACAGAGAAATGTTAAATGTCTACTTTCTTTCATTATACGTATTCTTATGATGAAAGATAATGAATCAAAACAAAATTCTTTTCATTTGACTTTTTCTTTCCAGATGGGATTGTGAAATATCATCAGTGCCTCAATATTCTTGGAGATTCATTACTGGGACCAATTCAGTCAAATTTATTTTATAAATTGATGTTCCTTCTTAGCTTTGTGGTGAGCAGGTTAGTTTTTGGACTAGCGGATATTCGTACAGGAAAATCCACAGCCTTTTTATACCAAGATTTATTCACTATTCAGGTGTTAATTTTGTTCAACTTTTGGTTGGCTGATAAATACATGATGTCTTAGCTCAGGCTGCTATAACAAAATACTGTTGACTGGATGGCTTAAACAACAGACATTTATTTCTCACCGTTTTGGAGGCTGGTAAGTATGAGATTAGGGTGCTGGTATGGTGGGATTCTAGTGAGAACTCTCTTGTTTTGCAGACAGTTGCCTTCTTGCTGTATCTTTACAAGGCAGAAAGAGGAAAGAGAAAGTAAGCTCTCTGATCCCCTCTTATGAGGGAACTAATCTCATCATGAGGACTCCACCCTCATGACTTCTTCTAAACCTAATTATCTCCCAAAGTGCCCCCTTCCAAATAGCATCACATTCACGGTTAGGCCTTCAAGATATGAATTTTGGAGGGACACAAACATTCAGTGCATAACACACACATATATGAAGATATACATATATATATAGAGGGAAAGATACATATGAAGATATACCAATAGACAGATGAAGATACAACAACTAAGAAACCTATATATATATAAAATGTATCTATTTGTATATTTCAAAAATGCATACATGTGTATATCTATATCTTCATATATATCATCACATATATATCAGCCAACCAAAAGTTGGACTACACACACACACAGTCATATGTAAATATAAATGTAATGGTTTCTGAGTTTTCATATAACTAAGAATGTATTTTTCTTTCAAGCATGAAAGGGAATGTGGTAGAAAGCTTCTCGTAAAAATCCTTCTGCTGTAGCCCTGTAAATGTTGCCACATTGCCGTCAGACTTTCAATGTTTTAGATGAGAAGCTGAAGGTTATTTGTTTTTAATAACTAAGTTTAGTTTTTGTTCCTATATAAATAACCCCCCACCATTTTTTCTGTGTAGGACATTTAAAAAAATAATTGTAATACAAAATTTCTGGTGGAATGTAATACAAAAATTTTGCCAAAGCAGATATGCTTAGTCTTTTCATTTGTTTTGCCAGTAACTTGATAAGCCTATCACCATTGTATTGCTTTTCTATTGCGGAATAACTAATGACAAACTTAGCATCTTAATACAATACCCATTTATCATCTCACAGTTTCTGTGGGTCAGGAGTCTGTACACACAGCTTGATTGTGTCCTATCTTACGGCCTCACTACGTCTAGCGTTGACCGCTTCCAGCTCATTCAAGCTGTTGGCAGAATCCATTTTCCTACAGTGGGATGACTAAGTGCTCTGGATTTTTGCTGCTTGTAGGCAGCAGGTTGCCCCCAGCTCCTGGAAGATTTCTGTTTCCATAGGCCCTCTCACAACATGGCAGCTTGCTTCTTAAAGCCAGCACAGAGAATCTCTCTTTATCTGCAAAAGCAGGATTTTATATTATGAAGTGTAATCACGAGAGTGACATTTCATCACCTTTGCCACTTTCTTTTGGTTAGGAGTAAGTGATAGTTTCTGCAGGTACTCAAGGAAGAGGAGTATAGAAGAGTCACTTTAGGGTGTGTCCACCACAAACCCACTCAGGAAATATTTTCTTTAAGTCTAATGATTGGTTCTCCAAATATTTCATTTTCTTCCTTAGCAACAATAGTAATTCATAGTTTTCTTGGACTGGGATTCTGTATTTGTAAGGACCTTTTAGATGCTAGTGACAGAAATTCAGTTCTAACCAGTTTAAGCAAAAACAGGAGTTTAACGTAAGGATCCTGGGCTAGGTTAAGGACCACAGGCTAAGCAGAGTTGAAAAAAGCAATAGAGGGCTTCCCTGGTGGCGCAGTGGTTGAGAGTCCGCCTGCCGATGCAGGGGACGCGGGTTCGTGCCCCAGTCCGGGAAGATCCCACATGCCACGGAGCGCCTGGGCCCGTGAGCCATGGCCGCTGGGCCTGCGCGTCCGGAGCCTGTGCTCCGCAACGGGAGAGGCCACAACAGTGAGAGGCCCGCGTACCGCAAAAGTGAGAGGCCCGCGTACCGCAAAAAAAAAAAAAAAAAAAGAAAGAAAAGAGCAATGGAAAAGTCAAAAAGTAGCAGGAACAATGGAAGTGAGGAAAGTCTGTTCTTTCAGTGGTTCTTGTCTCATCTCTGCCTTGCTCTACATGTTGCCTGTGTGATTCTCTCTCTTGCTACACACTGGCTTTCTTTGCCTCAGTTTTCAGGCTAGACAACAAAGGAATAAATGAATTAGCAAACATAATGCCATTGGAACACTGTTGATAATGACTAGTGTCCAGCAACTGTGAGCTACTGTTTTGTTCTCTTATTAGTGTTAGTTTTATTATTGTTGTACCTTACATATTCTGTTGCACCTGGGGAGAAGCTCCATTGCTAAGTAAGGCTGGAGAGGCAATCTCATAGTTCTTCAGGAGAATTTCAACTTTCTCTCCTTTTCAGAAAATTTTATTGTTTGCCTTTTTCTTGTGCATTCTCTAAGATCTCAACTCTTTCTTCTCTATCACCCATTCTGTTTTCTACTATATCAGTTATACTATTCACTCATTTCAGTGCAGAATTTCTGTAATTAACTCCATCTTTCTTTCTCCCCAGACTTTCTTTTCCAACTGTTTCCCCTTTCTTCACATGCTATTGGTCTTTCTATCACAGTCTATTCTCTCCTATGGCTTTCTGCTTTGCTTACATAGAGACCATACTGTTTATATACTTGTAAGAATATAAAACATTTTCTAAAACTTGTTTCTAGCTATTATAATACATAGTTTTCAGAGATATGTTTCTTCTCTGTGCTCTTAAGATGAAATTGTTTTGTTTCTTAATTTCAAAATCCCCCACCTCCATGAGGTTGTGATTTTATGTTGAGTTCTCTTATGTAATGAAGATAGACCTTTCACAACAGGTACATAAAAGATGCTGTTGTATCCCTTCACTACTCTCTCTGGGCTGGCTACTAGCTTCTTACTACAAGCATCTGGGATTCTGCACCTGAGGCTTCTCCAACATGCTTGGGTACAGAAATGCCAGAGAATTGGCGTCCCTGAGGGTAGTCCTCCTGGGGGTAGCCCAAGGTGGAATGGGAGTTGCCCAGCTTCTTAAATTCTCAATTGGGACAACTTTAAGGCATGCTCTAAGCTCTTTCCCAGAGGTCTGCAGTGGGTCTGAGCACCAGTTTCTCATAGCAAAACTTGCTTGTTAATGCATTTGTATTGGCTTCCTTCCCTTTTGTTCATTACTTCTTCATTCCCTGATGGAAGCTTCTTGGGACCTCCTCCCATATAATCTACTTGCACCCCAACCTTATCTCAGCCTCTTCTTCTTGGGGAGCCCATCTTAAATTAAGTCATCTGTCAACAAGTCAGGTGAATAATTTCCTCTTGGGTGCTAATTAGATCTTTGTTTTGGATTTAGAGCTGGAGAGCAAAGTGAGGCACATTGTTCACAATCTCAAACAGATTTTCATTTGGCTATACATTGGTCAATTACTGCTCCCTGCCAGTGAACAAACAAAGGTCAGGAAAGTTGTACCACCAAATGTACTCTGTTTTCCCCATCTTTGCCTCACTCACACTTTACTTGTAGGGCTTATAAGTTGTAGTGCACTGAACCCTTTGTCTTCATGTTTCCTCTCGTTATTTTCTGAAAGTCTCCATCTAGGACTAGATATAGAACAAGATGTTGTTTAAGTTGGAATAACACTCTATCCAAAAGAGTAGAATCTACAGAGAGATGGTCTGAGACCCAGGTTTTTTTTTTTTAATTTAATTAATTAATTTATTTATTTTTGGCTGTGTTGGGTCTTCGTTTCTGTGCGAGGGCTTTCTCTAGTTGCGGTGAGCAGGGGCCACTCTTCATCGTGGTGTGTGGGCCTCTCACTGTTGTGGCCTCTCTTGTTGCAGAGCACAGGCTCCAGATGCGCAGGCTCAGTAGTTGTGGCTCACGGGCCCAGTTGCTCCGTGGTATGTGGGATCTTCCCAGACCAGGGCTCGAACCTGTGTCCCCTGCATTGGCAGGCAGATTCTCAACCACTGCACCACCAGGGAAGCCCCAAGACCCAGTTTTTGAATGCATTCAATTCTTTATGAAAATGCTGTGTTCTGAATTTGCTGTGGTCAAGAGGAAAAGCATCAATTCTGCTCCAAAGAAATGCACAATCTAGTATTGCTTAATATGTAGTCCATAGACCAACTGCTTCAAAACGATTTGGGGAACAGATTGCTGGCCCTCATCTCAGAGCTACTAACCCATAATTTCAGAAACCTGTGTACTTCTTGTGAATTCTTAAGTTTGTTAAATGACTGATCTAGTGGGTAGTGTAGACTTTTTATTTAATTAAGAGAAACTCAGAGTAAGAGAAAAATGATCTTCTAAGCAAATCATTTTTTGATTCATTTTCCACTTATGTTAAGTCATTTAAATTCAGTGTTTTAATTAAAAGGAGTACCTATCTCCATTCTCCACCCATCTTCTTTGAAGAGACCATTTTGGTATTGATTTTTCTATTGGTGTAATTCTGCGGCAATATATTCTCATGTAGCTTCTAAAAATGGTGTGTGGGAAACATTTCCTGAGTCCTTGCTTGAAAATGTTTTACTTCCAAATTTTATGGATAATTTGGCTGGGTATAATACTCGAGGTTGAAAATAATTTTTTTCTTAGTATATTTGTGGCACCATTCTATTTGCCTTCTAGCATATGTTGTTGCTGGAAAAATATCAGTCTGATTTTTCTTATTTTTGTGTGATCAGTTTTGTCTCTCTAAGAACTTTCAGAATCTTTCTTTAATCTTTGGGGTCTTAAAATTTTACAGATTTTAAAACTTGGTGTGGTTTTCTTTTTACTTATTGTGCTGGTACTCAGTAGGTTGTTTAAGCTTAATGCCCTATGTTCTTTTGTGTCTCTGGGGAAATGTCTGTCTCTTATTGCTCCAATAATTTATTTCTTTATGTCTTTTTAAAAGATCCTTTTATTTTGGATGTTGAAACATCTATATCGGTATTCTATACATCATACGTTTGATTGTGTGTTACCTCTCTCTTATCCTTTGTTTCTCTCTACAGTCCGGAGATGTCTGAATTTTATTGGTCATTCTTTATATAGAATTTTATTTATTTTGGCTTTTTCTTCTTCATGCTGCTTCTTTGGAAATTTTTGATTTTTAATTCATATTTTTAAAAAGCCCTGTTAATCCTTGTGTGTTTATTTTTCTTCTGTTGTATAGTTTTATTCCCATTGACCTTACTGATAATAATAATTCTTCCAAGAGTCTAGCAATAAGTTGACTTTAGTTTTAGATTTTGGTGATGTTGTGAGACTGTTTTATATCTCTATTTGGAAATTTTCCTAAGAAACTTGGAGTGCCTACATCAAGAGCCACTAGTCATATGCCAATTAAAACCAGAATCAGATCCTGTATTTTTCAAATTAAGTTTACAAACTTGGCTCTTAAATTAATAAACTATGTAATAACATTGGCAGTGTATCAATTCCTCCAAACTTGTGTTAAGTATTCCCTCACTGGTAATTTCCTCATCCACATATTGGCCCTAATTGAGAAAGTTTCTACCTAACAAATGTGATGGATTCATACTTCCAAGCCATTATTTGCACATCTTGGGGGGTATTTTAAGTCAGAGGCTTAAAGCCAAGTAGTTTTAATGACCTGAAAAGGAAGTTATCCTGAGGTAATTTTAAGTGTATGTATGTGTTTTTTGATCTGTTTTTGTCCACTGGAATCCTTAAATAGTAGAGAAACCATCCAAGACAGGTATTTTCAGGCTAGAATACCATGGTGCGCATCTGCCTAATAAAGTTGTTGTTGAAGCCCTTCCTGTTGACTTTTAACCTCGGGGTCTGTGTAAAGTCCCTCATTCATTAAGCAGTTGATTCTATTAGCAGCAGGCTGTGTCTGGGATCCTGGGGACCTTGCACCTGGCCTGCTTTATTCCTGACAAATCATCTGATTTTATTGATAGCCACCTGGAAAATTACATTTAGGGCAGGGGGCTCAACCACACAACTTAGAACCCACTCCTCAAAAGGAGCAGCAAGAGGCAACCTACCCTGGTCACCTCTGCAGCCAGTCCATAGAAATAGGCATTTTTGAAGGAATAACTCAATATTACTTTGCCACATTCACTCTGCTATTTCATCCTCTAAGGGGTATTTTAAATGAGGCAAGTTTCTCTTCCAGTTTGCATTGCAGAAGGGGAAAGGACAGCTCCCAGCCTGCCATCAGAAGCCTTCAGCAGCCCCTTGACTGGAATCCCTTGTCAACTCCTATATTATTCTGTCCCCCAGGCCTCACATGATGCTTGTGGGGTGGTGCCTAGCAGTTCTGGAATAGCAATGCTTCTGACCCTACAGCAAGTCTTCTTTCTGGCTGCCACATTAGATCAAAAACTGTGTGGGATTATCCCTTCAGGAGGCAGTTCTCCTTTTTCAGTTGTTAGCAGGTGTTTCTGAACAGATTCACACTCTCTGGGGAGATGGGAAGCGTGTCGGTGTCAGAGGGAGAGATTTGCTTTGGGTTAGCAGTGATGATGGCACACCTCCACACACTTCATGCAGCTCCCCGAGTTTCATCCAGAGCTCAAAAAAGGCAGAGGCAAAAATGATGAAAATGTTTTCCTTTTGGGGAAGAAGGAGCCAGAAACCTCCTAATTACTACAGGAAAAGGAAGACGCTTTGTCAATTATTTTTCCAAGAAGATGGAAAGCTTGAGGGCACTCCCTGTAGTTGAGTCAGGAAACTTATTTTGAACAGGAAAAAAAAAAAAATTGCACATAGTCTTAGAAATGAAACCATCTGTGACCCTGTTTCTTCAGATTTGAAAAGAATGGAGCTTGAGGTTTCTGTGGGTTTTTTTAGCAGCTTAGGTCTTAGGAGCTCAAGTCCTCAAAAGTGTGCTTCTCCCTAGCACTCTACAGTTGCATGTAACTGATCATCCCTGGTTGGAGGGGGGGTTGACTTAGTAAGAAATCAGAATGGTTAAATACTATCAAGAAATAATAGCTTTTGCATAGTTTATGCATCCTTACTGCTTTCAAGAGCAAGCAATTACGCGAACTAGACCAAATAAAGTATTGCAAAGCAGAGCTCTTCAGGAAACCTGTTTTAACATATAACTTTAAAATGGTTTATAATTCATGCAGCAAATAGCAATAATAAATGGTGTGATAATTGTTTGCATGCCGTGCCTCTTGGAAAGTGTTTGGAGTGGAGGAAATTATACTTTCTTTGTACTGGATGGACATGGGTTTAAATTCCTTTCATACTACCTATTCATTGTGAGATTTTTAATCCACTTAGCTGCTTAAAGATGTGTTACTCACATCTCACTTTGACAAAACTGCAACTGTTATACATTACAGGGGTGTTAATAGGAGTAAATTTTTTAAAAGTACATCCACAATGGTTGAAAAGTTTTCAAAATGCAAGTTAGATTCTCATTGCACTTAGAATGAAATCTAAACTCCATGCTAAGAGCAAAGGACCTTACATGCTCTAGCTCCTGCCTCCAATTCCAACTCCTCCACTCCATTCACTCTTTGCTTAGCTCCCCGTCCTCCTCAGCTTAGTTGATTCCCACTATATTCTTCTGACATCAGTATCAATGGTTTCTTCTTAAATATAGTGCAATATTGTGATTTATAAGAAATATATACTTGGTCATTTAGATGATCAAAATATATTTCTCAAAGATATTTGGTCTTAGTCCACAGTTCTGGCTTATAGGTCCCCAAACCCTTGGAATTTCCTTTGAAGAGAGTAATAAATGTGTCTTCTGTTATGTTAATGAAGTGACTTTGGGACTGTACCTAGGGCTGGGGGAATGATTGTCCAGAGAATCAACTGTATGTTTTAGGAGCTTCGGGAGGGGAAGGAGCTGGAGATAAAATCAATCACCAATGGCCAATGACTTAATCAATCCTGCCTATGCAAATAAGCTTCCATAAAAACTCAAAAGGAGAGGGTTCAGAGAGCTTCCGGGTGAACATGTGGAGATTTGGGGAGAGTGGGCATGCTCTGAGAGGGCATGAAAGCTCTCTCTGCACACTTTCCCCATAGCTTACCCTATGTATCTCTTCTATCTGGCTCTTCCTGAGTTATATCCTTTTACAATAAACTGGTAATCTAGTAAGTAAAATGTTTCTCTGAGTTCTGTGTGTTGCCCTAGCAGATTACTCAAATCCAAAGAGAGGTTGTGGGAACCTGTGGTTTTTAGCCAGTCAGTCGGAAGCACAGGTAGCAATCTGGACTTGTGAGTGTTGTCTGAAGTCCAAGGAGGGAATCTTTGGATTCTCTAATTTATAGCCTGTAGATCAGAAGCACAGGTGATAACTTGGGCTTGCAACTGGCATCTGAAGTTGGGGTGGGTAGTCTTGTAGAAATGAGCCCTTAACCTGTGAGACCTGATGCTATCTCCAGGTAGATAATGTCAGAATTCACTTGAACTGTTTGGCACCCAGCTGGGGTCCAAGCATTGCTTGTTGATATAGGGGAACCACGCCCCACCCACGTGGATCTTGAAATTGGAGACCAGAATTCAAATTAGATACCTTCCCTTACCACCTGTCTCTATGTCATATGGGGTCCACGAGCACTACCTCATTGATTCATTCATTTAACCGTATTTATTGAGCACCTACTACATGCTGGGCATTGTTCTAATAGAACAGTACTAAACAATACTGTACTAACTAATACAGTACTAAACAATCCCCAGTAGGTCCTTGCTTTCATGGAACTTTCATTTGCATGGGGGAGACAGATAAAAAAACAAGTAAATAGTAGGATGATTTTACATAGTAAAAATAACTATCAAGAGAACAAAATGAAGGAAGGAGCTGGTGTAGTTCGGGTAGTCAGTGTCTCCAATGAGGAAGTGATTTTGAGCTGAGACCCCAGCTCAAGCCAGAATCCTGTAACAAATAGGAGGTAAGTCCCCGTAAAAAGAGGAGCTTCCTATCCTGCTCTATGTTAAAGGAGCAGGAGGTTTTGTGAATAAAATAAGCATGGCTAAAAATGCACTTCTGCAAGACAGACTTGAGCTGTCACATCACTCTTTCCCGCCGAGTTCCTTGTCTTTAGGTGGGCAATGAAACGTTCCCGGGAAACCATCGTGACGGCTGGGGGAAAGGACCTATAATAGGGTCCAAACTTATGAGGTTTTACTATACACTATCTCAAAAGGGCAACTTTTGAAAGCACAGAATTGGATGTGTGGCTGTTGTTCTTTTTTATTGTGAAGAAAGTTGCGTTCCCCTCTCCCCTTTCCTTGGATGCCTATGTCTCCAAGACAATCATTACGTGGCCAGCAGAAGGGTCCTCCGCACTGAATGTGCAGATGGGCTGTCCATGTGGTCTAAGGCTGGTACCACTGCTTCTGGGTTTATTCAGCATTTATTCAGTCAGAGCCATCCCCATTCTGACTGCTTCCGGCCAGTCGATCCGTCCACTGTGGCTATTTCTCCCTCCCTCCCTTAAAATCTCTCCCTCATCGCTTTAATATGTCTTCAGGGAGTTTCTTCTCTCCACAGTGTGGTGCTGGGAGAGTGTTTTTCTTGAGTTCTCACTTAAAGAGAATTATGAAGCACTGGAAAAAAGCTCTTCTGTTGATTAGGCTTTTTTTTCCTCCATTTTGGGGAAATCAAATGACTGAAATATAAATTTGATTTGAACAGTTCTTCAATATATTTTTTTCAACATTGACAGGAATTTTGCCTCTGCATTTTGATATTGTACATTTAAAAAGTGAACCAGAAAGACTCTTAACCACTAAAAGTAGAAATTGTAAGAAGCAATCTAAATACAAACCAGCAAAAAGGATTATGATGAAATATCTTTTTGCATGTCTGATCTGTAAACACATTTAATGGCCCACTCAGAGGATGATGGCATTATTATTGCAAGTAACATATTCTTGGAAGGTGAGTCCCAGATCAATTTTTAACTGTTCCAAAGACTTGAAAATTCTGTCAAATACGGTTTTAAAAATTGCAGCACTCACATAGACCTGTATTTTATATAAATATAAAATTTGGAGAAAAAAAGAAAAGACAGGGGAAAGCCTTTATACTTTTGCTAATGGGCTAGGCATGCATAAGTCTAAAGAAATATTCACATATTTCATAAAAAACATAATATGGTGTTGCTCCAGATTAGTGGTAGTTTTCAAAATTATTCTGTCTATTCTCACATTTTGTTCAGGAAGAAGAGAATTCTTTTCCTATGCCATTGCTCCTAACATATTCTAAATACTCTCATCCTCTGAGTGGTACATTGGATGGGTTCCTTTCCACAGTTAGTCTGTGTAGAGCCCTGTATAAGTGTCAAAGCATAGACACATCACTCCAAATGAGATGATGACATGAGATGGACTGCTGAGGATGAAACTTGAAGGCAACTGAAAGATCCTCTAGATGATGACTCAGAATGCAGCCAGTTCCCTTGAACTGTGGTCTAATTCTCTTTCTGCAAAAACTCACTGTTTTTCAGTGTCATCTTTTCTCACCTGAGTGCCTCCTCTTTTCCACTCTTCTCCATTTTACAACATCTTAATATCTAGACATTGGGAGTGAGGGAAACTAGCTCTGCCAGAGTACATGGAAATCTTTCACCTCCCTTACATAGGCACCAGCTGAACTTCATAGTGGAGTTTCTGGTTTTTGTGTCTCTGATTCTAATCTGTGATACTCACATTTAGCTGTTTAGGTTTAAGGATTGGAGCTGTGCAGAATAAGGTCCCAGCTGAATGTGGTTGTCACCAAGCACAGACCAGAAAAAACACCCAAATGACACCTGACTCTTGATAACTTTGGGTGGTTTATTATTCAGAAAGATGTCTTCTCTTAGGACTTATATGTTAATGTGTTTATAAACCCCAAACCAAAAAAGTGGCATGCTTATTGATGGATGCATTAAAGAATACTGCTGCATCAAAATACAAAGGTCATATCTAAGACAAAAGAGGAAGAAAAACATTCTCTCAGGATTGTTGTAGCCCAATTTTTGTTTTTCTAAGAACTTGATAGTCACCAGTCCACAAATCTGAATGGAGGGAAGATTTGGAATATGCTTATGTGAAGAATGTACTCATAATGCCCTTGGTGGCAGCATCTTAAGTTTTGAAAATTTGGAATAATTATAAATGAAAGTCTTCTTGTCTCTGGTGTTTACATAAATTGTAGGCTCCCCAATGATGCTGTGTCAAAAACTGCTATTCTGTGTAGAAATAAGAAGAGATAGTTTGAGGATTTATAGCCAGGGGCTCACATACAAAAGTAGTGAATTAGATTCATTTGTCTCAACCTATTTAGCTACACTTCTGATGGTAATATTGCTACTTGATACATCATTTCTCTTTTTTGAAATTCTAAACTGTCACCTTAGAAACCTATTTATTATTACGTGTCATCCTTCAAGACCAGAACAAATCACAAAAGGAGACATATAAGGTATTCTTTTAATGCCAGGATTTAGTATAAATCACAATTTCTTCTTTTCTCTGGAAAAAGAAAGGGGCAGAAGACAGCGATGACAGGGGGTACCTGTGCTTAGTTACATATGATTTGAGACGAGTTAATAGCATGAAATATATTCATACAGTGAACTTCTGCAAATGTGAAATTTCTGTGCTTCATGATCGAAATTCATTACCAATGGAAAGGTTTAAAACCAGAGAAAATGACTGGGGAAAGCTGCTTGAAAACATACCAGGCTTGAAGAAACAAGAGAAACGCAAGATAAAACTAAAAAGAATGATCTGACACTAAGAGAGTTTAGTAAAATTTTATATATATGTACATTTATAAAATCTTCACAGATGATCATGAATGTATGGATGAAACTATGACAGAAAAACTTAAACGCTGAAATTGTACACATATTAAAACAGAATAATGGCAGCATTTATGGAGGAAAAATACTATATAGGCTCAAATTTATGTTGGCACTAGCCATAAGACCTCTCTCCTTCCACAAATGTCACCATTTAAAAATCCTGGTTCAAATTCACATTACTTTAATCCTGACATGGAAACTAGTAAAAAAAACATTGTTTTAACTTGGATTAATTTGCAAGTGATCTAATTAAAGAAATGAGGTACATTTGAAAAGGGGCAATTTTATGACTTTTAAATTCACATAGTAATGAGAGTCAGGCTAACATGTGTCAACCCCCTTCCCCACTGCCTTTCATCTAAAGACATTTATCAGTGTATTTGGCACTGTGTCTCATGTTCATTCATTCACTCAATTGTTTGTTTATTCCATAACTATTTACCGAGTACCTATTCTGTGAAAGGCATCATAGAAGGTGTTCGTAAAGCCATAGCAAGAAAAAGACAGACATTGTCCCTGTCTTCGTGAAACAAACAATCTAGTGGAGGTGATGGACATTAACTAAAAATTAGAATTGTGATACATACTCTGAAGGAAAGGGACATAACTGTGCAAGATCATAGTAGAACTTGACTTGAGAAATCAAGGATGATTTTCCTGAGGAACCAGCCTCCTGAAGCAACAGAAGAGTTAATCACTGTAAGGGAGGTGTGGGCAATTCACCAAGAAAGAGTGTCTCAGGCTCAGAGAACATGGTGTGCAAAAGCTGGTCCTGTGATAAGAGGGGGAACTGTGCATAGGATGAATTAAAAGGGGAGTATGGCTGCCACTTGGGCGTTCGTTGGGATCGTAGAATCATAAAATGTTAAGGCTGGAAGGGCACTCAGAATGCTGTAGATCAATCTCTTTATTTTACAGGTGAGGAAACACTCAGAGGGGTTAAGTGACTTGGCCAGGGTGACATTGCTAATAAGTGGTAGAGTTGGGATCAGAGCCCAGGGCTCCTAATTACCCTTTTAATGCTTTCCCACCACACCATGCTGATTCTTTGTATCTGTTTTAATGAGTAGATCAAGATGCTGTGAAATTAGCTTAATAATTATTTGTATATAAATACTGCATTTAAAATACTGCTGTATAACAGAGCTTATCCTTTACCATACACACCTGCAAGCTGTCAATGTATTAGTCCTAAATAAGTGAATAATAATTGACTTTTCATCATAAAAGGGGACAGATCACAACCTAGGCTGTGAGATTTGCCTGAGTTAACACAAATCCTGAATTAAGGGATTCTAGATTAATGATATCTTACTATAACTCGTTACATTATTCAATAACTATAGTGCTGGGTCCTAGGCATTGTGCTGGGGCTAAAATGGTCTCATTTTAGTGAATAAGATCCAGTTACTACTTTCAAGGAGCTTGCAACCCAGTGATAGCACTTACACACAACTTTTTTTTTTTTTTTTGCCTCCGAAATCTGATATCAGTGTTTTGAGGTAAGGTTTGGCACCAAAAGGATGAGATTTCTGGTCAGAATTTTGAAAGAATACCTCCCAAAAGAATGTTTAGGGCAGATAACCATTCTAAGATGTGGAAGCTTCCAGCTTTGGGGTGGGGAGGGGGGTTAGGAAGAGAGGAATGGGAGGAGATTGCAATTGTTGCTTAATTAGACCTTGGTTAGGTCTCCAGATTGAAATTACCAGTTGTATTCCTATGACAGATTGTACTACCCTGGAGAGCTGGTGATGAAATCCCGAGGTTGAATTACACTGCACTATAAACTTTATTTGTTCTTAGGTGCTTAGTGACTTGCTGTAATAATGATCATCCATTTGCTGGACAGCTGAGATTTTTTAAAAGCTTGATTGTTTTTGGCATTGTGTTATTAGTCCTGGAAGAATGCAACACATTTGTAGCAATTCTCAGTTTGCACAAGCTAGAATATCCATCTCTTACAAATGCTGGCCATTTAATACCTGTGCTTTAGACCCCTGTGTTTTCCCTGGCCATTCTACCACAGAGTATATACTTTTGTTTTTCATTAACACCACCAGGAATATGCCCATCTCTAAAATTTCAAGGGGATTAATCTGAGCTCTGTTTTATGGACACAAAGGCCAAGAAAAGTCCCCATTGAAGGGTACGTGCTGTCGATTTTCTTTGGTAGATGAAAGCCAAACAATTTCAGACAAACCCCTTTCTAAGAAATGCACTGCATACTTCGATCCAAATACTCATCTGATGAGAGTCTAAAACCCCTACTGAATTACACTGGATGAGAACCCTGATTCTTTCAAGATCACTGAAGAAATCGACTCTCATCTCTGAATCTGATACTTTTTAGCCCATCCATCTTGAAAATGTCTATGGAATGATTCTGTTGTACCTTCAGAAATGAAATTCATAGGCATGGATTTTCTCACACAGCAACTTTATATACAAAGATGAGAATAGCAGAAAGGTCATTTCCAAAGAAAGTGACATTTATTCTGCATTCACTGAAAAGCCAAAAGAGTTTTCTCATTCACCCATAGCGACTGAGCCCTGCATCTCACCCAGAAGAGGTGAAAGAGGCTGCTCCTATCTGCTCGTGCATCGAACTTCAGGCTCAAGACCTGTCCAGACAAAATGGCTTCTTTCAAGGATGAACCTGCTGTGCTCATCAGAGGCTTTATTTTGTTTATAGTTCAAGCTTGTTTGACAGGTTTTGTTTACTTTGTTCAATACAACTAAGCAAATGCCCACCTCCTTTTTGGATTAGTTTTGCACTAGTGTTACCCTCCACTATTTTCTCTTATAGGGTGAGGCATTAGCTGTGCAGATATGTACATACATATATATGTATGTATATCATATATATGGATATATATGTATGTTAGTGTATATACATATATGCATGTATATGAATGTGCTGTGTATATATGTATGCATATATATGTATCGTTCAAAGTCAGTGATTTCAAAAGAAATGTAGCCAGGCATCAATTATTGACACTAATGGAGACCAAGACCAAGAATAGCTGCATAAAGTCAAATCAACAAAGACTGTCCAAACCTCGTATTAACAATGGTTTTGACCTCATTTGCAGCAAAATCTTTTCCCAAAGCTCTTGCTGCCCAGACTACCTGCACCAAGTTTGGAACAGCAAGTGCTGCAGAGAAGTCATGCAAGTGCTTTACGTGAACTTGAGAGACGGTGCCCTCTATTCCCACAGTGCTGCTGAGGGATGGGGGATGTGGGTGCTGGAGCAGAGAAAGGGGGAGAATGCCAATGGGGTGGAAGGGTCTCCTTGCATTCTAGTTTTTCCTAAATCAGAGCTTTATAGCCTCTATCCCACATAATAGATAATTAAGAGTTTATTGTATTTTCCTCAATTGAAACTTACTTCACTGGAAGACAGTGTTGCAGAAAGATTTAGCATACAGACTCTGAGTGTAAGGCATGCCTGTGTACCCACCTACTAGCTGTGGAACTCTGGGGACACTGCTTAGCCCTTGTGCTTTTGAATCCTCATCTGTAAAACAAATTTCATAATGGTCCCTGCCTTACTGGGTTATTTTTATGATTAAATGAATTAATACACGTGAAGCAACTGTAACAAATCTTGACACATAGTAAGTGCTCAAAATTGTGAACCATTTGGGAATGCCCCATCAGAGACAATTTAGGTTATTGGGAAACTTAAAAGTTTGAAATGTGAGAGACAATGTTGTTAAACTTAGGGCTGACCAGGACCGTAAATTTGGCTGTTAAAATAATAAACAGAGTAATTATTAGAGAATTAACAGCAACTCTTATGAAATTACATTTGAGACTTGAACCTTGCTCCAACTTCTTTAATGTTTAAGACCTATAAATGTCAGAGCTCACTAATTTCTTTGGCTCTCAATAAATGCCAGTGACTTTGAGAACTGCTATCCCTTTAGCTTATCTGGCAAGAGCACAAGCTTAAAGGGTATCCAAGAGGGCACTGATTATAGTGATGACCCATCCTCTTCTCAGCAGAAAATACAGGTTACTGAGTTCAACCAGCCTTTCAGACCACAGAACTTCTGGGGGAGCTTTTGTGTAGAGTCACTTGAACTCGGTGCTGAATGGGATTTCCAAGGGCAGAGAAGACACAGCCCCTTCTGTTAAAGAGTGCTGTATTCACTAGGAGAAATATGTTGACATACATATAAATGTATATATATACACACACTAATGTCTAATTCTTCTGGAATCTGCAGAGAACAAGATAATTTTATCCAGTAAAATGTTTCAAGTAACCAAACTTGTCCCATTTGGACCTCCAGAAAGTGATTTAAATATTTCAAATGGAAATCTTCCGAATAGAAGTTGAACACACTTGAGGAGAGACTCAGGAGAAGAATTTTGCATCCACTCAGTAATGCAGGATCATCATTACAGACATCAGTTATTGAACTGTGCTGTAGTGTAGGGGGCTACTGAGGTATGAAGGACTGGTTGCCCCTGTCCTAAATGACCCCAGATGGTTATCCTTTTTATGGTGCTTCTGTTTCTTTCCTTACGGATACACAGTTAGCTTGCCTTCACTTTCTCTTTTTTCCTAGTGGGTTGGATATCCAGAAAAAAAAAAATGCAGATTGTCAGAATTCTGCCCAACAGAAATTAATTAGGTCTACAATGTGTTTTTTTTGTTTTTTTTTTAATAAAGGTAAATGCAAGGAGACCATTATCTCTTGAGTACCTCCTGTGTGCTAAGCATTTCTGCATACATCGTTATCATTTAGTCCTCTAACAATTACTGCAAGATAAAGGATATTACTGGGGTTCAAAGGGTGTCCTAATTTGACCTAGATGAGTGCTTCTCAAAGTTCAGTGTACATAAGAGTCACGAGAAGAGCTTGGTAGAACAATTTCCTGGACACCATCTCCAGACACACTGATTCAGTAGGGCTGGGGTGGGGCCCAAACACTTGCATTTCTAACAAGCTCCCAGATGATGCTACTGCTGATGGTCACTGATTAAACTGCCCTTGATGATACAGCTGGGAAGTGTCAGATGGAATTCCAACCAATGAGTGTCTAACTTCAGAGTACAATTATTTCATAAAATCACACTGTCTTGACCATGTTGCCATAAATTTTGGCTGGGGAGGCATACTTTTGGCTTGGAGTCTGAATTATGCTACATATAGGTCCATTTGGTAGAAAAGTCAATAGCTCCAGACTCAGAGATTTGGTTACCTAATTAGCTCCTATGCTCTTACGCATATGTCAGTATTTATTTCATTTCCACACATATTGTTGGCCAGGTATTGCTGTAGGTGCTGGTGACACAGCGGGAAACAAGAGATGCACAAATTCTTTTTCCTCGTGGAGGTTACATTCTTTAAAGGGGAGTTAGACATAAAAAGAAAAGCAAATAACAGAACAAGGTAATTTCAGAAAATGATAAATGCTATGTGACAACAAACAGGGGCTGGAAGGATGGAGAATGATTATTGTGGGGAAGTTACTCTGGACTGGGCAGACAGGAGAGGCCTCTCCGGGGAGGTGATATTTGAGCTCATACCTTAGTGACATGAAAGAAGCAGGACATTTGAAAATCTGCGAGCAAATTCTTTCAGCCAAAATGAAAGGTTTCTGATTTGGAGAATTAGCTTAGTGTGTTCAAGAGAGAGAAAGAAGTCCAGTGTGTCTGTGGGCTGTGCTGGTGGGGGGTGGATGGGTGAGTTGGGGAGTAGTAGGAGACCAGGAGAGAATTAGAGAGATGGCACAACAGAGTTGGAAAACTAATCTTTGTACAAGTGCTACATGATGGGAAGGAAGAAAGATAAAATCATGAATATGAATAGAATAAAAAAGAGATTAGGAGAAAGGCCTTGAGAAGGGCTTTTTATAAACAAGGACCTGAAGGCAGAGAAGGAGTACTTACTTGGTTGATATAGGTATGAAGGAAACAACTTGGAGAGCTTCATTGAGAAAAACAAGCTTGTATAATGGAATGAGTGAAAAATTGAAGTATTAATTCCATTAGATGTTAATATCTGTTTATGATCAGCGATTATTTATAGACGCCTGGCAAGAGTTAAGGGCAATAGGAATGGCCTGGAATTTAGTTTGGTTATATGTACATATGTAATTAAATAGGGCTTAATGACCACTATGAATTAGAATCACCTGATGCTTAAAGGATACAGCTGCCTGGACCCCATTCCAGATAAACTAAATTGGAATCTGTGGGTAGTTGGGCCTGGGGTGCTGTGTGTAGTTTTGAGGCACGCACCACCCCCAGTGCAGAATCATTACCCTAGAGCAGGTGTTAGCAACCTTGACTGCACATTAGAATCACTTGGTTAAGCTTCAGAAAATAACCCATGCCCAGGTCTCACCCCAATCAATTCATTCAGAATCTTTGGAAGTTAGAGGGTATTAAAACAACAACAACAACAAACCTTCTGGCCAATTCTAACATGCTGCTGCCCTTAAGGGATACTTTCTAAGGCTACAAAGATAATGAAACCCCCTCCTTGCCCTCTGAGTTGTTTACACTCTAAAAGAGAAGGTGTGAATCAATGCAATATAGTGTGCCCCTCTTAGAAACATTAAAAGTAAAAAGTGGAGGAAAATTAGAGGAGAGAGAGATTAATTCTGTCAATGAGGGGTGGTGTAGGGTGACCAACCTGTCCCAGCTTGCTTGGAATTCCCCTGGTTTTAGCACTGAAATTCTGAGTCCCTACAAACCTCTTAGTCCCATGCAAACTGGGATGGTTGGTCACCCTATGTTGTAGTAGAAGTTGCAGATGAGAGATTTGAATGGTAAAGTGAGCCATGTGCCAAGTGGGCCATGTGGAGGTACAAGTAGGGGTGGGGAGTCAGTGGCAGGCTGTGAGGACAACGTGCAAAAAGGCACAGCGTGGGTTGAGGGCTTGGATGCATCAGGAGTTTAGTTTCATTGGTAGAAATGTATGAAGGGATTGTGCAAGATGAGTCTGATGAGGCAGTTCAAAATCATCGAGGGTCTGCCTTATGTGCCCAGAAGTTTTACATTTTACCCCAAGGCATTGAGGAGGTCGTTGATAATGTTGAAGCAATTGGTGGGGGATCATAGTTGTAGTTTTTGATTTTTGATTTTCATCTTAGAAAGATCCCTGGATGAAGCTTTGGTGTCATGTGCTTATTTCCATTGAACACTGCTGACTCATTGGAGGACTAACTCCTTTAACCTCTCTCAACATGCAGGTTCATTAGGAAAATGCAGGGGTCACACTGGCACAGGGCAAACTTCAGATGAAACCGTTTTCATTACTTCTATGGATTCTTCAGATGAAACAGCCTAGAAGTTGCTGCGTATTCAGACACTGAATCCATGAGTTGGGTCGCAGCCCATCTTGCCTTAGCCACATGCCCTAATAAGCTCATCAACTTGAGTCTTGAGGTAGCAGCTCTGAAGAACAGAGCTTGTCCCCTAACACAGATGGTGCTGGGAAGATTAATGAAGGTTAGTTTCAAAGGGTTTTGTACTCTTGGAGGAAATTTCCTACATAGATGTTTCTTCTATAGTACAAATAATAGAAGAATTGCAGCAAAATAAAACATGACTAATTTTCCCAAGTCAGTGTATTTCCTTGCTGGGAGAGACCACACGAATAATAATCCAATTTTAATACCTGAAGCATAGTAATATAACATTAATGTTTGGTGGATGACACTTTTTTTTTTTTTTTTTTTTTTGCGGTACGCGGGCCTCTCACTGTTGTGGCCTCTCCTGTTGCGGAGCACAGGCTCTGGACACGCAGGCTCAGCGGCCATGGCTCACGGGCCCAGCCGCTCCGCGGCATGTGGGATCTTCCCGGACCG
>NC_041220.1:94409409-94452408 GCF_002837175.3 Physeter macrocephalus | reverse complement strand
TCTTCCCGGACCGGGGCACGAACCCGTGTCCCCTGCATCGGCAGGCGGACTCTCAACCACTGCGCCACCAGGGAAGCCCTGGATGATACATTTTGGTGTCACTATTTTACCAGTTTCTCTGCTCCTTCTCCATGCACTGACCCATTTAATGGAATGGGTATTGAATACACTCCTTTTTGACTTTCAGCCGTACCTCTCAGCTATGTTACTCTCCCCTAATTTAAAACAAAATAAATAAACAAACAGTATACCATGCCCTTAGTTAACAACAATATCACAAATAACATAAACAGCAATAATAAAAATAAGTAAATAAATAAATACAAAGTTAAACATTAATCCTTGAAGGAGATATATCTACATAATATAAATTATTTGGAATGCTTCTGTATGAGAGATTTGTTTCTTTTCCCCATTTACTTATTTATTCAATCACTTATTTATATCAGAACAGGCACATGGATATTTATTTTTCATTATTTTAGTCACATGAACCAGGAATCATGAGCTCTATAGCCAGGTGAGGCTAATGGCTATCATACTGGACTGAACAGTCACAGAGTCATTCCATGACTGCAGAAAATTCTACTGGGCAGCACCTGCTAGAGTATCAGCATCCTAGGAAACAAACAGAATCCTTCATGCCCAAGTTGGAAGGCACTTGTGCAGATCAGCTTCTAAATTCTACCTCCTTCCCTCATCCCAGGTGAAGCTGTTGACTCTTCTTAGTTTAACTGGACTCCTCCCGAGGGAAATGTAGCTCTTACCAGTAATTGCCATGGTATCCCAGGGATGCCCAGATAATGCCTTCCTGTATAAGTAAGAAAAGCAACCCATGAGCCCAAGTTTCACTCTATCTTTTCCTTCAGCAGCAACTTAGAGTGGATGCATTCTGCTTTTCATTCTTGTCTCAGAATTCTTTCTTGTTAGTCTTGTACTATGGAAGCTTATCCAATTTACATCTGCCCTTCAAGGGCTTATATTTGGTTGAGTATTGTTTTTTTAATCTCTAATTTGATCTGGGACTAATGTCAGATCATTTTTTCACAGCGTCAGTATATATCTCTCATGAATGCACATCACCCACATCTGAAGACTGAAACAAGGGGGCACGCTCTTGGATAATGCAGCCAAAGTTGCTTGTGCAGTTGTTAAGAGTACAGAGCTATCCTTTAAGAAGAAGCTCAGTTCCTGAGTCAGAGCTTGTGTATACTTGGGGCTTATTCAGATAGTCAATGGAATTCTGAAATGCTCTCTGAATTTCTAAATGAAAGCCTCTCTCCACAGATCTGCTCTTTGCAGGAGGGCAGAGGGGTATGAATAGAGGGAGGAAAAACCACATGTGGGGTGTGTGTGTGTGTGTGTGTGTGTGTGTGTGTGTGTGGGTGTGTCTGTGCGTGGCCACATATCCAGGATCCAGGAAGCAGGCAGGGAGCAAGAAGCCACGTGCCTCACTCCCTTTTGCTGTTGTTATTGTTGTTTTGCTTTTCACATTTCCTTTTAAGCAACTTTGTGGCCAGAAGGCTGTATGCTCACATTGGGCATAGTTAGCACAGCGGAGAGTGGTCAGTATTGTAAAGGCCTTTCCTGTTACGAGAAGTAGGAGGAGTGAATATGATGGATAAACTTGAGGAATGCTAGTGAAATGCCCTTGGAGGCTGAAAATGTTCAAGCCAGCTAGTTTACTGCACCTATCTTTAGGGCTTAGTAGAGCTATGCAGATTTCCCTGACATGACAGTCAAATACGAAGTGATTAGAAGCAGAGGAGAAACAATGACAGCCAAAAAGATGAATTGCCTCAAGGAACTTAAATAGAACAATAAAGAAAGTCTCAAATATCGTATCATAGACCTTGGTTTCTGAATGCCCTTAAAGCGCCAGTTACCTGAGATGAGAGACTGAAACCCAGGAGTTTCTTATTAGCAACTTAAAGCAAAGCTCAGACCCCTTTATAAATCTTCAATTCATTCAGGGCTTTCACTCTGAGATGGAGTGCTGTGTGATTCTTTCCTCTGCTGGTACTGAAGAAGACCTGATTTGGAAACACCACAATAAAACTAACTCAAATTCCCAAAGCAGAAAATGCAGAAGCAGACATCTATTTCTTCTTCAATATAGTGGAGATTTTCTATAAATTTAACTTCTGATTAGAAAACTTCTTACATTGGAAAATTTCAGCAATGAAATTTCAGTAATAAGCCAAACGCAGGTCTGCTTGAGGTCGAATGAAATTTAGATGAAAAGTCTGGGATTATCAAAAAGAATGAGGGAACTTCAAGTTTCTGTACATTCAAGGTCAACGGGTTGGATTCTTTCATTTTTGATTTTTATGGCAGCACATAATTTCTGTTCTTAGTTGGCTCCCTGCTTTTTTTTAAGCAATAAATTTTGGGTTATGATAGTAAACCTCACTTGTAATGAAGCCTGTCTCTCTCCCTATCTGAATATTTCTATAGCACCTATCACTTTAGCACGCCAGGGATCACTTCCTTTTATAGAAAATAACAAAAAAATGTAACATGATCATTTGATTTTCTGGTAATAGTTTATAGCAGGATGTTAATCCAGTCATTTAGCTATTGAGAAACTGAGGCATAAAGAAATAAGGTCAATAGTAAACAAGTCCTACTGAACTCATCCTCCTCTAAAATAGGATGCAATACTCATGAAGCATCAACTTCTGTGCGTAGTTTGTCGTTTAATTCATAGCACATACTCCTTGTACCCAAAATCATTCTGGTACTGCCTGTGTTCCTCTCTGTGTTGTTGCCTTGAATTCTGATGTCGTTACTATACCTTTCTTATTCATTCTTTTCAATCAGTTTGTGAATTATTTACGGGCAGAGATAGCGCTTTGAGCTTGTGTGTTTCTCTGTCATGATGCCTAGCATAAATACTCGAACACCGTTCAATCCAAATGACAGTTGGGACAAGAGATGCCCACTGGGCCATTGCTGGGGACCTCTAGTTTTTACTCAAGGGCTCTCACTTGTTCTGTGCCTTTATAAAGGAGTGAGTAGAGGCTGAAGGTTTTGAGGGAAACCAGAGAGAATTCTCATCCTACAAGATTTTTCCTGAGATGGATGATGTCTACATTGTTCCTCCTGTGGAAGACTTACCTTTTATTCATTCCATATTGAATAAAAGGAAGGACTCTGCGGAAGGGATTTATGGCTGAAAGCTTCCTTAATTATAGGCTAGTATAATAAGTCCTTCCACTATCTTAATGATTGGGGAATTAAGAAGCTCCTTAATAGAAATTGACAGGATCCATTGTCATTGCAAAGAAGGTTCTGTTATGGTCTGGAGTACCCTCCCAACCATCCCAGGATTTAGGGTTCCCCAAAGGCTCATTAACATCTCAGACCATAAGGTCTCTGAAGGAAGCACTAATGGTCCACCTCGTTATGATCTGAGGATAATGACTGCATGACATCCGTATCCATTGAGATGATAATGGCCCTGTAAAAACTGTTATGATGTCAGCAGAAGAAAAAAAAATCTCATTTACACTTTATAATCTTTGGTTTCTAATATACCACAGTATCTAAATTATACTAGAATTATTTTACAAATCTGGCTTAATAGAGGCAGTGCATATGATACTCTGAAAAAAAATCAAAATTCTCTCTTAAAACAGCTGTTATCACCCTTATATCACTGCATAAATGAAGGGGAAGATTAGTAATGCTCTCATAGTACTGAAATACTTATGAGTAATGGAATAAAATACAAAGACTTAAATTTCCCTAATTTACATACTCATTTACTCCTGGGAGTGAAAAGCAGTTCTGTTTTTAGAACTTTCCAAAACAGCAGAGAGAAAAGCCCATAGTAGTAATAATCCTAATAGGAGTTATTGTCAACCCATACTGAGTACATATTATGCATTATGTCCTATGATAAGTAATTTTCCTGCAGCATCTCCTTTTAATCCTTACAAAAGCATCTCTGAGATGGGCATCCCCAGTACCCCTACTGTACAGATAAGAATAGAAAAGTGCGGAGTGGTTAAGGATCTTGTCTATGATCATCCAGGCGGTCCACAGTCAAGGTGGGATTCAAAATCATTCAGCCAGACTTCAGAGTCATGCCATGATTACCAGGATTGTGTGTTAGGAAGGGGTGTAAATTTCTGAATCAGGAGAAATGGACTCATGCTTGGCCACTAACTGTGCAACTTAGGACAAATTCTTTCACCCCTCCAGACTTTTGGACTAGTAAATCTTTGGAAGCATTTTTCAACTCCAACATTTTTACTGACAAGGACATCACAGTTAGCAGAGCTGAAATCAGAATTTTCACATCATTCCCACTATGGCTGCCAGTATTTACCGGTAGTGATATCGTTGTTTTCCCATTATAATCCAGTTCAGCTGAACAGTTTTCCCCTTTGGTGCCAAATTGTGGATTTTAACATAACCTAACTGTTTATAGGAAGCGTATGAGAAAAGCTATCTTCTGTTACTGTTTAACTTTGTAAAGTATACAACACACCATTTTTTCAATCAATCTCTATTTGACTGTGAACAAGGGAAAAATGGAGATGAATATAAACAGAAATCTATTAGTCAAATGCTGGTATTGCCTGTTTATAGCTCTAAGCATTTTCCGGTGAATAAACATAAGAAAGCAAGTGAACATTTTCAAGGGATTTCTCTTTTGGCTTATATTTAATAAAATCAGCAGAAAAAGGGGAATCTTACAATAAAAAAGCGCTGTAGGGGTTCTTCCAGCCTTAAGCTCAGTTAGCTATTTGTCAGAACTCAATCTGCAATACCCACATCCTTCCACTAGAGGGGTGAATTGTTCCTAATGAATAAGGCCTCAGTGTTTGGGGAGGGTACAGCCTAGGGCTGATAACTTATTGTATGATAATATTGTGGGCTCTGAAGAGACACTTGGAGTGGCTTTTACCATAACATTCCTACTCAGTGAAGCTAGCTAGAGGATAGAGAGTTCTTGAAAAGAGATTTTAAATATCAAGCTCTAATGGACATACAATCTATTTTGATATGAAATTATTTAGGCAATGGATTGGAAAGAATTTGACCATTATACCCAAGACGTAGCAAAGGAAGATAATTTGGGTGCGTGATGACGTGAAGATGGGGACTTCTGAATATCTGAGGGGAAGCTCACTGAGAACCCCAAAGCATTTACGGCTTCTACAATTGTTTTGCAGCAAAAGAGTCATTACAATTTTTACACAAAACATGATTCATTAGGACAGCAATAGGTCCAGGAATAGAATCCAAGACACTCTACTTTGTTTTTGAAGGTGAAGGGGATGTATTTCTGCAGAGTTTATATCCTCTTTGCTACTATGCTCACCAGAGGCGATGAGCCTCTGACTCCAGCAGGCAAAATGTCGAAGGATAGAAGTGCCGTAATCTAAAGGATTAGTTAAAAATGTATATTAGTATGTCCTGACAACCACTGTTTAAAAAGTAAAAGCCAAAAACTATTTTCTAATGTTCTGGCAAAAGCAGAAATGCTTTAAACAAATTTCAAGGTCTTTCCAGTCCAGTGTTGTACTTTGGCTTTATGTGCACAGAATATAGTCATCCTTTTGACATGCTGCTATTGAAAGAGATGCAAAGATATAAAAATTCATGGAAAGAAGGCAGTTCAAAGGAGACGTATTATTAAAAGAAAAAAAAAAGCAGGTCAAATGTTAGGAGTTTATTCTCTAGTAGTTTCCAAATTTCACAAGATTTTCTAGGGATCCTTTCCCAAGGAAACTTCACATGGAACTTTCCATCAGTACACAGTCCTTTCTGTTTGTGGCATGGGACAGTTTCTGATACATAAAGAAATATTAGCTGGAAGTTGGGATAGCTTTTAAATTTGTGACAAACCCAGAGCCAGTCCTCATTATTCACAGATTTTGTATTTTTGAACTTGTCAACTTGTTAAAATGTATTTGAAACCTCACAATCAATACTCATGGTATATTTTCGTCATTCACAAACCTGCACAGAGTGGAGAAAATGGGAGTTGCTGTTGTCCTGAGCTAAGTCGAACATGGTGATGCTTTTTTTCCTTGTTTCAACTCTCATACTATAAATAAGCGTCCTTTCGTGGTCTATTTAAGGCCACGTTTTTCAAATTTTTGTGTGCTTTTTTTTTGGTGATTTCGCCATTTAAAATCGTCCCCAAGCACAGCACTGTCTAGTGTTCATGAGTGCAAGAAGGCTGTGATGTGCCATAGGGAGAAAATACATGTGTCAGGTAAGCTTCGTTCAGGCAGGAGTTACAGTGCAGCTGGGCTGTGAGTTCAGTGTTAATGAATCAACAATATTATTGAATAAAGTGTTTTTAAACAGAAATACAGATAAAACATGGTAATGTATTTATGGGTTGATAAAAATATTGTGACCAGAGTCTCATAGGAACCTAACTCTGTATTTCTCCTAGGAGCAGTGGTTCGTAATTCACTGATTCAGTTTTTGTGGAGATTTTATAGACATAGTGACAGTGTATAATGAGAATCACCTGCAGAGAGGGAGCGAGAGAGGGAGAGAGAGAGAGGGGGAGGAGCGAAGGGAGAGGGAGGGAGAGCAGAGAACAGAGAAAAGAGTAGAAAATGTGAGTATTAAAATGGTATTAAAATGTCTTTTGTTTTGAAATATTCATCTCTGCTGACAAAGGCATTTATTTTAATTTTTGCATTAAATCAAATTCATTTGAAGTAGATCAAATACTCCACAACCGTAAGAGAAGAAAAAAAACAACGTGACAACAAAGGCTGGTTTGAAATCATTAACAGCAATTCAGTGTCTACTTCATAGCTGACTATGAAGGAATTCCCTTAAATATGAGTAGTGAAATGTCAGAGCAGAGAAGAAAGAGCTGAAATACATCAGCAATCATAAAAAAATGGAGATGTGGATTCCACATTAAGGATATGTCTGCCAATAGCAGAGACTTAGGTTCTAGGCTGACCTGAATTCCATCCCAGCGCTGCCAGTTACTACAAATGTGATCTTAGGTGATTGATATAAAATCTTTAACCTCAGTTTCTTCATATAAAAAATGGAAATAATAATATCCTACTCAGGTAGTTTCTGTGAAGTTTATGTAATTTATGTAACACACGTAGCATAGTGATTATTTTACCTATGAGCATTGTTTCCCTTTTTTCTAGTGTAGTGTTTGTTTGTTTTTTCATGTCTCACATTTGAAGGAAAATGAGACCATGGTTCAAAACTTTTTATTTAGGATAAGTCAATTATTGTGTCCAGCCTCATCCAGGTCTGCAGCAATTCCCTAAAATTCCTGTGGGGGTCCTTTGTCAGCTCCTGTACCCATTTCCTACAATAGCTGTCTGGAACTCTCTCCAATTTCCTCATGCTTCTCCCCTACCACTTCCTCTGTTCCTCTTTATAGACAGCCCGGATGCCTACTTCAGAGAAAATAAAGACTTTCAGAAGAGAATTCTCTCAACTTGCCCTGCCCCATCTCTTATGACCAAATTATATGCATTCACCCCTATCATTTGTTATATATCTTTTATTAGGTTCTGGCCCATTTGTGGAGTGGTATGCTAAGTGCTTCACATATTTATCTTACTTAATCCACACAACAGCTTTTTGTAGTAGTTATGACCCTTGCTACTCCAAGTGTGCTGAGTTGAGGAAGATTCTAGGCTGAATCAGAGGATGAAGTGAAAGAGATCTGTGAGGAATTACTATGTGTGCTGTGGACACATGAATAGGTTTTGGTGGCCCTTATGCCGCGCAGCTGGCGTCTCAGTTCTTGCCAATGTTTCAGTCTCCTAATGGAATTCTTCTCTCTCCACCTGCCCCTTAAATGTTGGCATTACCCAGTGTCATGCCATACCTTTTCCTTTGTGACTACCACTTCAGTTGCATAAATTGACTCAATCCCCAATGCCAGACACTTGGGAGTCATTCTCAAATTCTAGCTTTCCCATTACCCTTCAGAGTCAATCAGTCAAAAAGTCCTGTTGATGTGATGCAGACAATATCTCTGAGATCTTTCCTTTCTCTTCTTTTTCTCTACCATTAACTTTGTTCAGATTCATATCATTTCTTATCTGGCTTATTGCCACAGGCTTCTAATGGGTCTTCCAGCTTTTTATCTTGATCCCTGCAATCTATTCTCCCCAGTGCTATCAAATGTGAATCTTTCTGAAACAGAAATCTGATATCACTGCTTTGCTTAACTTCCCACAGTGCCTCTTTATGACTCTTGCCTAAAGGAGCATCTCCTTGGTTAGCTCATAAAAGTCCTTCTGGTCTGTCCCTTGCCTATCTCTACAGGCTTTCTTCTCATCATTTACCCCTAATGCTCACTCTTTTTTTTTTTTTTTTTAGGCGCATCTGACCACTTTCAGCTCCTTAAACATGATAACATACTGTCTCTTGCCTCCAAGACTTTGTACTTGTAATTCCTCCTTACTGGAACCCTCCATCTTCTGGTTGTCTAGCTAACCTCTTCATACTTTCAAGAATGCACCTCAAGGGGACTTCCCTGGTGGTCCAGTGGTTAGGACTCTGTGCTTCTACTGCAGGGGGCCCAGGTTCAATCCCTATTCAGAGAACTAAGATCCTGCAAGCCATGCGGTGTGACTGAAAAAAAAAAAAAATAATAATAAAGCAACTTAAATACCACCTACAGCAGGAAATGTTCTTTGAACAAAGCCCCTTACAACGTGTATTAAATATCAATATTTCTGCAAAATCCCACTCTTAACTCTCTTTTATATATATATATATATATGTTTTATTTTTATTTTATTTTATTGAAGTACAGTTGATTTACAATGTTGGGTTAACTTTCTCATAGAACTTCACACATTGTTTTGTAATGGTCTATTCACTTGTCTGTCTCAGTCTTTCAGTTCACTCAGAAGCAGATGCTGACACAAGAATTTGAGTACAAATAGTTTATTAGGAAGCTGAGTCCAGGCAACTCTGGTAGGGGAGTGGAGAAATGAGTCGGGGGGAAGGAGGAAAGCCAATAAAGTGTGCATGATGCTACAAGTTACCATTTTGGCAACCGGAACATAAATCAGCTGGGCAACTCTGGAAATCAATGTCAAACATATGTCTCAGTTGTTTCAAATGGAGGGTGAGGGAGCTGATTATTTATACACCAATATCCACTCATCGCTGCTTTGAGGGGCTATTGCTAATGGTGCGGGAGTGTTGGTGGACAGGAGATAATTCCAGGGCACCATCAGCCTGCTGTGTACATAAGCCCTTAGCAAAAAGATGAAGATACTGTGAGTTAGAAGTTAGGCTTTTGTGCACAGAAATCTAAGGCCTGAGAGAATATGGACAGAAACTGACAGCCCACGCGACTACTTGTGTAATAACCTACTCGAGAACTAGGGCCAGATAACTGAATGCTTAATGTTAAAATATTAACCTCTCCAATGTAGCACATGTAGTAAAACTTAAGTAAATATTGCAGTCCAGTTTTGTCTGACTTCAAATTCTGAACTCCTTTGCTCACACCAGACAGCCACCCATCCCAACACAAAATAGGAGAGAGGATGAAAATGAAGAGTGTGAAAAGAAGCTTATAAAACAGGTACATATAAAACAGGTACACTTGGGTGCTTTAGGGATGCTAAAATGTGCTTAGAAAATTTCAGTTCAGCTTAATTATGTGCAAGGAACTAGGTTCTTTCCTGCGGGATCACAAGGATTAAGAGATGGCCTCATCCTTCAGTATCTCACAATCATTTATGTGTGTTTATATTTGTATATATGAGTGGGTAAGTGTGTGGGGGGTGGTATAGTAGGCAGGCAGATATGCCAGTTCAAGAAAATTTTCAAGAAAAAGATGCCCACTCCACCAATCCAATTTTTTTTTTTTAATCTTTTAATGCTTCACCATGGACATAAACACTTTTCTGGGATGAAATTGCTTATCAGGGATAAACCATAGTATAGTGAAAAGAGCAGTCAATCAGGTGTCAAAAGCCATGGATTCTAAACTTGACTTTGCATCAAGTTGCTGTGTGACTTTGGATTCATACTGATTTTCCTGGCCTCAGTCTCCTTGTCTGTGGAATGGAGTGATGGTGAAGGGACTTTATTATTTTAGGAGCTGTAAGGTGACTTCCAGATTTATAGCTGCCGTGCCATGCCTGAAAAGAAGCTGTAAGCCAGGCAGTGTCAAATGAATATGTTTTCATTTCTTTTTTTCCAAAATGAGTTTTGTGACAGTTTAGTATTTACTTTTTCAAAGAATCTCTGCGTTTTCCTTGTAATGATTAAAGGTAACTCATTGACATTCCAAAGAGGACGTTTGTTAAGCTTTTATTTCACAGTGTGACCCCTTGCACATTAATAGTCAGAAAACTAAGACTTAAATAAATAGAAATTACTGTTTGCCCCAAGGATTAAAGGAGAACAAGTTTGTTATTGTCAAACAGATTTCACAAAGAATATTAGAAGGCCATGCATAAGCTTTATAATAGGACAGAACAAATTCAATTTTCCAAATTAAGGCCTCAGAAGAGAAAGCTTAATATATAAATAATATACATTTTTAGAGTACATATATTAAATTATAATTAATTATGTGTATATTTATATAGTGTATAAAGTTTTAAAATAAAAAAATACACATATATGTAAATAAATACACCCAACAAGATGAGATTCAAATATGGCATCTTATGTTTGTCTGGTTTATTTCAGATCAGAGAATAGCGATAAATATCTAGTAGGTTCCCCAAAATATTGCTGATTATTTATTGAGTTTTTTCTGCTGTTAGGAGCCACCCCTCAAAAAAAAAAAAAACTTTCTGTAGTAGGTTCACAACCTTTTAATTTGTTAGCATCTTGAGTTGAAAACAACTCAAAAATGAAAAACATAGAATTAGTCCCCAGAATAAGAGAAGGCATATACATGACTAGAAATATTGAAATTATCTATATCATATATTAATTGTATATTTAATATATTATATGTTATATATATGTTAATACATATTATTAAAAATGTATTAGAGGTGTTAAGATTGCTCTCATGTAAGAGCCAATCTTATGTGAGGTCTACTCCCCAACCTGTTTTCTGAAGTCTGCATTTCTTTCTCAGAGATACTCAATAATCATTATGTTTTAATTGTAGTACAAGGCCCCAGCTGGAGGCTACATTTTGGTTCCTTTGGCAGAGGAAGCCCTGTCTGGGAGAAATAAAGTTTGGGAGAACATAAACATGGCTGCTGAGGCACTAATTTCTGCCTTGGACCCTAGAATTCTGTTTAAGCCTTAGGAGAGAGGAAATGCAGACAGAAATCTAAGACAGTGTTTTCACATGCTACTTCCTCTATTGAGGAGAGCCCTTCCACAAAATCCCTGATCTCCTAGGTAAAATTGTGCATAATTCAGGTTTAAGCTTTTGGGGGTCACTTACTATGGGAAACATTTCCCTACATCCTTCCCAACTTCTGATCAGAACAGATATTTATGTTATTCACTCAATAGCTCGCTACACTTCTTCATAGTACTCATCACATTAATAATTGACTCTTAGAGTCTTTCTCCATGACAGCAGCAACCAGGCTTATCTTGTTCCCTGATATAGCCTCAGAACCCAACATGATGCTAAATTATGTTTGTTGAATGAATGATGAATGGTCTAAGCCTGGCCCAAAGAAGAAACCCTATCAATTGAATATCTAATTAATCTTTGACCATTTCAAAAGCAAGGAGGTCACTAACTTGCAAATAGGTCATTTTGATTTTGAATATTTTATAATAACAGAAAGCAAAGGAAAATATAAAACAAGACTACCAGGAAATAAATTTTATAACAGTTTAATTGGCAAAAATTAAGTCTGTTAATACCAAGTGTCCGATAGATTATAAATCAACATGATCTCAAACACATTGCTCGTATAGACATATTGGAAGACAAGTTGGCATTATCTCTCATGGCCCAGTAGTTCCACTCTTACATATAGACCCAAGAGAAATACTTCCACATTTACCATAAAAGGCATGTATGAGAATGTCCATAAGAAGTGCTATGCATAAAAGCAAAAGACTGGAAACAACTAAATGCCCACTAGTAGGACAAAGAATAAATAAATAAATTATAATAAATATATTTAATGAAATATTAAACAGCAGCAAAATAAATAAACTCAGCTACATGCAAAAACATGAATGAATTTCAATAATAGGATACTGAGCAAAAATGTCCCAGATGACATGCTGAAAAATACCCTTTATTGTAGTTAAAATTAGGACCTAAAGTAAACACATATACTTGAGGTATATCTGTGTACATAATAATATAATTCTAAGAAACAAAAAAAATGATAAACACAAGACCCAGGATAGTTCTTACATCAGAGAGTGGGCAAGTCAGAGGGCAAGGAGAGTGTTTCAAGTCTTAGGTTGGATACTGCATTCACAAATTTTCATTATAATACCACTAGAATTGGATGCATGAATTCATGCATGAGTAGATGAATAAACCAACAAACAAATAAGCAAACAAGCAAATAAGTGAGTGAGGAACATGAATATACTACTATTCACAATCCAAATGTACCAAGGTTTGTGGTTAACACCATTTTGTTCATCTGAAGTCCATTAATACTTAGAGCAAATTATGAGAGATGACATTTTTTTGCTTTAATTGCCAAGATTTGATTATTTTTCTGACAGAGACCAAGATCAAATACCAGTCTTTGAAACAAGCAGAAAAATTCCTGAAACATGATCTTATTCTGTTCTTTTGGTTCATTCATCCATTTATTCAACCTCATTCTAGAAATATTTACTGAGCATTACTATGCACTGGCAACTATATTCAGTATACTGCCATCAAGAAGTTTATGAACCCAATCCCTAAGACACAAACCCAATCCCTATATTGAATCCCTAAGGTTCAATCCCAGAATCAGAAAAAAACAATAATTATTATACTGGTAAATGCTTCAAATGTAGAAGTAAATCATATCTACTGTGGGAGGATTCTGAATGCTTCCAACGTGAAACTCAAAGATTGAAACTAATCTTGGTTATCTGAGGAAACTTCTCAGGTGAAAGGACATTTGAACTGAGACCTGAAGAATGCATAAAAGATATTTAGGTGAAAAGGAAAGTATTTCAAGTAAATAAACAGAATGCTAGAACACCTGGAAATGAGAGAATGACTCATTAAATGAGAGAATGACTCATTAAATGAAATAAAGTAAGTCTGGTGTGGTCATAGACAATGAGAAGAATAGCAAGAGACGAAATCAGTGAGGTAGGCTTAGTCACATTGATGAAAGCCTTGCAAATTATGTTATAAAGTCTGAACCATACCCAGGAGAAATGGAAGTCCATTTAAATTTTACAGCAGAAGTATTGTAATAGTGGATTTCCACTTCTTAAATATCTTACTTTCTTATAGATGAGGAAAGAATTGGAAGAGGGACAGGAGTGGAGGATAGGAGATCAGTTAGGAAGCTCTTTCAATGTTTCATGGGAAGGATGACAGATGCTTTGATTTAGGGATTTGTGATGGAGACAGGAAAAAGTAGCCAACTTTGAGAGATATATCAAAGGAAGAATATATAGAACTTGGTTTCTGATTAAGATTATTCTTTACTTTTGTTGTTCTCTTACTGTTTTAGTCTGATATACATAATGTTTCTATTTATTTATTTATTTTGATTTATGGCTGCCTTGGGTCTTCGTTGCTGCACGCAGGCTTTCTCTAGTTGCGTTGAGCAGGGGCTACTCTTCGTTGTAGTGTGCGGGCTTCTTATTGTGGTGGCTTCTCGTTGCAGAGCACGGGCTCTAGGTGCGTGGGCTTCAGTAGTTGTGGCTCGTGGGCTCTAGAGCACAGACTCAGTAGTTGTGGTGCACGGGCTTAGTTGCTCCATGGCTCGTAGGATCTTCCCAGACCAGGGCTCAAACCTGTGTCCCCTTCATTGGCACGTGGATTCTTAACCACTGTGTCACCAGGGAAGTCCCCATAAGTATTTCTTATTTACCATGCTTAAGATTCACTGGTTTTCCTGTGTCTCAGTGTATTAGTCAGGGTAATTAACACTAGCTGCTGTAACAAATAACCCCCAGAGTCATTGATTTAACATACTAGAAGTATTATTTCTTACTCATGCAAATTTCAATGCAGATGTTCCTGGGTAGTGGCTTTCCTGGGCTATTGTCCTCTAAGGAAGAACTCTGAAATCCAGGTTTCTTCAGGTTTGATATGATTTCATCATGTTTAGTGGAGAGAGAGAGAAATTGGGAATGGGAAATGTGCACCTACTTGTAACTATATAAGTCAGAAAGTGACCATTTCATTTTTTTTTTTTGGCTTACATTCTTTTTCTGAGAACTAGTTGAATGGCTCTCCTAAATGCAGGGGTGCTTGAAAAACTAGGTTACTGTGCCAAGAGCAGTCTCCCACACTGAGAATTAGAATCTTTGAGCATGTCACAGCTATTAACCCTTCAAATATTGTCTCTAGCTCATTCTTTGTATTCTCTCCTTCTGAAACTCCATCTAGAAGCATATGACCTCATTACCTTCCATATTTTAAAACAATCTTTCATGCTTGACACCTCTGCTCCTTTGTGCTGGATCTTAGGTATTTTTTTTCAGGTTTCTTCCAGGTTACTAATTCTCTCTTCAGCTGTGATTAATCTTACATTTCACACCTTTACTGAGGTTTTTAATCTTAATGATTACACTTTTTTATGTTGAGAATTTCTATTTTTTCAACTCTGTTTTTGATAGTCTAACTTCTTGTTATGTTTCAATTCTACTTTTTATTTATTTTTTTAAAAACGCTTATTTAAATTTTGTAGCTGGGAATTTCAGTATCAGAAGTTCCTGGGAAGTCTACTTCTATTATTGGTTGATTCTTCTGACTTTTATTCTGGTGGCCTGTTTCCCTTTGTGTTATTAATGTTGAATTACAAATTCTTGTTCAAATGGTTGGGCTTTATGTGGAGAAATTCTGCAAGCGTTTTATTAGAGCACATTTTTCCAGAGAATATCTATGTTTGCTTCTGCTTGACACACTAGGGTTCTACTAACCTGAAATCATTTTGAATTCATTATTTTTTAACATATAGTTTGTCAGATCATATAAATAGTACAAATAATTCCAACTACACTTAAGGGATGGCTTGATTTTAATAAATTTTCAAGAGAAACTTTTGTGTTCATCTAAGTCTGAGCTAAAATATATGTTTCCTTTGTTTCTCCCTTTCCTTTCAGGCAGATGTTTTTTCTTCTGGTCCATACTTTCACATGGCCCCTTAAGGACTCTGGCTTCTAATTCTAAATCCTTAGCTTGAGTGAGCCCAACATCACTGAAACACAAATCTCTGGGTGACAGAAGATTTATACATGCAGTCAGGGTAGGTATAGCTTCATCACCCCACTTATTTTCTTATTTTCAGCTTCCTTTATGATCTTGTCCCCCTAGAGAAACCTCTTTTTACTTTCAAGCTCAGCTATGTATTTTTAAAGATGATTATTATATTACAATTCAATACTCCTGGATGTTTCATAGCAGAAACTTTTTGGGTATCTAGTTAGCCACGTTTTCAGGTGTGGCAGTTCCCTGTAACTAATCAGATAGATAGAAAATCCTCATATATATACATCCAGAGTTTCATTTATATTGCTGACTGCTAAAGCTATGTGTTTTTCTATTTTTCTAAACCACTGACTAGTGTTCCCAATTTCATCACAGTTACCTCAAACTCATTATATTTAAAATAGTATGCCTTGTCTTCCTCTTTTCCCACTTTGATTCTCCCACATCTGTTTTTTGCCTGACTCTCACATCTCTTTCTCATAGTTAGGTCCATGAGAGCAAGCTCAGTTCTGCCACATTCTTTGAGGTTATCTAGACTGAGCAGTATGTATTTCCAGCAATCTAAGTGCCACCATCCAATGAAAATCATAATTAAGCTATATTTCCTAATTTTAGGATCAATAGCTCATTGCTAATGAAAGAACATTAAAGACACCCCTACACTGTGAGTTAGCCCAAAACACTGAGTTAAGTTTTCTCTTAGTATTCATTGGTGATACTGGGTGGGGATGCAGACAGAGGGACCCCTTTATTTCAAAAAGGACCATTGGTACTGACAAAGGGAAGTGACAACAATGTGGGAAGTGATAGTAATGTCACATTCTAGCAGAAATGTCAAGGTCAAGTCACAAGGCAGAAAAGCAGCAGATTCAGGGTATTGGTAGGGATGAGGTCGGCACTAGTAGCTTTATCAGAATTTGAATGGTTGCCAAAGAAATCACATGAGATACTTGGGACTCTGCCTGAAGAAAGAGGGAGTTAGAATGCTTATATATTAGAAATTACATTGAATGGAAGCTCAGAGCCACAGACCATATTTATGACTATCACGGATGTTCTCTTTCAGGCTGGAATAATAAGAGTTATCTAAATATTACTCAAGTACACTTCAAGAGGAAAATTGTAATATAAATAAATAGAATAATACAAATAAGTGCCGTAAGAGTATAGAGAGCTGGAGATGTAATTGTGGGTCCCTGAGAACAGAGAAAACTGATGCATCCTGGCCATTTCAAGGTATAATATGAAGAATTAAATTACATGCATATAAAAAAACGTGATTTGGGATTTCTCACACTGAGACAATTTGAAATGGTTATTCAAGGTAGGATTTTCCTAAAACAACAGTATTAGGATAGACATCATTATTTTGTAGAAGCCAAAAAAAAAAAATTCAAAGTCTCAGTGGCTAAGCTCAGCAAAGTTTATTTCTCATTCAGGCAAAGTCCACTGCAAGTCTAGCACCTTTTTAAGGGCAGCTTTTCACAACAGAACTGTTTTTTCAATTCTCTGTAGGATGATACATATGATCGTCATTCTAGATGCGTAAGAGAGAAGTAAATTTGCCCTCACAAATTAGGGCTTAATTGTCTCTTGGGGCCTCAGCTGTAGGGCAACTGTCCTCCACTTACTAAGGCAGCCATCTAGGCTGAGGAAGATCCCATCATCCTATGCCTGCGTAGACACATGATATACTCAGTCAGTGTGGTAGAGGAAGAAGAGACAGTTGGAAAGGTTTTGACCAGCTCTTTTCTACTTCTGCCCAGAAATTCGCATGTTATATCTGACCACAGCCACTGGCCAGATCTAGTCTCATGAATTCCTCCAATTGCATGATGACTGAAAATTAGAATGAACCAGATATTGGTGAACACTAGTAATGTCTACCAAAACAAATTATGGTGATAGTTAGGAAATAATGAAGTCTGACTTTGATTTGGGCAAGAAAAAAATCAGATATTGAATGCTTTTTAAAGAATCACGAGAAGAAAATTCTTTAAAGATAAGGTGATTTTCCTACCAACAGAGAGAAGGCAGTCTTAGGATTTTATATGATGGGAATAAGTAATATGGCTACAAAATACTAAAAATAATTTGTGAAACCACATTTATGAATTAGTATATAAAATGTCAATTTAAAAATACATTCCTTGTGGAGTTACTAATCCAACAAGTATAAAGTCTCAGTTAAGCAAGTAGTAGGGTTCTAGAGATCTGCTGTACAACATTGCACCTGCAGTTAACGATACTGCATTGTACTCTTAAATTTTGTGGAGGGCTGATCTCATGTTAAGTGTTCTTACAACAAAAACAAAAAAAAGAAAGAAAAAGAAAAAAATTGGAGGATATATGCCAAAATATTGTCAATGTTTATTACTTCAATGATAGGATTAATTTTCTTCTAGTTCCTCTGTATTTTCTAAATTTTTGACAATGTTCATGTATTTGTACATATGTAATGTATTCCTGTATGTAACACTACAATGTATATTTATTTCTATGAAGTATATGTATTACTTTGCAAAGTAAATATATATGAAGAAATAAAAAAATACATTCTTGAGTCAAACATTAGAAGTGTGCAAAAATCTTTTAAAATATGGTGTAAAAGTTGGCTTTATTTTAAAACTTTGAAAGTTACATTGATATTTACGCATTAGAAAACATAAATATTATAAAATATAAAGTGAAAATATCTTCCTATTTGATCATGCTATGTGGCAGTTCCATTTCTAAAATATGGAAAGTTTTGATTTGTGCGAGTGTGTGATTTACCAAAGATCATACAACGAACACACAACAAAGTCTGATGAAAATCTCAGTTAATTTTGACACAAAAATCTTTGCTCTTTTCATTATAACATATATGTTTATAGAGTAAATTAAAATATGTAATTACTTTTTGTAATTGAAAAGTGCTGTTCAAATTAAATGATGTACATAGATGCACTTCAAAAATTCTTAATACTGTATTAAAGACAAATATTATTCACATTTTCATATATTCCTTCATTACTAAGGAGCCTAATGGTATATGAGAAGTCAAACACAAAATATTCCCTGGTTTCTCTCTTTCCATTTCTCTTCTCTATTCAGTCTTAAATCCAAGTTCAGCAGTGATATTTCTTTACGGTCCCAAGATGTCTGCCTGCACCTCCAAGGGCTACTACGCCCTTTGTATATATGCAGAAAAGCAAACTGCACCTCTTCTCTCAATCATGGAACCAAAAAGTCCAAAATGTCTTGGACTTCATTTTGTTTGGCTCTTAGGTCATGTACTCATCCCAAAATAATTTTGCTGTGGCCAAATGGCTAAAATTTTCCAAGGCCCACCTCTATGACAGGATAGAAGTCAGCTTCTCTGAGGCATGTGGGCTGTGAGGTGGAAGAATTAATATCTGAGCCAAAAGTAGGATACTGTACCAAGAACAGGGGAATGGATGCTAAGTAGCCCAAAGTGGCCAACGTTAGTAATACATGTATACAGTGATGAGGACCTAGACTATGCCTAGACTATGATAGGGAAAGTGGGAAGACAGTGATAATTAATGCACTGGTTTTGATGATAGCTTGAAATAGGAAACAATATAGACACTGGACTTAGTGATTAATAAAGAGCATTTGAAAGCATAAAAGTTAGGGAAGATGACCATGTCCATTTGCAGATTGTCAGATATGTCACTTTGAAGACTATTGAACAAGAGAAGAGGTAGCAATAATGCCCTCACTGGTGTATCATTTTTAAAGTCAAATATTAATTTTCTAAGTAGTTGAAGCTTGCACGTGACAGATTGTATAAACTATTTTTAATATAAATCATTATAAAAATGAATTATTCACCTACTTGTCTTCCTAAAAAGAGTTGTATTTATATGTAATTTAAATCTTTCTCCATGACTTTGGGCCACCATTTCTAAGAGAAAAGGACATTCTCAGAGACAGGATATCCTCTACCCTGTTTTGTTTTCCTTTTATTTCTTCTGTCTCGCTATGAGGCATCAGCTTTCTCTTTTTGCACCTGTCTCATGCAGTGTCCTACTCTCCTAATTTTCTGCCTCTAATATGGTACAAAAGGAAAAAAAAAAAAAAAGCCATGCTTGTTGAAATTTTTTGTTAAACCAGTCAATAGGCAGCAAATTAGGGTCAATAAAGACTGGATTTAGGATTGGGGCTATGATACAGCTACTATGAGAGCCTTGAAATAGCTTAGACTTAACTCCAGATTCAAGCCTGCAGTTGAAGGTTAAGATCCTAGAAGATATCTGACCAGATAAGAGGGATATTGAACTGAGTTAATACTGATTAATAATTAATATTTGTACCTGGAAATATTACTTCTTTCTATTCCTCTGTTGGATATGTAGAGGGGATCTGCCAAGGCTAACATACAGGGTGTAGGACAAAAAAAACAAAACAAAACAAAAATAGAGAAGAAACAGGCCTACTAGATTTCAAATATGGGTTTGCTACTTGCAAGCTGTGTGGCTGTAGACAAGTCACTTATCTTCTCTAAGCCTCAGTTTCCTCATCTGTAATGTTGGGAAAATAGCAATGTCTGCCTCATAGGGGTGTTAGGAAGATACAGTGTACACAGAAACATTTTAAATGCACTCAGCCTCCAAGACAGTGTAGTGGTTCATGGTATACTATTCTAGGTAATAAGAACATGGAGGTGAATGAATGCCCCTCATCAAGCTTATCTTCTAGTGCAGAAAACAGATATAAATGGCAAACGCAGATCAAAAGACAAGTGTTGGCAAATATGTGGAGAAATTGGAGCCCTTTCGTACTGTTGATAGGGATGTAAAAATGGTGCAACCACTATGAAAAATAATTATGGAAGTTCCTCAAAAAATTAACAATAGGACTTCCCTATGATCTAGCAATCCTGCTTCTGGGTATTTATCCAAAAGTATTGAAATTAGGATCTCAAAGAGACATTAGCACTCCTTTGTTCATTGGAACACAGTTCTCCATAACCAAGATGTGGAAACAACCTAAATGTCCATCGACACATAAATGGATAAAGAAAAAATTTTTGTATACATGCAATGGAATGTGCCATTCAGCCTTAAAAAAGAAGGAAAGACTGCAATATGAAGCAACATGGATGAACCTGAAGACGTTATGCTGAGTGAAATAAGTCAATCACAGAAAGACAAATACTGCATGATTCCACTTATATGAGATATCTAAAATAATTAAATTCACAGAAACAAAGAGCGGAATGGTGGTAGCCAGGGGTTGAGGGGTGAGTAGGGAGAAATGTGGAGCTAACAATCAATGAGCATAACATTTCAGTCAAGCAAGATAAATAAACTCTAGAGATCTGCTGTACAAGTCTGTACTATAGTCGACAATACTGTACTGTACACTTAAAAATTTAAGAGGGTAGGTCTCATGTTAAGGGTTCTTATCACAATAAAATCAAATTTAAAAAATAAACACAGAATATAATTGCAAACTGTGATAACTGCTATGAAGTGTTAGATTTTCTATGCAATATTAACTATTTGGGAGTTGGATGGAAAGAAAAAATTGTATGCAAGACACGATAATTTTGAGATACATATGAGGCTTCCAAGTGAAGATATAATAATATTTCAGAGAAAAGGAAAAGAAAAAAGCTATTGGAAAATTTTTTTAAAAAAACTGTCGAGATGTAGGAAATCAACTTTAAAGTTTGTGGTAGCCTAATGCACCATTTTCTCTGATCTACATGAATGCAAATATCACAATTTTATTAAGATAGAAATTAAAACAAAGGTAGGCTGTGGAGTCATTTCGTGGAGAGATTTAATGCCAAGTACAAGTTGAGTCTCCTTTCCCTTTATCTGGTTTTCTATGCTTCCCCTATCCACCAGTCCAGTCACACTATAATTCTTGAACTTCAAAGTACATCAGAATCATCTGTGGAGTTTGTTAATAATCCAGACTCAGGGCCCACTCAAGAGATACTCTGCGGCTGGAGGTGGGTATTACACTTTAAAGAACTTTCCAGGAGATTCTGACTAATGCATTCATTTGTCAAATCATTCATTCATTCAACAAATATTTATTAAGCATTTAATATGTACCAGGCACTGGAATATAGTAATAAACAAAGCAAGTGAAACTCCCTGATTTTCCCCTGGGATGGGGGTAGAGGAAGAAGTGACAGTTAAAAATATATAAATATAGTGTATTTAAAAATTGTAAGGTTGCCTTGCATATTGCCTTGCATTCAATTTCTCCCACATTAAGTAGTATTTTGTCATCAGTGGGATGGTCCTGAACAAGTATTTTATATTCTCATGCACTAAGTATAAAATTCACCATCACAACACTCTGTGAATGCAAAGTTCAAAGACTTAACTTTTCATTATTTCTCTATGTCTGAAATAAACTTAGTTCTCAAGGCTCTATTTCTCCCACTGACTTAAAACTGAATTTTGTCAATTCACGGTCAGCTTGGGAACTTCCACTTTAAATGAAATCTCTCATTCAGGATTCTCCTGTCGTTCTTTTCTTTCCCTAAACTCTGTAGCAGGGTGTACCTATTATCCTGGCAAAAATGGAGGGTTGTGTTCATTTGGGTTGCCTCTGGGTTGGACCTCCTCTGGTGAAATTTGTTTTCTTTGTATCAGCAAAGCTGGGTGAGGAGATCAATTTCTCCCCCTGCTGGCTGGGCTCCTGCTCCGGCTGACACTGGTTCTCTGAGATGCAAATCTCTGTAAATTTCATCTCACACCAGGCATGAGTTGTTCATCCCAAAACTGATCACAGCAAGCCCATGGGGCATCCACTGAATCTCAGATTTAACCACCATCTCTGCCACTCTGGACATGCAGGAACTTTTGTTAAATACCTCCCTCAGGGCAAGTATTCTTAATAAAAATGTATGGAGGTGATCAGTTAACTACAAAATAGGAAAGAATAATTCTTAGAGAATACTTTTTAAAGAATATCTTAATAAATTGTCTGAGTCAGTGATATTGATACTGGAATATCCTCTGGGGTGTTTCATAAAGTAGGCCAGGCTCTCCTTTGTGAAGGGAACTCATGCAAGTTTGGTGCTCTTAGTAACTGCTATCATGTTATTATCTTTGAGGTGACATTTCCCAGTGCTGTTGGAAATAGTCTAAATTTAAAGTTTATTTTATGTTGTAGGTATGAATAATTTTCAGACCTTATTCAAAAAGAGAAAAAGAAAAAGAAATGTGGTTTTGAGATCCATCGATAAGTACAGATTATACACCAATGTAAATAGACAAAATTGTTATGTTTATTTCTCTTCTGATGAATATAGTTAATAAATAAAGTATAATAAGAAATATTAATTGATTTAGGTATATCTTAAATGAAATTATTTAAAGCCAGACAAGCTATTTTTTTTTCCATCAGTTTGAGTCTTTATCTGAGCTGAGAGTTCTGGAAATGTTGATACTCAGGCAGTGGCCTGAGGTGAAAATTTGCCTGTGAGTAGTTATAATTCACATTTGTATTTTTGAAAGCCCCTTATAAACTAAAGTCATATTAGTTACTGACAACCTAGTTAAGCAGTTCTCAAAAATAGAGTCTTGGGACACCTGTGGATCCTTGACGCTTTCCAGAGCACCAAGAGGTCAAAGCTATTTTCATAATAGTACTAAGATATTATTTACCTTTTTCACTCTTATTTTCTCATGAATGAATTGTGGAGTTTTCCAGAGGTGCATGAAATGTGATGATATTGCTTTGATGGTGAAAGGCATGCACACATATATTCTAGTATTTTAAAATGTCTCTTTTAATTACTAATACAGTAAATATTGATAGATATAATCCACATAAACAAAAACTTTTGGGGATCCTCATTAATTTTTAAGAGTTTAAAATTTGATCAAAATGTTTGAGAACTGATGAACCTAATTCATTGAGTTGACATATCTTTTCCCCTTAAATTAACAGTGATCATATATTTTCTTTGGAGCTGGTAAACTCAGGGCTTGTTTTTGTTGTAGTTGTTTGCTTGTTTTTCTTTCTTTCCCACTCCATGTATCTTCTAGACTTTGTTGTTTTTCTCTAGCTTTTCTCCTTTGCCTGGTGTTTCAAAATACAAAACAAAAGTGGGATCTGAGGAAGAAGTTCTTTTTCTGAGGAAGAAAATACAATAGTTATAAAAAATTTTTAAAGGTGCTGAATTATTAAAACAGAGATTTGGGTTAAGATGGAAACTTGCACATATCAGGTAATATCATGAGATGTGAGACTGAGCATCAAATAGAACTTTAGTAGTGTCTGGGTACTAACTAGCAAACTCTCCCACGCTTCACTTGAGGTGTACAAAGGCATCAGGGGAATAATGGAGATGGGAGGCAAGATGTCTTTGGGAAACACTGAGGTATTAGGCCCATCCAATCCCCCAGGGTGAGAGAAGGGGTTCCTTCACCCTTCACCTCCAGTCAAGAGAGAGCAACTTAAATGGACCACTAAGAGCCTGATGTGAAACTCCTGCATTTTGAAGAGGATGTAATTAATGATATCCGACTTTCGTAATAGAAATCTGGAAGACCTGAGATTGATTAACCACTGCTGTCCTGCTGGATGGACCAAAGCAGAGATGTTCAAGATGAAGATGAACCTTCACACCTTGGGGGAGGTATGTGTGAGTGATTCTACTGGCCCAGACATGAACATGTGTATGCTATATATATCATCTATTATACTATGATATGCTGTATTATGAAGAAAACAAATCTTGATGACAGAGATTGAGTTTGACTGATGGGGGCTTACTCCAAAACAGTTGGGCAGAAGACCAATATGAACAGGTAATATTTCAGTTAAACTATGAATAACAAGAAGGAGTGAGCCATGAAATGATCAATGCAAAGAACATTCCAAGAAGAGTGAATAGCCAGAATATGCATGGGTTCTGCATGCTCAAAGACTCTGGTCTTTGAAATCCACTGAGGCTAGAGCCCAAGCTGACCTGTGCAAGATGAGATTGGAAATGGAGGCAGGGACCAGATCATGCAGGGTCTTATAAGCCAAGGTAAGACCACACAGCTCTGCTGATGTATTCTTCATGCTTTCTGTAAGTGCTACAATAATTTTCCAGACCCTCAATAAATTGGAGGATCCATATTCTTTTTTATTTTAGAGTTTTCAAGGAAAGTCATGGGAGCTATAATTTGATGGGTTATGGAAAGGCTGAGAGTGTCTGCCTCTTAAGTTTTATTAATATCTAGTTAATACCATAAAGTCCTCTAATAATGGTCCAAAACATTAATTTTAACAAAGGCTGTATTCACTACATGAATGCCCCAAGTAGCAGCAGAGATTTGGGACCAGGTTTTATAATTCTTAATCTATTTTTATTTCCCTGATCACCACATTAACTCTTGATTTTAATAATGCTTCTACTAGGAAGCATCCCGTACATTTGGCTGGTACATCCAGTTTAGAAAAATTAATCCAAGTCAATCAATTTCCTTGGTAATATCATGATTATAACTTTACTTTTTATATTGAAGCTCTTCTATATAATCTTTTTGAAGGATCTGCAGCATTCTTCATTTGGTATTATTTTATCCAATCAACAAATATCTCTTATCTATTCTTTCAGGTGATATTAAATATGTATTAAGTATACATTAAAAATATATATCAAATAAATATAAATATATAAAAAACAATATATTTATAGCTATATATAAAATAATCTAGTATAATGGTATAAAGATCAAGGATACTATAGCTAATAAAACCTGTAGAAATTGAGAGACAATGGAACATCTTCCTTCAGGAGGAAACATTTGAACTTGGCCTTGAAGGAATGATAGGAGTTGGATTAGGAGACTGTGAGATGGGTGAAGCATGTAGGCATGAGTTGATATAAAGGGTGAAGATGAAATCACATGAAGCTTATTTTGGAACACTGAGAATGTCAATTTGGAACACTGAGAATGTCAATTTGGAAAGATGAATATATTGGTGAAAAGAATTGTGAGTAATAAGAAAATTGGAAAGGGTGTTTCAAGCAGAAATAAGTTATCTTCCCCAATTTAACTGTGGATGTGACAGAACATTTAGAAGTTACTCTGAAGAAATATTTTGGATCTGTTTGGAAATTCCTCCTTTTTAGTAATATGTCAGTCACCATGAACAGCCTTTAAAATACTCAATCAAGATTTCCCATTTACCCGTGACCTTTCTGAGAAGCATGTTCACAAAATAACATTTAAAAGATTATGGACCATTCTGCAGAACTAGCAAAATTTTGTGGGATGACCATTTTAGTCCGACCATTATAAAGTCATGATTCAGCTTTGGAATTCACCAGAATTATTTACAATTGCCACAGATATTAACACCTGCTCTCATGGCAAGTCATCATTCAATGTCACATGGGAAGAAGAAGGATGAAGAAATCTTGTTTTCTTTAAAGTCAACCTACATCTCTTTAAACCAACATTTTTGATTTGACAGAAAACTCTATAACATGGTCACAAACTGGAAGAAAGTAATACTTTTAAATTTAGGGTCCAACTCTCAGAGCTAGATTTGAAGGGATAATCACACACAGCTCTCTACCTGTGTCTTACCTCAATTCTTGGCAATGCAAAGTTTAAGCACTATTGTATCTCCTAATATTCCTGCTGCAAATTAGTTCCACTTGTTTTGTCTTACAAGGAACATTAATGTTGCTTTTAGCTTTGCTCTCCTTCAACTCTTTCTCTATACTTTCAGCAGAATGGTCTTTCTGAAATCTGAGGCAAATACAGATCTGATTATGTTATATCTTGTTTAAAATCTTCCAATGATTCTTGATTCTTTTCAGGAAGAAGGTTAGACTGATCATGGCAAAAAAGACCACCTCACTAGCTTTTAGATTTCAGCTTATTTATCACATCCTCAGGGAGGCTTTCCCCGATATCTTCAACCAGGTCAGTTTCACAACACCTTGCATTTTTTACAGTTTTAGCACTTATCACAATTGTAAATGTACAGCTGTGGCTGTGATAGATAAAATGTCTGTTTTCTTCACTAGAGTGCAAGTTCTATGAAGACAGGAACAAAATATGCTTTTTAAACCCATTCCATCCTTAACCACTATCACAGCACTTTGACAAACTGAAGAAACTCAATACATAGTTATTAATATTGTTGATGATGTTTCATGAGTGAATGAATAGATGAGCCTATGACATGTGCAAAAACTATAGTCATCACCTGTGACATTCACAGAATCGTAGTGTGTTTGGGAAAAAAAGTACTTTTGAAAACTTTTATTTTAAATCTCTCATTAGTTAGGGAAATTGAAGCCTAGACACCAAATGACTTGCCCAAGATTGTACAGTTAATCACAATGACAGAACTGAACTTAGAATGTAGGTTTTCACTACTACTCTGAACTCTTTTTATTATGTTATAGCTCCTCTCATCTAACCTCCTCATTCCAAAAGGGCAAGCTCTGAGCCAGAATTGCAGGGAATTAGTGCAGGAGTTGGGTGGATTCAGTGTCTCCACACTCCTTCATACTCAGGGACTATCAAGCAAATATTTGAATGTTGGTGGTCTGGGAGAGTGGTTTTTGGCGTACTGACTCCATGGTTCCAGGAACTCTTACCCTATGCTTTATTAGTCTAGTCATTCCTAATGTACATATATCATGGTCATGGAAGAACTAGGAAACTGAGTCTGAATAGAACAGGGAAATATCCATACTTCCAGCCAAAGAGCTAAACGGTCAGGTCCAGTGATGGTAATCCCAGTCCAGGCTGTTCAACATACAAAGAACAACAGCCATACATGAGAACTTGGACCTATTAATTCACATCTTCAGCCTTAGGTTATCCATCTTTAAATCCATTAACGATATTCTTAATTCTAAGATGCTTTGATTCTGAAAATGTTTCAAGAAATTCTCTTCCTCATCATTGCTTTTTTTTTTTAACTTTGCCTTTTCTGGGTCAATTTCCATAAATTTGTTGCCTCTTAATTATAGCAGTAGAGCTCAGTGTGAAGGAAACACCACATAATGCGTCCCCCATTCATCATAATGTCCCATTACTGTGAGGGTCAGATCACCTAATGTCTTCACTCCCTTGGGTAGCTCAGGGTTACCCCTAGGTAGTCAGGTAGAGTAGCAGGTTGGCCATTTAATCTCACCCCATTCTCCATTTCACTCCCTTTCTTGTGAACACAAAAGAACTTTAAGCGATCTATCCGGCGGCATTGAAATGCCAACCTTAGTTGGTACTTTGAAAACTCAAAGCCTTTTACAAGATGAATAGCAAACTGTGGATGACAGCTCCTGTGGAGCCATTATTGAATTGCAGCCCTTATGACTGCATTACTTTGGATTTAGATAAAAGACTCCATACAAGACAAATGGTGGGAGGACATCAAACAAGACTGTGTCCATACAGTGACAGAAGCAATCCAATTGAAGAAGCTGTTGATTTCCCCAAGGCTCCATACTATTTCCTCCTGAGTAATTTATATTAAAGAAGTAAAGATTGTATATTCATCTTTTATTTATATTTTTCTCTAAAAATACGAATGTCCAGTTGTCAAGTCGAAGTCTCACTCCTGCTCTTGCCTGGAAGAGAAATATCGATATAGGAACATGTTAATTATTTTGTATTGTGTTTTATTTAACCACAATAGCAGTGTGTGTAAAGGTTATAGACTGAGAGTTACAATCTATAATGATCAGATAAAAAGATTAGTCAGCAAATCTATAGTTCCCTGTACCAACAGGAAGCTTGGTATATTCAAGGCAACAATGAGTACAAAGGGTACAGATAAACATCAGGCACCTTTTATTTAGATGAAAACTAATTCTTGAGAACTTCCACTACCTCATTAATTATGTACCAAGCTTCAGGAGGCTGAATTGGGTGAAGTATCATTAAGGGCTTTTGGAATGTGTTGAAAATGCTTCTGGCTCTATGAAAATTGCGTGAAATAAGAGTTTTTCTTTCTGTTGGTCTGGCAGATGTTCACACAAACCCAGTTCCTCAAAAGGGCAAGGGTTTCGTGGATAGAACTTGCACACATTTTTTATATCCTAAACCTTGGGAACAACAATGCACCAGGCTTTATCTTACGAAGTACCATCAACATTGTATAAAACAGAGATTTAAATCTTAATCTACTTAATAAAGAAATGGCACCCTTCATGTAAGTTTTATCCTAAAAAAGCTATGTTGACATCCTTTTTTTAAATTTAATTTTATGCTTTTGTGATGACACTGCTCTCATGAACTTTTACACTAAGTGTGTCCTTTGCTTTTCCTGTTTTATTTGGGATTATCTACCTTTCTCTTACCCTTCCATTATGTAAAAACTAATCTATTGATAAGTGGGTTTGGATTCGGATTCGCTGAATTGTGAACTTCGACTAGAACCTTTGTTGTTGCATGGGAAGAGTTGTTTAAGATCTCTTCTGGAATTATATGTAACTTCATTCATTTGCATAACCACGTGTTTTGAATGGAGACTCCCCTCTTAGCATCTTTGACTTGGAGTATTTTCCAAAATCAGACTCGCTCTCTTCTGGACAATTATTCAATTACTCAAGAATTCATCAAGATGAAAGCAGAATGTCATTTGTTTGGAATAGAGTCATGTAGAAGAACAAGTTTCAATAACCTAACAACTCAAAAATAGCTTCAGTGGTGTCTAATAGGTGATTCCTGCTTGACATCAATAATTAATATAAAAAAGGAAAGAAGAACTGAAGAATTGACATAATTGAGCTCATAGAACAGTTTGGTTCTCTTGAAGCCGTCTTCAGATATTATCTTGCGTGGTTGCTTTTAGAAAATATTTTTCCATTCGAATTTTCCATGTTAGAATGAGCAAGTATTAATTTATTTCTTCTGGGTCAGAATATACGCTTAGATGTGCTCCTGCAACTCCCTCATACTGAATCTACTATGAAATACAGCCTATATTATGTTCCTTAAATACAAAATTCCAGAACTGTGTGTATATATGTGTGCTGTCAGTCTCTGGGAACTTGTAAACAAACCTAGCTACTGCTGACTGTCAAAAAAGAAACTGTGCCACCTTTCCTGTTTCCTTTTGGATGTGTATTTGAGAACATGGTCTGTTCAGTGAGCTCACCTGGGCTGTGGCTATTTGCACAGCAATTGAACCACTGAAGAAGGTTCTGATTAGTTTTCAGTAGAACCGATCAGTGGCCTTCTGGCTGATTGGCTGAGACCTGGCATACTAGCAATCCTATCGCACCTCAGGGCAGACTAACAGTTGTGACTGTAGTTTAATGAAACACTTTGACTTCAAATGTCAACTTAGCTGAAAACTCAATTCCTCTGTCTCCCTTCTCTCCCCTACTGTTTTCTTTCTGTTTCCCTCCCTCCCTCTTTCTTTCTTTTTCTTTCTTTCTTTCTTTCTTTTTCTCCCTTCCTTCCTTCCTTCCTTTCTCTTTCTTTCTTTCTCTCTCTCTTTCTTTCTTTCTTTCTTTCTTTCTTTCTTCTTTCCTCCCTCCCTCCCTTCCTTCTTTCTCTCAATGCCACTGTGACATTTCATGCTCTCCAAAGTAATTTCACACTCTGCCACTGCCGTGCTTCAGGCCCTCGTTGTATCTTGTCTGGATTGCTACGGAAGGCTCATAACAGCTCTTGTTCCTCCCCTGACTGCCTCCTGCTTCCACCCATACAATTGCTATGCCCCAGTATTCCATCCTCCACAATACAGTCAGAGTGATCTTTCTAAAACACAAATCTGCTGACAACATCCTTCTGCTAAAAATACTGCCATGGTCCCACACCTCATCTAGGGCAGTGATCAGACTTCTTCACAAGGTATCCAGATCCTTGCCTGGTCTGGCCCTTGCTGACCTCCCTGGCTTTATCTCCCGTGCTGTCGCATGTACACGTTGCCAGGTACACCCAGCCTTCTCACACATCCCTCTTTTACACTTGCTGTGCAATGTCCATCTTCCCTCCCTCATATCTTATCCTCACCTGACCTTCTATTTGGCCTGGCTAATTCTCACCTCCTCGTCAAGGCTTAGCTAAAGCATTATTTACCATTGAGATCTTCCAAGACTAACCTCCCAGGACTGCTCTCCCCAAAACCCCCATCCCACAAATACACACACACGCACACACACACACACACACACACTGACACAGACTGTGACATTATTCCTACCACAACATTAACTACACTGCTGCGATAACATTAATTACAATGTATTGGAATTGTTGATTTACTTAAATATCACTTTTTCTAGAGCCAGGATTCTTAACCCTTTCATACCATGGACCCCTTTGGCGATTTGATGAAGCCTGTAGTCCCATCCTCAGAACCATGTTTTTAAACACATAAAGCAACAAAAAAATTTGATTATAAAGAAAAAATTATAATGATATAAAGTTACCAAAATATTAACAAAACATATTCTAATATATTATATGTTTTAAATATATTTAATAAAAATATTAAGGTATTAATTAAGAAAGTCTAGCAGCAAGTCCACTAACTATTGTATTTTAGAAGTGGTGGTTAGTAAAAAAAATATTTCAGGATAACTTCTGCCACTCTAATATGATAATTGTAATTTCTACTTGTGCCAAAGTACTACTGTGGCTTGTTGTCTACATTCCTGATTTTAACAAATGCTAAATTTTACTAAAGGTAAGCAAAACTAAATATATAATTATTATTTCAAACCAAGTTCATGGAGAACCTGAATTCTAGAATCTTTGTTTCAATTTTAGACCGTAAGTTCTTTAAGGGTTTCATTTTAATATACCCAGGACTTGTATAGTACTGGAACATAGAAAAAACTTAAACTGTTTGTCAGCCAAATGTATGAAGGAAGAAATAGTTTAACATTTCATCTAACTTAAACTTTACAGGCCCGTTCCCCCATTAATTAGGCTTTATTCTTCTGATCACGTATTCAAAAATTGAAACTCAGAAGGGTTTAGTGTATTTCCCTAGTTCACAGGGCTTAAAAATGTCTATTCCACCATAAAGTGACCTCCCAGAATGTTGTGTCCAACCTTTCTGGTAATCAAGAGAAAGAGAGCAAGTGTGGAAAGGTTATGCTATCAGTTCCTACAGGGAGAAGTGATTTCATACCTTTGATAACTCTTGGCTTCCATTATATTAATGTTCCATCAAGTTGGCCAGTGGACTACGTGATATTCATCTGGACTTGATGAGAAAAACTAGGAACTTGGAGAAGTTGATCCTGCCATCCAGGAGAATCTGTCTCACCAAGAGAAATGCTTACTCGGGCTCAGAAACAATCTGAGAATAGCAGGACTAAGCAGGGAAATGCCACTTCCCCCGCAGCTCGCTCAGAGAGCAGCACTTGTATAGACCTCGCTTTTTGTTTCATTAGCTCCCTTTGAGCCGAAGAAGAAAAGCAAATGACTGAAACTAGGACAACCCTTTTCATGTTTCAGGATATGAGCAAAGGACAGTTTGGGGCATTCTATTCTGCCCTGTGCATTGAAATACTCGGACCATTGTGGGACACAATGGCTCTCCTTTCAGGAAGGCAGCTTGTTACTGTGTCTTTCTGTTGCTGTTTTCTCTCCTATCCTTTTGCCTGCTTTAGTTTTTTTCAGTGTCTAGCCTACAAAGAAACTACTCAGTAGCAATGCCTGGGCAGGCTCCTTAAGGAAAAGAGAAAGAGAAATTCTCTCTCCACTCCCCAACACACACACGAGGGAAAAGAAAGAGTGGGAGGTAGTGTCAGCCCTGGGATGTACAAGCTATGAGGATGCAGCAGTACAAAATCACTTTAAATACTCCAAACCCTTGTTTCCCTGGCAGTGATAAATCAAACCAAACAAGGAACAGCTTATATTGTCAAGCTCTGGGAACTTGCTATAAGAATAGGTAAGCTCTTGACATCTGAAATGTCTCTGGTTTAGGTATTTCCTGATCTTCTTTATGCCTGTATATTTGAGGAGTCAAAATACATATATCAGAAATCATACCACAGTTCCTGGGGGACTCCCACAATAAGATGTGTTGCATAATATTATTTATATAAGGCAGTGAGACCCTGAATAATTAAGATACTTTAGAACAACACTAATTTAATTGTGAAGCCTTAAGATAACCCCTCTTAGCATCTTCTCATGCTATTACAATTTTTAAAAATACTTTACATTATCTTTTTCCTACTTTACTACTCATAGTACCCACATTTTAAAAAAAAATTCTAAGGCATCTTACTATAATTCATGGGCATAATTATTGCTTAGCAATCATGGTACTATAGATCAAGACTTAGATAAAGTTATGATACTAGAAAATACAGTGAAAATTGTTTTCTTCTCCCAGAGAAGGACTTGTGCTGGGGTTAAGAAAGTCCATGAAGTCAGATAGCTCTGAGTGTGAATCACAGGCACGGGACTCTGTGTGTCCTGTAACAAATGGCTTAACTTCTTTTATCTAATTTTCTCTTTCAAAAATTGTGGTGATACAATTTTACAGCCTCGTTAACATGGTTGTCTTGAGAGTTAAATAGGATAATGTATGTACTATGCTTAACTCAGTGCCTGCCACACAATATGAATCTAATAAATACAGAGTAGGTGGTGTTACGCGGGTCCTGCTGTAAACTTGTTTCATTGTGATCTGTCTTCAAATGGCGTGCCCAATAAGGATTATTAATATACAACTAATACTTGTCTACACTTTACCGTTTACAAAGTATATTTAAATACATCAATACCTTTAAGACTCATAAATTCCAAGTTCCATTATCTTTCTTATTTTACCAATCGGGTGGCTGAATCTTGGATAGGATGTGATTTCCTGAGGGTCCAGGCAAATACACAGTAGAGTAAGAACTAAAATTGTCTTTAGGATTCCACTTAATTGGTTCTCATTAACTGAAGTTTTACCTTAGATGCAACTGAATCTCTGATAAGTAGAATTATTTTTCTTTTCTCATTTCTTATAGTCTCTTGTATGGGCTACTAAAGGCTACAGCTTTAGTGTGCAGAATAGCAATCTGGCAAGCTGATTAAAACATAGATTTCTCTCCCCCTTCCCCTTCCAGACCCTAGAAATTCTGGTTCTAGAGATCTAGAGCAGAGAATCTGCATGCCTAATAAGCTCTCAGGGGATGGAGAGCCTCTTGTTTCAGAAACCACATCTTTAACAGCACAGCCACAGCTGATATTACCATCAGTGGATGTCTCGAGATATGTTTGTCACAATCCAGAAACCCATCTGCAGAAGAAACTTCACAGCCATGCTGTACTGTATATATTAAAAAAATTTTTTTGTATATCATGATGCTTTGCCATATTAAAAAACCTTTCTGGCTGAGGAGAGACTGTCCCTCCTGAGGCTAGCCAATTTTTAGAGACAGCAAAGGACTCAGCTGGGAGCATACCTTTGATATGTAAACTAACTAGTCCAGATCCAAATCGCATCTATCTGGCCCGTACACCGAAGGAAGCAATATTCCTCTAAATTGTCCCAGGGTTAGGTACCAGGCAGCTAGAAACCACCATTATGACCCAAAGCCCAACAAACTATTCAAACTAGCCAATCCTGTTTTCTCTACCCTGTTTCGACTTTCTCATGGAAACTCCAATAAAGCTTTTTGCCTAAGCTTTCTGCTTACTCCTGTCTTTTGCTATTTGGTCAAAATGTGGCACTTCCCCTGTGACTCCACATAACATGTGGTGATCCTCTCTTTAGGACCTAGGAATAGAATAAACTTGTTTTCTTCTGTCCCTCTGTGTCCCCTCTTGTGGCTACACCTAACTGCCCATCAACTAAAAGAACACAGAATACATGCTATCTTCAGGCAAGAAAGGAAGGTGCAGCTCTCTTTTCCAAATGAGTTATCCTGAGTTGTGCATTTTCAGCAGTCATTCTGTCCAGTTCTCAGTCAGGCACCTATAGAATAATGTCATTAAGGACACTGGTGATCAAGGCACCCCTGCGGATTTCAGGCATGGTTTTAGCACATAGAACTTTCCATTGTCTTCTGACGGCAATTTCAGCCTCCTGCTGCCCAGCCCCTATCTCTCATTAAACCTCTTTGTATAGCCCTGCTGCAGCCATGAATCATACACTGAGGGCTTCACACAGGCTGGGTTTATTGAGCTGCATTATAGGAGACTATATCTCAGATGGCCCCGGTGCAACCAAAACAATCTGTCTCTTTTAATTCTTCCTGTCACCTCATTAAGTATATGGCAACGTTGACAATAAAACACATTTTCGCACAAACACAAGACACACACTATCCCCAAAATGTAACATTTCCTCCTCTTGTATTCAGATGTGGTTGTAAATATCCAGTCATTGAAAGATTCATTAAGCAAACATATGTGCCAGGGTACTGTATATAACTGACAGAGGCAAAGAACAGACTCTACGGACACATGAAGCAATTAAAAATAACTGTGCTTCAAAGCAGGCTACTATAATACAAAGGTCAGGCCCATAAATATGAACAGGATGGCAGTAATGTCTCTATCCAAATATACCCCCAAACACACAACTACAACAGGTCAGAACTCAAAGGTTAATGTAAAAAAAACAAAATCTGAAATTATGCCATATTCTTCTTATGCCTTTTTCTTCTTGTCTTTTCATCAAAGGTTAATATATGTGAATCCAGTGGAAAAATTGTATCAGGGCCAAATATGTGTCATCAGCCAGTATTTTATTCAATGCAAAATATTTATCCTTGTACGCATGACAAAATGAAGGAGCTCTAGCAAATTTTCTGTGGAAGGTAAATGTCTGTCGCTTTCTCTCTCATTTACCAGGTTGCTTGTTTTTACATGAACTGCACTGAAGTTTGAATTCCACTCAAAGCTGTAGAGAGACTGTTCTGAGGACCGGGATAATTTTTGCAGTAACACACAGAGTGTGGTAATAAGGTTTATGCATGATTGTAAAGAACGTGCTGACAGATGGAAAAGGAGCCACCTTGGTCTGCACAGTATTCACTTTTATATATATTTTAAAAATCATACTTCACCTGACTCTGGTTCAAACAGCAGTTCTTCCTCCTGCTGTCTTCCAGGAACAGAAATATTTTAGAGTATATAGAAAAATTCCAACCCCCAGTGGACTGATTCGCTAAAATTTCAAGTTCTATGCTCATCAGAGTATCATAGGTCCTGTATTACCATTCAAGATGTCATGTGCAATGAAAAACTTATTTCCTCCAACAAGAATCTCTGTGTAGTAAGTGCCTTAGATAGCGAGCAAATAAATGCAGCAAGGAAAAAAGATGTGAACAGAATGGTTCCCACAATGGAGAGTCACTTGCCCTCTGAAAAGCAAAATGCCAGCTTATTTGCCAAGGATTAGTTTGCACCAAAGGAAATTAAAATATGAATGCAGATTGTATTAAAGAATTCAGGTCATCTCTACCCCTCCATGATGCTGTGACCTCTCAGAGCATATTGATTAAAGGAAAAGAGCACCGTGAGGTAAATTCCTTACTCTTAAGGATAAGGAAGCAACAATGACCAGCCCATCTAATCCCACCTCCTTGCTTCTCTAAGGTGTGGTGTCAGCTTTCTAAGGGAGAGAAAACCAACTCCTGCTGGCTATCTTCTCTCTTAGACCTTACAACTATGTTCTTGGAAAAACCCATTCCATGCTTAGAAAAAATATAGGAAAAACAAGAAAACCCAACCACTTTCCATTCATCCTTTTGACCAAATATACTTATATTCTCTAGGGCTGCCATTACAAAATGCCACAAATTGAGTAGCTTAAACAACAGAAATTTCTTGTCTCATAGTTCTGAAGGTCAGAAGTCTAAAATCAGGATATTGCCAGAGTTGGTTCCTTCTGAGGGCCATGAAAAAGGATCTGTACCAGGCCACTCTCCTTAGCTTGTAGATGGCTGGCATTTCCCTATATGTCTTTTCACATCACCTTTCCTCTGTTTCCAAATTTCCCTTTTTTATAAGGATGTCAGTCTCAGTAGTATTGGATGAAGGCCCATCCTAATAACTCCATTTTCACCTCTGTAAAGACCCGATTTCCAAATAAGTTCACATTCTGAGGTACTGGGGGATTAGAACTTCAATATGAATTTTGAGGACACACAGTTCAACCCGTGATGACTACTGGATGCCAGATTACTTTTGTATGTGTGTGGCAGGGAGGAACCATCCAACGACTATTAGCTCCTGATCTCTTCAACTCAAGTGACCTTCAGCTGCGATCCACTTACACTGCCTAATCATTTGCATGTTCTATCTAGCCTGTACACTGTATACACCCATCAGGTCTAAAAATTTAAATTCAAATACTCCATCCTTTTACCACTATCTTCTCAGACCTGTTTTCTCATTTCTCTACTTCCTTTATATCATCGGTTACAAGTTATGTTATTGTATGGAACGTTAGTGTTTTAGTATGGTTAATGGTACACAAGGGAAGATAAATGGAGTGTGGTCAAATACATTTAGAAGAATAGGGTTAATAAAAGTAGAAATACTTCTTTACTGAAGAAATTTAGTACACTAACATTTATTCTGAATAACCAAGATTTGTGACAGCTTTAAACTAATTTATATGAGCAATTAAAAAAATAGCAATGAGGTCTAGTGATCCACAGAACATCAGTTTGCAAATTAGTGGATTACAACTGTTCTTTAATCCAGAACCCCTATTTCACTCTTTCCCTTCATTCTAGTTATGTTTCTAGTTATGTTTCTCCTCCTTAGGATTCTTGGATGTATCGCTTACCCCATTTGTTTGCTAAATGGTCCTTCCATTTAGTCTTATTTTCAAAGCCACCAAGCAACTCTGTGCCGTGTCTATTACCACATGCACACTCATGTTCTCCAAACTTCAATGGGCCTCCAGAACTGCAAGCAAGAATATCCATGCTACATCCTTTTCCCCCCAGATAGAATATATTTATCACTATTTACTGGGTCACCTGCTCACCTACCTCACTCTCATCTCCTACATCACAGGGAAAAATGATAGCACTCGTTGCCATTAGGTTGGGATTTTCTCAGCTCACAGACTTCTCACTTTCTGTCTATAAACAGTAAAAACAACATGCATGGACACAGAGCTTCTTCCACTGCCCCCTCCATTATCAGTGAAAATCCATTCCTCCCTGAAGGCAAATGAATCCTCCCTTGTCTTTATCCCTATTACTCCTGACATCTCAGGGATCACCTCCATCTCTTTCCCATCTTTTTCTCCTGTATCTTCAATTCTACTAGTTCTTTCCCCTAGTGTATTAAACCAGATCAAAGGGTCTTGTTTTAATTTTGTTTTCCTTTTTCACAACTCCCTTCTTGAGTTCTGATTTTATCTTCCTTTTTTTGTTGTTGTTGTTTTAAATTTTTTTGTTGTTTTTTTAAAAATTTCTTGTCTTTTTAAAAATTTTCTATTTTTTTTTTTTGGTCTTTTTATCTACCTTTTTTTTTTTCAGTTTAAAAGGCCAGTCTTTTTTTTTTTTTTTTTTTTTTTTTTGGGATGTCATAAATCACCGAGCTCATCACCCTGTGCTATGCGGCTGCTTCCCACTAGCTATCAGTTTTACATTTGTCTACCTCTTTTTTTTTTTAAAGATCTACCTTCATAATTTCCATGTTCTCACCTCCAATAACTTTCTCAATTTTCTGAAAAATCTAGGCTTTTCCATCAACATTAGAACTGTTTTCTAAAGATGTCTCTTATTTGCCATATTCACTGGGCACAGAGAAGAAAGTGTGGACCTTGGGTTTACAGTCTAGGATTTCAGTTTTATTTTTAGCTTCTTAGCGTTGTGATCACTGATGGTGTTTTTAGACTCCTTCAGCTTCGGTTTTTTCTTCTTTTAAGGGGCAATGTTAATTTCATCTGAGCAGGATCTCTGGAATAATAAATTAGATATTATATGAAAGACTTCCAAAAAAGAATGAAATAATGCCATTTGCAGCAACATGGATGCAACTAGAAATTATCATGCTAAGTGAAGTAAGTCAGAAAGAGAAAGACAAATACCATATGATATCACTTATATGTGGAATCTAAAATATGACACAAAGGAACATATCTACAAAACAGAAACAGACTCACAGACATAGAGAACAGACTTCTGTTTGCCAAGGGAGAGGGGGGGTGGGAGAGGGACAGAGTGGGAGTTTGGGGTTAGTAGATGCAAACTATTACATTTAGAATGGATAAACAACAAGGTCCTACTGTATAGCACAGGGAACTATATTCAATCTCCTGGGATAAACCGTAATGGAAAAGAATATAAAAAGGAATGTATATATGTGTATAACTGAGTCACATTGTTGTACAGCAGAAATTAGCACAACATTGTAAATCAATTATAATTCAATAAAAAAAGAAATTTAAAAAACCCACCACAACTACAACAACCACCAACACAAAGGCTTCCAGGAGGCAGGCAGTAGCGGTTAACTCCTTCCAGGCGACCCCCTCTCCCTAATCCTATGACACTGTTCTTTATTGTCTCATTGAAATTCTCTCTCCCTGTTCATGGAGTAGCATCACCTCTTGAGTCTCTTCTTAGTGCTTTGGTTGCTCTCACTCTCTCATTTCCTTCCCACGTAGTGTGGATATCTGTCAAATATTTTCTCCCCTGAGTTTTCTTTCCTTCTTAATCTAAATTTTCACAGTTTCAACTACCATTTTCTAAGGATTCACTTTAAAAAAAAAAAAGAGTTTTCAACCTGAGCAATTTGTCTAACTCCAAACTAGTATATCTTAAGTATTTACTGAGCATCTCCCCTTAAATGTCCCATAGGAAATTCAAATATAAAATGTGCAACACCGAATCCATTGTCTGTGTGCACCAGAAAGCTGCCCCCTTCTTGTTTCTTTGTCTCAATAAATGACACCACTTTTGGTATACATAAGATAATTTTAGGTGCTATACGACCATAGCAATAGGTACCATTTAATTAGATAATAAAAATAGTATTCACTTTTCATTTTTTAAATTCAAATCCTTTAAGCTACATCAAAGAGGAAGCTTCTGTTTTGGACTTAATATGTCTTTAGTGCTTCTATAGTATTTCAGAAACTCCCATTTTAACAAATAGAGATGTTTCAGAAACTTTAACAAGTCGGACTTTGAGAGAGTTGACTTTGTCAATTTTATGTTTAAATTCTATCTATGATAAATTATTCTCGTTTTAGAGTTTGGGGTTAGTAGATGCAAACTATTACATTTAGAATGGATAAACAACAAGGTCCTACTGTATAGCACAGGGAACTATATTCAATCTCCTGGGATAAACCGTAATGGAAAAGAATATAAAAAGGAATGTATATATGTGTATAACTGAGTCACATTGTTGTACAGCAGAAATTAGCACAACATTGTAAATCAATTATAATTCAATAAAAAAAGAAATTTAAAAAACCCACCACAACTACAACAACCACCAACACAAAGGCTTCCAGGAGGCAGGCAGTAGCGGTTAACTCCTTCCAGGCGACCCCCTCTCCCTAATCCTATGACACTGTTCTTTATTGTCTCATTGAAATTCTCTCTCCCTGTTCATGGAGTAGCATCACCTCTTGAGTCTCTTCTTAGTGCTTTGGTTGCTCTCACTCTCTCATTTCCTTCCCACGTAGTGTGGATATCTGTCAAATATTTTCTCCCCTGAGTTTTCTTTCCTTCTTAATCTAAATTTTCACAGTTTCAACTACCATTTTCTAAGGATTCACTTTAAAAAAAAAAAAGAGTTTTCAACCTGAGCAATTTGTCTAACTCCAAACTAGTATATCTTAAGTATTTACTGAGCATCTCCCCTTAAATGTCCCATAGGAAATTCAAATATAAAATGTGCAACACTGAATCCATTGTCTGTGTGCACCAGAAAGCTGCCCCCTTCTTGTTTCTTTGTCTCAATAAATGACACCACTTTTGGTATACATAAGATAATTTTAGGTGCTATACGACCATAGCAATAGGTACCATTTAATTAGATAATAAAAATAGTATTCACTTTTCATTTTTTAAATTCAAATCCTTTAAGCTACATCAAAGAGGAAGCTTCTGTTTTGGACTTAATATGTCTTTAGTGCTTCTATAGTATTTCAGAAACTCCCATTTTAACAAATAGAGATGTTTCAGAAACTTTAACAAGTCGGACTTTGAGAGAGTTGACTTTGTCAATTTTATGTTTAAATTCTATCTATGATAAATTATTCTCGTTTTACACTTATAGTTTGGATATGTTTTTAATCAAAATGTATTTAAATGACAGTCAATTTAAAGGAAGATATTAAATTATATTACATTACTGTACTAATATAGGGAAAATCATGAAGAGGATATGCAAACGATGGTGTTTGGGAAACAGTATAACTTACCTTTTTCTCTCAAGACCCACTAATATTGCCTTAGCTTAATTTTCCATACGTTTTTACGTGAGATACTGCAATGATTTTCTACTTGGAATCCTTTCCTCTTGTCTCACTTTCCTCCTATTTACCTTCTAAGTCACTGCCAGGGTAAGTATTAAAAAGCCTGGATTACAACACCGTGCTTTCTGTGATTAATATCCTTCATTGAGGACTTACTGATTTTTTTTCTTCTCAGCACCCTACAGCATTTTGGTCAGACTGCTTCCTGCACTTTACATGTCCTTATGCCCCAATGTGTCTGCCTGTCTCCCATTGGTTCTTTAGTGCTTCAGTCAGAATTCCTGAATAAAGATGATGGGATAAATACATCCATATCTTATTTTATCCCATCCCAGATTCTCACTAAAATGATCAAAGAAAAACCTAAGTAGAAAAGTTTGTTGTTGTTGTAGAATAAAAATAATTGGAAAATATGTAAAGGACTCAGAAAATGACACCACCCACAGAAGTACTCCTACTGACATATGAACCAACTTCCTCAAGACATAGGATTAGCTAAACAGCTGTGAGCAATAAACCAGTAAAAGTTTCCCAAACTGCTACTTTAATATGGGTTTTAAATTGCATATATGAAAATACATTTTTGAAACAGGCAATTTTGATTCTGTAAAATGTCAAATAATAATCATAATCTAAAACACTAGATTATAAGAAAAAAGAATGTAATAAAAGAAAGTAATTTTGTTTTTGTTTTTAAAAGATGTTGGAGGTAGGAGTTTATTTATTTATTTATTTATTTTTGCTGTGTCGCGTCTTCGTTTCTGTGCGAGGGCTTTCTCTAGTTGTGGCAAGCGGGGGCCACTCTTCATCGCGGTGCGCGGGCCTCTTACTATCGCGGCCTCTCTTGTTGCGGAGCACAGGCTCCAGACGCGCAGGCTCAGTAGTTGTGGCTCACGGGCCTAGTTGCTCCGCAGCATGTGGGATCCTCCCAGACCAGGGCTCGAACCCGTGTCCCCTGCATTAGCAGGCAGATTCTCAACCACTGCACCACCAGGGAAGCCCAGTAATTTTGTTTTAATTATCAAGGGATAGTGATTAGAAACATGTCATTTAAAAAATAACCTTTCTATTTTAGAACAGTTTATACTTACAGAAAAATTATAAAGATAGTACAGAGGGTTTCCATAGAATGTTCATGTTGTCCTCTATTATTAGCATCTTACATTTATTATGTTTAATGGTGCATTTGTTACAATTTATGAACCAATATTGTATGTTATCATTTAAGTCCCACTTTTTATTCAGATTTCCTTGGGCATTACCTAATGTCCTTTTGTTTGGTTCCAGGATCCCATTCTGGTACCATATTACATTTACTTACTGTGTCTCCTTAGAATCCTTTTGACTGGGATAGTTTCTATGATTTTCCTTGTTTTTGAAGACCTTGACAGTTTTGAGCAGTGCTGGTCAGATTTTTTTATTTTTTTATTTTTTTGATGTGGACCATTTTTAAAGTCTCTTTTTAAATTGAATTTGTTACAATATTGCTTCTGTTTTATATTTTGCTTTTTGGCCGTGAGACATGTGGGATCCTAGCTCCCCGACCAAGGATTGAACCCGCATCCCCTGCATTGGAAGGTGAAGTCTTAACCACTGCATCACCAAGGAAGTCTCCTGGTCAGATATTTTGTAGAAAGTCCTTCAAAAGGATTTGTCTGCTGTTCCTTTCATGACTAGATTAGGGTTCCTTTCATGACTAGTTGAGGGCATCACTATGTGGGTTTTGGGGAGGAAGACCACAGAAGTAGAGTACCATTTTCATCACATCATATCAAAGATACATTCTATCCATAGGACTTATCATTGTTGATGTTAACTTTGGTCATCCGGCTAAGATAGTGTTTGTCAGTTTCTCCACTGTAAAGACTTTTTTTCTACCCCTCATTCAATACTATATTCTTTGAAAGGAAGTTGGAATGTACAGCCCACAGTCAAGACGTGAGGAGTTATGGTCCACTTACTTAAGGGTGGGTAATCTACATAATGTATGCAAATAAAAAAGTCATTTAGGTGGTTAGGAAAATCCCAGGATGGAATGCAGAATATGACAAAACAATCTGACTGTATTAAAAATTTAGGAAACAACCTCACTAAAGGAGATGAGAGAAAAATGTGCTGATCTAAGTAACTATGGAAATTAATGGAATCTGTAAAACTAAAGTCAAAAACAGTACATAGGGCTTCCCTGGTGGCGCAGTGGTTGAGAATCCGCCTGCTGATGCAGGGGACGCGGGTTCGTGCCCCGGTCCGGGAAGATCCCACGTGCCGCGGAGCGGCTGGGCCCGTGAGCCATGGCCGCTGAGCCT
>NC_041220.1:94360010-94409315 GCF_002837175.3 Physeter macrocephalus | reverse complement strand
GCCGCTGAGCCTGCGCGTCCGGAGCCTGTCCTCTGCAACGGGAGAGGCCACAGAAGAGGGAGGCCCGCATAGAAAAAAAAAAAAAAAAAGAAAACAGTACATAATTACTGTAATTTAGTTGACAATGTTGCTTCCTACAAGGTTATTAGTTTAAAATGATCCTACTGCTATACATGTTTACAGGAATTGAACAATGAAGTAAATGGATGGTAGATGGTGAGAGCCAGGTGGGAAGTGAGAATTTACAGGTAAGAATGTTTTAATGGATTAGATTTGAGGGCATCACTATGTACTCATGTTTACCTTAATATACACAGATAATAGCATATAGAAATATTTACAGAGAGGTGCACATACACTGGTTAGTATACACACATATATTTCCTTGTTCTGTCAGCTGAGACAGTCTGGAAGCAGCAATGTCCCAGTATCAACAAGTATATCTGGTACCCAGGTCTTAGTTCCTAAGTATTATTTTTCAATAAAAGAATGTAGAGTTCCTTGGAGAAATGGCTGATTTGTAGACTGGGGTAGGAAATATAAAAGATGAGCCTGAAGTATTTTGCAGTGCCAGAGGTAAGGAAATGCTAATAAAAAAATATTTTAAACCCTATTATGATGGGACCACATCAAAGGACACAAGAGACATTAAAAGAATTCCCAGGGCTTCCCTGGTGGCACAGTGGTTGAGAGTCCACCTGCCGATGTAGGGGACACGGGTTCAAGCCTTGGTCCGGGAAGATCCCACGTGCCACGGAGCAACCAAGCAAAGTTGTAACAATGTGAGCAAAGAAAATAATGTTGGACTATAAAATAAATATCTGTGAGTACACATGGGTATAAATAAATTTTTGAATAAATAAATAAATGGGGAGAAGAGACAAGTGTCCTATACAGAAGAATTCCAAATAAGATATGTGTGATTTTGGCATTTGTAATTTTGTGAAAGAAAAGTCCAAAGTTTTTTTCTCAGATATTTTAACGTTAACCTGGGGGAAAATATATGATGAAAACAAGATTTCCAAATTCCAAATCAGCATTAAAAGTAACAAAAAAGTAATCATAGGCAGCAAAAAAGAATACTCATAAAATAAATTAAAAATGGAGGACACAAGATCAAATTCAATATTCATTTTATTTTCTCATATCAAAAATATTAAGTCACTAGTTCTATGATTGAGCTCAGAGAAGTTTATATTGAAAAATTGTCCAGGCTATTACAAAGTATATTGGACATTGTGAGCTACTGACATTGAGAAAATTTTGACAAAGATAATGAAGACAAAGAGATAATGCACTTATGTTGCATTAGGAAATAAAAGGAATGCAGCCTCAAATATGGAGGACATTAAAGATAATTTAAAATTCTATATATTTTTGAAAGTTATCAATGAAATAGAAAATTTTCCAGAAAAGAATTTATTATAAAAATTGATATTTTATGAAGAAGCTTAAAAATAATCTCACAAACATTAATGAAATAGAAAATATTACCTAGGAAATAATTACCAAAAGGTTATTCTTACCAATAATTTTATGTTGAGTTCTTTGAAACCAGTTTTAAACTATTTCTTATTACAGTAGTTGATGAAAAGTTTCCCAATTTCAGTTATAAACCAAGCAAAATTCTCTATCAAAACATGAGAAAAATGAGTCAATTAAAAAAAAAGACTAAAGATATTTAGAACCATCACTGCAGTATATTAGCAAATCAAATGTAGCTGGTTATTAAAAGATAACACACTGTGACCAAATAGTTTTTTGTTTTTTGTTTTTTTTTGTGGTACGGAGGCCTCTCACTGCTGTGGCCTCTCCCGTTGCGGAGCACAGGCTCCGGACGCTCAGGCTTAGCGGTCATGGCTCACGGGCCTAGCCGCTCTGCGGCATGTGGGATCCTCCCGGACCGGGGCACGAACCCGTGTCCCCTGCATCGGCAGGCGGACTCTCAACCACTGCGCCACCAGGGAAGCCCGCAAATAGGTTTTTATTCCAGGAATGCACTAACAATTCAATATTAGGAAGCCAAGTAATAATTCATAACAATAATTGATCAATGGAGAAGAAAGAAAAAGTTTATCTTGATAAGTGTTGAAAAGCCATTTAAAAATAATTCAACATCAATTATTGATTTAAAAAATGTTAGTCAACTAGGAATAGGAGATAAGAATAAATCCCCAAGGTGATGAAGGCTATCTATTTCAAACAACATTATAGCTAATTGTAAAAAAAAATAGAATCTTTCTGCATAAAGTTAGGAATAAGACAAAGATCATTATTACTATTCTTTTAATTTTTAAAAAGTTGTTTATTGATGTATATTTTATAAACAATAAAATTCACTCTTTTAAGTGTTTAGTTTGATGAGTTTAAACGTGTAGTTAAATAATCATCAGAATAGTAAAAAAGGAGTATTTTCTTCACTACATATGTTTTCTCTTGTCTGCTTCTCTCCCTCTGCTCCCAGACCTGATGACTACTCTTCTACTGTATGTCTCTGTATATTTATCATTTCCAAATTCCCAGTAAATGGAATCATATAGTATATATGTTCTATACATAATGCACAATGCTTTTAAAATTCATCCATGTTGTTCATCCATATTGTCCATCCATATATCACTAGTTCATTTTTATTGCTTAATAGTATTCTACTATATGTATGTATTACAAATTATTTGTTCATATGTAAATGATGCATATTTGGGTTATTGTAGTGTTTGGTTGCTATAAATAAAACTGCTTTAGACATTTGCATACATGTCCATAAGTGAACATAGGTTTTCAGTTCTCTCTGTCTATTTCTATCTCTGTCTCTCTATCTCTATATCTGTATCTTTATGAAAAATTGCCAAACTATTTTCTAGAGTGGTGTACTATTTTACCTTTCACAAGCAATATATGAGGAGTTCTAGTTTTCCACATCATCATCAACACTTAGCATTGTCAGTCTTTTTAGTTTTACTATTTCAGTAGGAGGTAGTGATATCTCATTGTGTTTTTAATTTGCACTTCCACAGTGCCTAATGATGATGAGCTCTTTTCCTGTACATATTTGCCCTCTGTGATTTTCTGTGTTCACAATTATCCTAATTGTGAATAAATATAGTTATTTATTTTTTCCCTTACTGTATCTTTATCTTAAAATCTTGACATCAGGTAGTGAGAATTATTTTTTTCTTCTCATTGAATTTCTGCACAAATTTTAGAATCACCTCAATTTCTAACAACAAAACAAAACAAAAACAAACCTTTTTGTTTCTTATTTTCACTTTCTGCCTTATTTTAGATTGACCCCTTTTCATATTTTTTATCTTCAATATTAACTTATTTATTATACTTATTTTATCAGATGCTGTCATGTTTACAATATATGTCTTTAATTTATCATAGTATGCTGCCAGATCATATTATATAACTTTATGTAAAGCATAAGAAACTTAAAATGGAGTACATCAATTTACTCCCTCCTACATTTTGTGCTATTTTTTGTCATATATTTTATTTCTACATAAGCTATAAGCTCCATGATACTTTGGTATTATTTTTACCTTAGATAGTCACTTATCACTTAAAGAGATTAAAAATAATGAAAAAATATTTTATATTTACCCACATATTTATTCTTTTTCAGATGCATTCTTTTTTTGTGTAGATCCATATATTCTTCTGGTCTCATTATCCTTCTGCCTGAGAACTTACTTTAATATGTCTTGTAGTGCAAGTCTGTGATAAACTTTTTTAGCTTGCACATTCCTTAACACGTCTTTATGTCACCTTCATTTTAAAAATTGTATTAATAAACTTTATTTTTAGAATCATTTTAGATTAAGAGACATTTTTAGACTTACAGAAAAATTGAGTGAATAGATAGAGATTTCCCATGTACTCTCACCCAAAGTTTCTCTTATTATTAGCATCTACATTACTTTGGTATATTTGTTATGATTCATGAACCAGTATTAATATACTATGATTCACAGTTTATTCAGATTTCTTTAGTTTTCAATCTACTATTCTTTTTCTGCTCCAGGATCCCATCTAAGGTGCCACATTACATTTAGTTGCTATGTCTCCTTAGACTCCTTTTGGTTGTGACAGTTTCTCAAACTTTCCTTGTTTCTTGATGACCTTAACAATTTTGAGGAGTGCTGGTCAGGTTTTGTAAAATATCCTTCAATTTGTTTTATCTGATGTTTTTCTCATGATTAGACTGAGGTTGTAGCACTTGGGGAGGAAGATCACAGAGGTAAAGTGCCATTTTATCACATCATTTCAAGAGTACATTCTATCAGCATGACTTCTTATCACTCTTGTTGTTAGCTTTGATCACCTTGCCGACATAGTGTTTTTCAGGTTTCTCTGCTGTAAAGTTACTTTTTTTTCTCCCCTGTTTTCATACTGTCCCCTTTGGAAGGCAGCCATTTTGTGCCATCTACTCTGAAGGAGCGAGGAATCAGGATCCACCTCCTTTAGAGTGGATTATTTACTTGGAATTCTTCTGCATGGAAGATGCTTCTCTTTCTCATTTATTAATTTATTCAATCATTTATTCATACGTGTATGGATAAACTGATATTTGTTTTATACTTTGGTTTATAATCTAATACTATTTTATTTTTTTTGCTCAAATTATTCCAAATTTGGCCATTGGAATCTTCTTCAGATAGCTCCAGTACCCTTTTGACATCCACATCAATTTAAAAAATTTTTATTTTATGCACTTTCTTACTTTCTGCCATTATAAGATGCCCGAGGCTCATTTTGTACAGTTCCCATCCCAGTCCAAAAACCAATAAGCCCTGTTTCCTTTTATTGGAGTGGCATTAGAAACCAGTATCTGGAGGTTAGATATACTCATTGCTACTAGAGAGTTGTTTTGTTTTTATTTTTGCCTTCTTAACTGACTAAACAAGGAAATATATGTGTATATGCTAACCCTTGTATGTACATACACCTATAAATATTTCTTTATGTAGGCATTTGTATTTATATTAAGTTAAACATGAGTTCATACTGATGGCTCCAAATCTAACTATTAAAACATGGATCATTCTAGCTTTTTCCCTTAGCCAACATAAATTTCCACTCCAATAGTTGCAAATCTAGCTTCTGCCATCCTTCATTCATTTACTTAATTGTTCAGTTCCAGTATACACTTATAGCAGTATCATATTTGTTAACCTATACTTCCATGGAAAACTACTTTAACTACTAAAGGAACTTATGTACAGTTCCTTTTGCCTTTAGCCTTGTGTACTTCATTCATTTCTAATGTGATTTAGGGCAGCACCTTTCCCCTACTTTCTTCATTGAGGTCATTTCATACATTTGTAATATAATTAGATTCTCCTGTCATCCTCTGTATTCTCTACTAGGATTCTCTAACCTCTTAAAAGATTTTTTAAATTTTTTATACAATATTTTTTGTGTGTCTTAAACTATTGTTGGTTTTAATAATGTATAATGTCATGCGTTCATGATTACAGCATCCTAGAGTTTCACAACACTTAAAATCTCCTATTTATTTCCTCAAATCTCCTATTTATCTCCTTCATCTATTCATTTCCTCAAACTCGAACTCGTGGCAACTACTTATCTTTTTACCAACTCTATACATTTGCCTTTTTCAGAATGTCATATAATTGGAATCATGCAGGTTATAGCACTTTCAGAATGGCTTCTTTCACTTAGCAATGAATTCAAGGTTCCTCATGTCCTTTTATGTGGCTTAATAGCTTTTTCTTTTACTATTTAATAATATCTTATTGTATGGATACATCACAATTTGTTTATCTATTTATTGGAGAAATATTGGTTGCATTAATTTTTAGCAAATAAAGCTGTTATTCATGTGCAGGCCTTTTTGTGGACTTAATTTTTCAGCTCATTTATACAAATATCTAGGAACATGATTATTGGTTCACATGTATGGTAAAAATATGTTTAGATTTGTAAGAAACTGCCAAACTGTCTTGGAAAGTGGCTGTACTATTTTGCATTTTCACCACCAGAGTTCTTTTTGTGCCTCATCCCCATCAGCATTTGGTATTCTCAGGTTTTTTTGGATTTTAGCCATTCTAATAGGTTTGTAGTACTACCTCATTGTTGTAGTAATTTGTGATTCCATATTGTAGGTATTTGAAAACTTTTATATGCTTAATTTTTATCTGTTTATCTCCTTTGCAGAAGTCAGTTCAAATCTTTTGCCCATTTTTAAGTTGAATTGTTTTCTTATTGTTGAGTTTCAAGTTCTTTGCATATTTTGGACATCAGTCCTTTATCAAATATGTGTTTTGTCAATATTTTCTTACACTCTCTGGCTTGTCTTTTCATTCTTTTAACAGTGTCCTTTGCAGAGCAAACATTTTATATTTTAATAAAGTCCAACTTATTAATTTTTTTCTATCATGGTTTATACTTTTGGTTGTATTTGAAAAAGTGTTAGGAAATCTAAGTTCACCTAAATTTTATTCTATGTTTTTTCTAGAAGTTTAAAATTTTTAGATTTTTAAATTAGGTCTATGATTAATTTTGAGTTAATTTTTGTAAGAGGTATAAGTTATGTGGCTAGATTAGGTTTTTGTTTTTATTTTTGTTTTTCTGGATATGGAGAGCCAGTACCATTTGTTGAAAAAAAAAGTTCTTTCTTAATTATATTACCATTGCTCCTTTATCAAAGTTCATTTAATTACATTTATGTGGGACAAATTTTAGGCTCTCTATTCTGTTCCCTATTCTTTTGTTAAAGCCATGCTGCCTTTATCACTGTAGCTTTATAGTAAGTTTGAGGCTGGGTAATGTCAGTCCTCCACTTTGTTCTTTGTCCTCAATACTGTGTTGGTTACTCTTGTTCTTTTACATTTTCATATAAACCTTAGAAGCATTTTGTCAATATCCACAAAACACCTTACTGATATTTTGTATGGATTGTGTTGAATCAATAGATCAAGTTGGGAAGAATTGACATCTCAAAAATATTGAATCTTCCAACCCATGAACATGGACTATATCTCCATTTATTTAGATTTTTAAAAATTCTTTCATCAGAGTTTTACAGTTTTCACATATAGATCCTGTGTGTATTTTGTTAAATGTGTACCTAAATACTTTATTTCTGATGTTAATGTAAATGGTATGGTATTTTACATTCAAATGCCAATATTATGTATTGACCTGGTATCCTATGACCTTGGTGTAATCACTTATTAGTTCCTGGATTTTTTCAATGCATTGGGTTTTTCTACGTAGACAACCTATCATCTGTAAAAAAAAAAAAAAAAAAAAAAAGAAAAGAAAAGAAAAAACAGTTTTCTTTCTGTTCTGTTTGTGTACCTTTATTACCTTTCCTTGTCCTAGGTATGACTCCTACTATAATGTGGAAAAAAAAGTGGGGAGAAGACATCCTTGCTTTATTCCTAATCTTAAGGGGAAATTATCCTGGTAACTCACTATTAAGTAAATGTTAGCTGAAGGTAGTTTGTAGATGTTATTTATGAAAGTTATCTATTATTACTTTTCTGAGAGTTTTTATCATGAATACATGTTGGATTTTGTCCAATGCATTTTCTGCCTCAATTGATATAATTTTTCTTCTTTAGCCTATTGATATAGTAGATTACATAAGTTGATTTTCAAATGTGGAACTGGCCTTGCATAACTTGAATAAATCCCACTTTGTCATTTTGTATAATTCTTTTGTACATTATTGAATTCAATTTGCTAATATTTTGTTGAGGATTTTTGATCTATGTTCATAAAAGATATTGACATGTAGTATTCCTTTTTGTAATGTCTTTATCTGGTTTTGGTATTGGTGTAATGTCAGCATCGTAGAGTTAGGAAATCTTTCTTCTGTTTCTATTCTCTGAAAGAGATTGTAAAGAATTGGAATTGTTTCTTTCTTAAATGTTTGGTAGAATTCACCAGTGAAACCATCTTGGTCAGGTGCTCTTTGTTTTAGAAGGTTTTTAATTATTTGTTTAATTTATTTAATAATTATAGGCCAATTCTATGATCTGTTTCTGTTCTTGTAAGAGCTTTGGTGGTGTGTGTCTTTCAAAGAATTGGTCCATTTCATCTAAATTATCAAATCTGTGGGCCTAGAGTTGCTCAGAATATTTCCTTATTGTCATGTTAACTGAGAGGATCCATGGGATCTGTGGTGATGACACTTACTTCATTCATGATATTAGTACATCTGTGCCTTCTTTTTTCTTCATTATTTAGCGTGGTATCTGTTTCTCCATCCTTTTTCTTTTAACCTATTTATGTCTTTATATTTAAAGCAAGTTCTTGTAGACTACATATAGATAGGCCTTTTAAAAAAAATCAGTTTGAGGGCTTCCCTGGTGGCACAGTGGTTGAGAGTCCGCCTGCCGATGCAGGGGACACGGCTTCGTGCCCCGGTCCGGGAAGATCCCACATGCCACGGAGCGGCTGGGCCCGTAAGCCATGGCTGCTGAGCCTGCGCATCCAGAGCCTGTGCTCCGCAACAGGAGGGGCCACAACAGTGAGAGGCCTGCGTACTGCAAAAAAAAAAAAAAAAAAATCAGTTTGAGTCTGTCTTTTAGTTGTATTTAGACCATTCACATTAAAATTGATTATTGATATATTTTGATTAGTATCTACCATGTTTATAATTGTTTTATGTTTGTTGCATTTGCCTTTTTCTATCATTTTATTTTCTCCTCTTATTTTTGTGCCTTCTCTGGTTTTAATTGAGCATTTTATATTATTCTACTTTTCTCTTAGCATATCAAGTACAATTCTTTTAAAAGTTTTTTAGTGTCTAACCTAGAATTTGCAATGTATATTTACAACTATTCTAAGTTCACCTTCAAATAATACTATACCAACTTCATGGATAACATCAAGTACCTTGTAACAGACTTTCCCCAATTTCTCTCTTCTGCCCCATATAAATTGCTCTAGTTTCTTTCACCTATCCATATGTTATTAGCACTCAGTATATTGGTACTCTTATTTCTTTGAATAAACATTTATCTTTTAAGAATTTTAAAGTATATTATTTTATTTTACTTAAGTTTATTCCTTTGCCACCACTGTTTCTTTATGTAGTTCCCATTTTCTACCTATGTATTCCTCTTCTATCTGAAGAACTTCTTTTAATATTGCTTGCAGAGTGGGTCCACTGACAATGAATCCCATCATTTCTTGTTTGTCTGAGAAAGTCTATTTATTCCTGACTTTTGAAGGATAATTTCTCTGGATATAGAATTCTAGATTGGTGGTTTTGTTTTCCTTTTGGCACCTGAAATATTATATTTTACTCTACTCTCTTCTTCTTTGCATTGTCTCTGATAGGAGGTCCACTGTAATTCTTAAGCCTGTTTCTCTATAAGTAAGGCATATTTTTTCTCTTGGGCTTTTGATTTTTTGCAAGATTTTCTCTCTGTCTTTGGTTTCTTGTTATTTTAATATTATTTGCCTACACGTAGGGCTTTTTGTTTGTTTGCTTTCTTTTTATATTTTTCTTGCTTGGCATTATCTGAACTACCTGGATCTACTGCTTTGTGTCTTCTATTATTCTGGAAAGTTTTCAGCCATTATTAATTCAAATAGTTGTTCTGGGTATATTTCAAATGGCTACGCTTATCCTTTCCCTGCCTAAAACCCAAGGGGATGTTTCTTGGTTCTTCAGTTCAAGAAACTGATGGAGTTCTTGGAGGTAAATACCATGAAAATATATGTTTATGTGTGGGCAGTAGAGGGGTCTAAGACCACAAACCCTAGGAGTTTCTCATTCCCACACTAGGGAATCAGCAGTTTGTTAAAATTACTTTTCAAACATTCCTACCACTGTATGGCTCCAGTGGCTTCTGCTAAGGGTTAGGTGATCTTGGTTGTAATTTTCTATCTTCTCCTGTCTCTCCTGCTTTGAGGGTGGCAGTTTTCTCTATGACCTCAATTCTATGATGGGTCTAAGAAAAGTCATTGATTTTCAGTTTCTTCAGTTTTTTCTTGTTGTAAGAATTAGAGTGATGACTTCCAAGCTCTTCCCATGTTGGATCAGAAACCAGAAGTCTTGCCTTTGTTTTGCAAAGGTATTTTCACTGGATATAAATTTCCAGGTTGATAGTTTTCTCTCCCAGTTCTTTAAAGATGTTCCACTATCCTCTCACTTGATTTGTTTCCAATGAGAAATATATTCTCGTCCTTATCTTCGAACATATGAGGAGAAATAAAACAATCTGGGGTCTGAGAAGAGGGAGAAAAAGCTTTAAAATCACACAAAATGTTTATTTAAAGATGAATTACCACATCTGGAACAAGAAAGCTGGGATAATATGTCATTTTGAGGAGGACAACTGTGGCAGATGAGCTGCTAGTCTTGGGATGATTTTGTCACCTTAAATACATTTTGGGTCCACAGAACTGAGTAAAAAGTGAGGTTAAACATAGTTTTCTTCCCATGCCTTCATGGATAAGATGGTGAGAGCCACTGATACCTGGGGAAGTAGAGCACTCTTCTAAAAGAAGTGATAAAGAAATGTATAATAAAATATGGTCAGCTTTAGGAGAAGTCTCAATAAGTCAAATATTAAGGCCCTAAGTTCAAGAACATGGCAGGAGAAATGACAGATATGACAGTGGTATTAAAAACTCTGGTTTTCCCTGAGAGAAAAAGCAGACTCCTATAAACCAAGCATAAACAAAATAGTATTTAATCACAATTGAAACTTGGGAAGTAAGCAGAGGTGCCCCAAAGAATTTGGATACTTAAAAAAATTCTTGCATTAGATGATATTTCCAATTATTTACCTATAAGTGAATTCCCTCAGTTACAGGATTAAGTCCCAGAGATTTAAAACAAATGCATAAGCATAGCTTCTTAGACCAGTGATATTAAAGGGCACAACATGTTTCATTCAATCATTAGTGGCCATTCTCTTAATGAGTTAAATGCACACCACATAGAATGCAATCATGATATGCTTAATTTATTATAACATTTTACTTGATGGCAGGGAATGTTTGACATAATCTCCACTTTAGCCTCCAAAAACTTACACACTAAGAACAAACAAAACTGACATAGAAAGCCTAAAAATTTTGGAGGCATAATAAATATATTATGCTAGTGTATAACCTGAAAGCAGAGTATTGTAATATGGGTCTTGTGGCATGAAGGCATCCAAGTGAGAAATAAGTCCAAAGTAGAGTATAACTCAAGAGGAAAAAGGATCTAAGTGTTTAGATTGGGTATGCAAATCATGGTTCTCTTTGTGGGTGATTTTATTTATTCAATCAAAGTTATTGAAAATCAGATATAGCACATAAATTTCACTGGGAAAAATAATGATTCCAGATCTATTGCTTTTTTTGCAAGGAATTTACACTCTGAAGGGGTAGACTAGTAAACAGGTGGTTAAATACAGAGGGTCATGCTTCCTAATAGGGATAGTTACAGGTTGCCATGAATGTGCATAAGAAACCCTGTGTGAATGAGGAAGGAGGAAAGAAGGTCATCTAACTAAAAGAATAAATGCCAAAATGAAGACTAAAAATATGCATATCTCCCCATCACATTATCTTTCAATGTTTTGGGGTAAGGGTGGGGAGATTTATAAAGATTGTCCCATGTTTCTCAAGGTCCAGTCATCATCAAGCCAGCTTTCATATTTGGCATTGTCCTGTACCAACTGTACTGGTACTTAATATTTTTCTTTATATTGATTTACTTTTTTGTTTAAATCATTTTGTAGAAAAAAAGAGAGTTTATATTTCCAGTATAAAAGGAAGTCATTTACACATTAAGTAATCACATAAAGGTGAAATGAAAACAAAATAATATTTTAGATATTATTGTTAGATATTATTGTTTTGCTTAGGAAGACTGAACAAAAGAAGATGAGTAAGAATTTAAAATGTATTAAAGGGAGACCTTCAAGATGATGGAGGAATAAGACATGGAGATCACCTTCCTCCTCACAAATGCGTCAGAAATACATCTACATGTGGAACAACTCCTACAGAACACATACTGAATGTTGGTAGAAGACCTCAGACTTTAGACTTCCCAAAAGGCAAGAAACTCCCCACATACCTGGGTAGGGCATAAGAAAAAAAAAAAAAACAGAAGCAAAAGAATAGGGCCAGGACTTGCACCTCTGGGAGGGAGCAGTGAAGTAAGAAAAGTTTTCACACACTAGGAAGCCTCTTCACTGGCAGAGATGGGGAGTGGTGGGGGTGGGGAGCTTCGGAGCCACAGAGGAGAACGCAGTAATAGGGCTGCAGAGGGCAAGGTGGAGAGATTCCCACACAGAGGATATGTGCTGACCAGCATTCACCAGCCTGAGAGGCTTGTCTGCTCACCTGCCGGGGCGGGTGGGGGCTGGGAGATGAGGCTCCGGCTTCAGAGGTCAGATCCCAGGGAGAGGACTGGGGTTGACGGCATAAACACAGCCTGAGGGGGGTTAGTGCGCCACAGCTAGCTGGGGGTGAGTCCAGGAAAAAGTCTGGAACTGCTTAAGAGGCAAGAGACCATTGTTTCGGGGTGTTCAAGGAGAGGGGATTCAGAGACCACCTAAATGAGCTCCAGAGAGAGGCGTGAGCACGGCTATCAGCATGGACCCCAGAGACGGTCATGAAATGCTAAGACTGCTGTTGCAGCCACCAAGAAGCCTGTGTGCAAGCACAGGTCACTATCCAAACCTCCCCTCCTGGGAGCCTGTGTAGCCCGCTACTGCCAGGGTCCCATGATCCAGGGACAACTTCCCCAGGAGAACACACGGCACGCCTCAGGCTGTTGTAACATCATGCCGGGCTCTGCTGCTGCAAGCTTGCCCCACTTTCCATACCCCTCCCTTCCCCCCTGCCTGAGTGAGCCAGAGCCCCCTAAATCAGATGCTACTTTAACCCTGTCCTGTGTGAGCGAAGAACAGACACCCTCAGGCTACCTTTAGGCAGAGGCGGGGCCAAATCCAAAGACTCATGAGAGATTGCTACAGCAACTATATGTCAATAAAACGGACAACCTGGAAGAAATGGAAAAATTCCTAGAAATACACAACCTTCCAAGACTGAACCCGGAAGAAATAGAAAATATAAACAGACCAATCACAAGCACTGAAATTCAGACTGTGATTAAAAATGCTCCAACAAACAAAGCCCAGGACCAGATGGCTTCACAGGAGAATTCTATCAAACATTTAGAGAAGAGCTAACACCTATCATTCTCAAACTCTTCCAAAATATAGCAGAGGGAGGAACACTCCCAAACTCATTCTACGAGACCACCATCACCCTGATACCAAAACCAGACAATGATGTCACAAAGAAAGAAAACTACAGGCCAATATCATGGATGAACATAGATGCAAAAATCCTCAACAAAATACTAGCAAACACAAGCCAGCAGCATATTAAAAGGATCATAAACCCTGATCAGGTGGGGGTTATCCCAGGAATGACAGGATTCTTCAATATTTGGAAATCAATCATTGTGATAAACCATATTAACAAATTGAAGGAGAAAAACCATATGATCATCTCAGTAGATGTAGAAAAGGCTTTCAACAAAATTCAACACCCATTTATGATAAAAACCCTCCAGAAAGTAAGCATAGAGGGAACTTACATCAACATAATAAAGACCACATATGAGAAACCCACAGCCAACATCATTCTCAATGGTGAAAAATTGAAATCATTTCCTATAAGATCAGGAGCAAGACAAAGTTATCCCGTGTCACCAGTATTATTCAACTTAGCTTCAGAAGTTTTAGCCACAGCAATCAGAGAAGAAAAACAAAGAAAAGGAATCCAAATCAGAAAAGAAGAAGTAAAGCTATCACTGTTTGCAGATGACATGATACTATACATAGAGAATCCTAAAGATGCTACCAGAAAACTACTAGAGCTAATCAATGAATTTGGTAAAGTAGCAGGATACAAAATTAATGCACAGAAATCTCTTGCATTCCTATACACCTATGTTGAAAATCTGAAAGAGAAATTAAGGAAACACTCCCATTTACCATTGCAACCAAAAGAATAAAATTCCTAGGGATAAACCTACCTCAGGAGACAAAAGACCTGTATGCAGAAAACTGCAAGACACTGATGAAAGAAATTAAAGATGATACAAACAGTTGGAGAGATATACCATGTTCTTGGATTGGAAGAATCAACACTGTGAAAATGACTATACTACCCAAAGCAATCTACAGATTCAATGCAATACCTATCAAACTACCAATGGCATTTTTCACAGAAGTAGAATTAAAAATTTCACAATTTGTATGGAAACAAAAAAGACCCTGAATAGCCAAAGCAATCTTGAGAAAGAAAAATGGAGCTGGTGGAATTAGGCTCCTGGACTTCAGACTGTACTACAAAGCTACAGTAATTAAGACAGTATGGTACTGGCACAGAAACAGAAATATAGATCAATGGAACAGGATAGAAAGCCCAGAGATAAACCCACATACCTATGGTCACTTTGTTTTTGATAAAGGAGACAATAATATACAATGGAGAAAAGACTGCCTCTTCAATAAGTGGTGCTGGGAAAACTGGACAGCTACCCGTAAAAGAATGAAATTAGAACACTCCCTAACACCATACACAAAAATAAACTCACAGTGTATTAAAGAACTAAATGTAAGGCCAGACACTGTAAAACTCTTAGAGGAAAACATAGGCAGAACACTCTATGACATAAATCACAGCAAGATGCTCTTTTGACCCACCTCCTACAGAAATGGAAATAAAAACAAAATAAACAAATGGGACCTAATGAACCTTAAAAGCTTTTGCACAGCAAAGGAAACCATAAATAAAACGAAAAGATAATCCTATGAATGGGAGAAAATATTTGCAAATGAGGCAACTGACAAAGGAGTAATCTCCAAAATTTACAAGCAGCCCATGCAGCTCAATTTCAAAAGAACAAACAACCCAACCCAAAAATGGGCAGAAGACCTAAATAGACATTTCTTCAAAGAAGATATACAGATTGCCAACAAACAAATGAAAGGATGCTCAACATCATTAATCATTAGAGAAGTGCAAATGAAAACTACAATGAGGTATCACCTCACACCAGTCAAAATGGCCATCATCAAAAAATCTACAAACAATAAATGCTGGAGAGGGTGTGGAGGAAAGGGAATCCTCTTGCACTGTTGCTGGGAATGTAAATTGATAAAGCCACTATGGAGAACAGTATGGAGGTTCCTTAAAAAACTAAAAATAGAACTACCATAAGATCCAGCAATCCCACTGCTGTGCATATACCCTGAGAAAACCATAATTCAAAAAGAGTCATGTATCACAATGTTCACTGCAGCTCTATTTGCAATAGCCACGACATGGAAGCAACCTAATTTTCCATCAACAGATGAATGGATAAAGAAGATGTGGCACATATATACAATGGAACATTAGACATAAAAAGAAACAAAATTGAGTTATTGGTAGTGAGGTGGCTGGACCTAGAGTCTGTCATACAGAGTGAAGTAAGTCAGAAAGAGAAAAACAAATACCGTATACTAACACATACATATGTTTTATATGTATATATTAAAAAAAAAGGTTCTGAAGAACCTAGGGGCAGGACAGGAATAAAGCCGCAGATATAGAGAATGGACTTGAGGACACAGGGAGTGGGAAGTGTAAGCTGGGATGAAGTGAGAGAGTGGCATGGACATATGTACACTACCAAATGTAAAATAGATAGCTAGTGGGAAGCAGCTGCATAGCACAGGGAGATCGTCTCGGTGCTTTGTGACCACCTGGAGGGGTGGGATAGGGAGGGTGAGAGGGAAATGCAAGTGGGAGGGGATATGGGGATATATGTATAACTGATTCACTTTTTTATAAAGCAGAAACTAACACACCACTGTAAAGCAATTATACTCCAATAAAGATGTTAAAATAAATAAATAAATACAATGTATTAAAGATGGACAGAATTAAACTGAGAATTTCTCCTTGACTTCATCAGCCTGCAAGAGTTAAGAGGACTGTATCTTTGTACTTGATTTGAAGTTTAGGTACTACAAACTAAAGCCATTACATATGCTTGCTAAAATCTTAAGTCACATAGTAAGTGTTCCACATTTTGGGAAAGGCTGGGATACACACAACAAATACTTAGGAGGAGTAGGTAAATCCTAAAGCTAAAGGAAGGAAAGAAAGTGAGAAATTCTGATTTTTTAAAATAAAAAACATATCTCTTTGGAAGTTAGACATCGAGTCCAGCCACATACTGAGTATCAGGCTCCATCTAATAGCATCTGTGTATTTTCATGTTACATTCTGACCTTTCCATTATTAGATCCTATATCATTATATTGAATTGAAGTCAGGCTCTATGTAATTCCCAGACACTGGTTCTATTGATAACTTCCTGAGTGACTCACAGTCCCTTGAGGATAACGGAGTGTAATTCCACTTATACTGGATATAAATTCACCTGTATCTCTCTCAATAACAAATGAATGAAAGTATGTATTCAGAATAGCCCCAATCTTCTCTAGTTTATAACAAGTAAGACTCAATCCCAGACTAGTGGTTTTTAATTATTTTTCATCCTTAGGGATTCACCTACCAACTGGAAAACAGTGTGTCCCACTGGGAGATGCATGGGAGAACTATAGTTCCAGGGCACGAAGCAAGTCTATTTTTGGTTTCTCACTGCTTTATAAAGATCTGGAGATCAGTATCATTTTCTGTAGTTTTCTCTTTTCTGGTATAAACATCCTCAGATACTTCAAGCTCTAATTTGGAGTTTGTTTTTTTTACCCTTATCACTTGGATTGTCCTCATTTTAGTGGGCTTTGGTTTGCTAGTATCTCTGAATTCATGTGATCATTTGAGCTACTACATTTCACTGTTGTCTCATACAGAATTTGTAGTCAATGAAAACCTTAAATATTTTCTTTTCTTTTCTCTTCTTTTCCATATGAATTGCTGGTTTTCGATAGGTCTTTTAGGATAAGCTTGGCTCCATGTCTGCCAGAATTTCCATACAAGAAATAGGGTAAAAGTAGATGGAGGCTGACAAAATGGTTGAGAATAAAAGAAAATAAAGCAATGAACTTCAAGTGTGGCATATATTAAATTATATACTTATTTAATGTGCACTAAAATATAACTAATCAAGATGGTGTAGTAGAAGAACGTGGAACTCACCTCCTCCCACAAATACATCAAAAATACATCTACAAATGGAACAATTCTCACAGAACACCTACTGAACACCAGCAGAAGACCTCAAATACCTGAAAGGACAAACGGGTTAGGATGAAAGGAAAAAAAAAAAAAAGAGGAAGCAAAATGGGACCTGTGCCCCTGGGAGGGAGCTGAAAAAGAGGAAAGGATCCTGCACCTTGGGAAGCCCTCTCACTGGTGGGAAGACCAGCTGGGACAGAAAGGGAGCTTCAGAGGCTCAGAGGAGAGCACAACAAATGGTTTGCGGCAGGCAAAACAGAAAGGGACATGCACAAATGGTCCGTCCCCCTGGCCTGTGTGCCCCAGTCTGAGAGGTGTGTCCAGTGGTACAGGCAGGGGCTGGGTGCTGGAATTCAGGATTCAGAGGACAGACGCAAGGAGAGGACTGGTGTTGGCTGAACCGAGACAGCCTGAAGGGGCTGGAGCATGGTACCTCTGCAACCAGGGTTGTTCGTGGAAGAAGCCCGGGCCCACCATAGGAACAAAGCACCATTGTTAAGTGGTACACAAAGCTGGGGAGGGGAGCACCATAGCAGCCTCTTTCTCCATATGCCAGCCCCCACTTGGCCTCTGCAGGCTCTGGGAGAGTGAGCCCCGGCCAACTCTTGGGGGGCTCCTGCACCAACCTCCACTTTGGCAGAACCTGGGAGCAGACACCAGTGGGTCACCCATGTGCCGAGGTGGGGCTGAAACCACAGCTGAGCCCCAGGAGCCATGCAACTTAGGAAGCAGGGCTGAAATCTCTCCTCACGGCTGTGTGAGCCATTGATTTACACCTCCACTGCCAGCTTTGTAAATTCAGCACCTACGGGACATCCCGAGTGGAAAACGAGTGTTCCTGCGGCTGGGACAGGTCTGGCATTAGCAGTTGTGGACTTTGTGTGTGTGTGTGTGCATGCAGGGGCTGGGCCAGGCCAGGGTCTGAGTCACCTCCATAGCTCTCACAGCGGGTCCAGATGTGCAGCTACCGCAGTCCTGGGACCCGACTTCAGTGGATCTGTATTGGTGGCCTTGTGAAAACAATGCCTGAGAGAGACTAGGGCCAACTGCCATCATTCCCATGGTTGAGGAGGAGGCAAGGGCAATGCCAACAACAGTGTACTTTGTGAACCTGCACAACAGGTGACACCACAGAGCACACTCACAGGTGAACAGCTCCAGCGGAGAAATACTAGACCCACGCAGGTTACACAGGGACTTTCCCACATAAAAATTGCCCTCCAAGACCACAGTAGGTAAACTCATAGAGCAAGAGCAATATAAATAAAATGAAGAAGCAGAGGAACCACTCCCAATTAAAAGATCAAGAGAATTCCCCTGAAATAACAATGAAACAGACCTCTTCAGTCTAATAGATGCTGAGTTCAAAAAGGAGATAACGAAAATACTAAAGGAATTAAGAAAGGCTATTGACAGAAATGCAGATTACTGTAAAAAGGAACCAGAAACTATAAGGAGGAGCCAAGAAAAATTAGAAAATTCATTTGCAGAGATGAAAGCTGAACTAAAGGCAATGAATAGCAGAATGAATAATGCAGAAGAAGGAAAAAGTGATCTAGAATAATGGAAATCACCCAATTAGAACAGCAGACAGAAACCCAAATGAAAAAAAAAAATGAAAGCAATGTAAGAGACATATGGGCTAATATAAAGCATGCTAACCTACGCATAATAGGGTTCCCAGGATGAGAGGAAAAAGAAAAGGGGATTGAAAATGTATATGAAAAAATTATGGGGCTTCCCTGGTGGCGCAGTGGTTGAGAGTCCGCCTGCCGATGCAGGGGACACGGGTACGTGCCCCGGTCCGGGAGGATCCCACCTGCCGCGGAGCGGCTGGGCCCGTGAGCCATGGCCGCTGAGCCTGCGCGTCCGGAGCCTGTGCTCCGCAACGGGAGAGGCCACAGCAGTGAGAGGCCCGCGTACCGCAAAAAAAAATTATGGCTGAAAACTTCCCAAACCTAAAGGAGGAAACAGATATCCAGGTACAGGAAGCACAAGGGTCCCCAAAAAGATAAACCCAAACAGACCTACACCAAGGCATATTATAATTAAAATGGCAAACATTATAGATAAAGAGAGGATTCTAAAGGCAGCAAGAGAAAAACAAAGAGTTAATTACAAGGGAAACTCCATAAGGCTATGAGGTGATTTCCCTACAGAAACGGAGTGGGCAGAAGGGAGTGGCAAGATATATTCAAAGTCCTGAAAAGGAAAAATCTGCAACCTAGGATACTCTACCCAGCAACATTATCATTTAGAACAGAAGGAGAGATAAAGAATTTCTCAGACAAGCAAAAACTAAAAGAATACAGCAATATTAAACCTATCCTAAAGGAAATATTGAAAGGTCTTCTCTAAATAGGAAAGAAGTAAGAATCTATAGGAAAGAGAAAATCACAATTGGAAACTAAATCGCTTAAATAAGCCAGTATACAGATTAAAATAAAATCAAATAATTTCTGTGAAAATGATGATAACCACACTGAACAGCAAAAGGATGAACATGAAGATGTAAAAGAGGACATCAAAACCATAAAATGTGGGGGAGGAGAGTAAGAAAATGTAATTTTTTTTTTCTAGAATATGCTCGAGGCTGTGTGACTACTAGTCTGAAGCACGTAGATATAGGAAGGGGTTAACGTACTTGAAAAACAGGGCAATCACAAATAAAAAACATGTTGTACCAATAAAGCCATAATATAAAATTAGTCATGAAAATACTACTTCTAAAATTTTAGTCATGTATGCTCATTATATGTAAGCTTATTTCCCTTTCTTCATTCTGTCTGCAATTAAAGAAAGCTAAGTTGTCAGGTTTAAGGCCTCCAGAAAGAGACAGAGAGAGAGAGAGAGAGAGAGAGACAGAGAGAGAGAGAGAGAGAGACAGAGAGAGAGACAGAGATAGAGAGAGAGAGAGAATGAGTAAGCAAGGTAAAAGTCAATGCCAGAGAGTAAGAGAAAAAGGAAAATTCTGGCCTGGCAATTGTGGGAAGGAAAAGGAAGAGTTAGTAGGAAAAAGTCTCCTGATCTTCCTTCCAGAGAAAAGAGACATCATAACCGAGGAAAAGATAAAAGCAACAGTGCTTTGATGAGCTCCTCCTTATATTCCTGGCAGAAGCTCTCTGAAGATGTGGAATGAGCAGGGGTGGGCAAGGATGAGCCCAGGTTAATAACCCAGAGCTGGACACTGAGATCCTGAGTGGAAAGGGCCTGACAAAGTGTGGGGCATGGGTGTGATGGGTCTGGGGATGAAGAAAGCTGATAGATTGGTTGGGAAACTTAACAGGGAGTATTTCTGTGACAGGAGGATGTTACTCTATAACTGAAGGCAACTGAGTAGCACCCAGATTAGGGATGGTCTAGTGGTCAAAGTCTGGACTCTGGAGCCACTACAAGAAATAAGATGGGGCTGAGAACCTGACCAAGTCAAATGGACAGACCACAGAGCCCCAGGGGCAGACAGCAGCAGCACATCCCACCAGGAACCCCGGAGATGCAGCCAAATGTACATTTCAAAAGATGCCTGACAGATAGTGCTCACTCAGAGACCAGATGCCTGGATGTGGAGGACAGGAGCCAGATGTGAGATATCACCTCTTTACCAGCACATACAGGCTGAAAGCTTTCTCCTACTCTCAGATACTATCTTGGTAAGGAGCAAAGGAAAGGAGGGTGATATAGATGGGCTTAAATTGAGAAAGAGGAATATATTCATAATTTGTAAGTTCTGTAAACCTCCCTGACTATCCATTGGTCAGTGTCTTCTGAAAAAGATTAGATGTTTACAGAAAAATAAAGCTTTTCTTATCATCCATTTATTTGTTTGTTTAACATCTTTTATAATAAAGTGATACATTTAATGTGCTTATTTCACATGCTTGTATTTAATTTTTAGATTCATTTTATTGAAGGCTGATAGGCCACAGTAACACACCCTTTTTACACCTTTCTTGAGGTATCTGGATATTACCTTTTCATCACCAAATGGGAAGCAGGTCTGCTATTAGGTAAGAGCCAGCAAAGCCTCCCAAGGGAGAGCTAAAGTAAAGGTATTCTGTGTGCTGCCTCAATGGCAAGAAGAGGGCTTGTCCTGCTTGGAGGGCTGGGAAGGACCAGAGGAAGTGGCAGTTCACAGAGAAGACCCAAGGATGAGATCCTTCCTCTCCAAATAAGACTGGAGAAGATTCTGGAGAACTGAGATAAGGTGGAAATGGTGATGAGGATCTGTTGAAACCAGTAGTGGTAGCCCCATCGAACAGGAAGCAGGGCCTACAGTACAGGACCAGGGTGGGAGAGTGGGGAAGAGCTGGGAGGCTGCAGAACAGAAGAAGCCACTTAGTCCTCTGAGCACCTGAAATGAGTTCGTGGATCTGCCACAAAGAATGTTCCTTGAGGGAGATTTTCAATTTTTGAGGTAATCTACAGATTTAATATTTGTTACATTATATTCGATTGATTAAACCTCTGTGATAAATTTGCGTTTCATGTGTTTGCAAGCAGAGTGCTTCAAGATAACCTGGTAGATTTTATTCTCTTAGCTCAGCTTGGTGGGGACTCTGCAAATTGAATTGTAAAAATCTCTTTTATAAAGCAACGCATTTAAAAATCTCCATACTCTTAGAACGTAGTTCTTATTGAAAATGTTAAACTATTGATACGGCATTACCACCTACTAATCCAAGTGAATGCCAGCAGATATGCCATTTGAATGCATAGCAGTTATATACTAGACTTGCCTTGGAGCTAGTGAGTCCATTTTTTGAGATCCACTTTAAGGTCACAATGTAAATTAGATAAAAGTTTATAATATATAGGCTACACCATTAATACTAAGAGAGAAAAAGTTGGAAACAATCTTATAGATTATACACACACACACACCAGACTTTATCAGCTATTTATATAGGCATGCATTTTATATACACATACATTTATGCATAGGTGTGTACATATATGTCAGGTGTGCATGTATATGTATTTTTTTGCACATTTCTACATATTTGTAAATGTATATATATGTTTACATATGGGTATATTACATGTTTTATATATGTGTATGGTTGTATTTATAAGTATTTATATCCATCTCTTTATATATAGGTATGTATGGATAGGTAGGTAGGTAGGTAGATAGATAGATAGACAGATAGATAGATAGATGATAGAAAAACAGAGGCCAGAAAGAAATATATCAGAGTGATGTGAACTGTGGAATTATGGACAATTTTTGTTTTCTTTATACTTATTTTTTTTCATCTAAATTCACAGTATTTGGCAAGCAATAACTTTATTATGAGAAAAAGAGCGACAACATAGTTACTGTAAAAACTAACTCGGAATACTGTGGTAGGAGTTTCTCCAATCCACAGCTATACCAAGAGTATGAATGTAAAAGGTAATGCACCAGAGAACCCAGTTCCAAAGCCAGAAGCTGAATCATTCCTAGTGATGAGCAGGACCTAGAATTTCCACCCATTTTATCTCTCAACCCAACACACATCTTTGTTTTGCTAAAGCCGAGGCATCATGAATGTCAAAGGGTGAAGACATAAGGGTGAGGTGTCACAAACAAACAGAAGCTGACTGTGTGCTATACTTCCAGCCCTGTGGCAGGCATTGTTTCAACCTCACAACCCACAGGGAAGTAAACGTTTCTCATAGGATGTGAAATAAAGTGCAAAGTACCCAAGGCCACAAGCCACAGCAAGTGGCCAGGATGTTTTTCTTTTGTTTTTCCATTTCCCTTGGGACAATACAAAGAGGGGACAAGACAAAAAATAGGGGAGCAGTAAGTGCACCTCCTGCTTTGGGGCAATGGTAGGGAGCTTGTATCAACTTTGTGTATTCGCTTTCATTTCCTTGTTTGTTTGTTTGTTTGTTTGGTTTTGAAAATGATCCCTGTGTTTTCCATTCATTTTATTTTTATGTTTTACATATTATTTTTCATATTCTTTTCCATTATGGTTTATTACTGGATATTGAATATAGTTCCCTGTGCTATACAATAGGACCTGTTGTTTATCCATTCTAAATATATATAATAGTTTGCATTTGCTAGTCCCAAACTCTGAATCCAACCCTCCCCTGCTCCCCTTCCCCCAGCTTACATATCCTTTTAACACCTCTTGAATCATTTCCTCTCATTCCAGAAACTCCCCTTCTGTCCAAGAAGAAATAGAGTATTATGCAATGATGTTCTAATGCAGCTATGTATGAATTTGTACTTACCAGCTGACAGTGAATGAAATAAGACAAGATGCACTTATTATAGGAAGTAATTTCTGGTACTTGGCAAGGGACTTATTGATTGCTGTTAAATTTTGACTGAAGCTTATATGTGAAATAAATGTATATATTTTTAACCAGTTTCCTCCTAATCTGACTGAATTACTTATTAAAAGTCTAATGGTTAATAACTTAGATACTCAAAAGATTCACATATTTAAGGTTCTAAAATTTATCTGACTGGATTTTCTTTTGAATACCTTGTTCTTTCTAATGGCATTTCCCTAATATTAATGCTGAACTGAAACCAAAAATAGCAAGGGGGTAAGGACTCAGAATAGCAGGAACTGAGAAGATCAGTGTAATCAGCAAATTAGGGCTATGTACAAATCATGCAATTGGCATCATGCGAGCAGCAAGGACCATGCCATGTGGAGAAGAGAACACTCAACGTTGATAACTTTGATTAGCATTAACATTGATCGCATAATTCAGTCACTTCCAGGATATTTCGTGATGCTAATAAATAAAAGATGACACTCTTTAAGAATGGTGGCTTCTATAGTATTGTAGCCAGAGACAGCTGAAATGTGGGGTAGGGATGCTATTTATTTCACAGAATCCTCTTGACTGAGCTCTGACTGGGAAACCCAGACAGAGCTGTTTCTCACAAAAGGGTGGCAGAGATGTTGCCAGAGGTCTCAGGGGGATTTATGCAGCAACTAGTTTTGTTTTCAAGATCTGGATGTTCTCCATTTCTGTGCTTTAATATCCTGTTCAACCCAACCCCTCCATCAAACCAGTGTCCTCCTGATTCTCTGCTCCCTGGGTGGTGTTTCACACTCAAGGCCTTTGTTGATTCCTTCTCTCTCATGTTAAATGAAACCCTTATCTATAGTTCTTCATAAGTTCTAGGTACAGAACCTCTCTTTCTCTCTTTAAAATTCAAAGCAGTTAAGGAATTTCCCCAGATCGCAAGGTCAAATACTCTGCTGACTTAAGCCTTTGTTTCTTTCCTGTACACCTCACTATGCTAACTCCTTTAGCTCCTCATTCTCATGTACTTACTGGCACTTATGTGATCATCATTGATAAAGATTACAAAGGGTCATAGAAGCACAAAACCTCCTAATTAAAAGTCAGTTTCTAGCGAGCTGGCCTGACAGTGATCCGTTGAGTTAACTAGACCTTTTGGAATTTACACCAAATCCAGGTTCCTTGGATGCTTCTAATGATGAGGAGCTCATCTTTGTACAGTCTTTTAAATCAGTTCTTAGAGTGTTGAAATCTGTTTCCAGAATGCTCTACCTTATGATTCTAGCTTTGCATATGGAGCCAAATGATGATATTAACTAATCTATATATTGCTTACTATGTCAGGACTGGTTTTAAAAACTTTAAGCACATTAACTTATATTAACTCAGAGAAATCTCTGAGAAGTTACTAATATGCTCATTTTAAGATAAGGAAGTTGAGCTAGAAAAGAGAAGTCATTGCTAAGAAGTGGCAGAGCTGGATATAAAGCGAAGTATGTAGCTCCAGAGCCAACACACTTAACCATGACCAATCTCTACTCTCCTGTGATTTCTTTTAATGTCTACTTAAACCAGATTTCCACTTTTGACACATAAAACACAACCACTTTCTTTCATGCTTTGAAGTTAACCAAAGAGTCAACACAGTTAAACTTTTTTTTTTTTTTTTAAATAGACACATCAACATTTAGATAAAAGGCAAGGTATGGGGTGAAGACAGAATGCTCTTTGGTGAATTTATGCATTAAGGCTCTGTACTTGAATTGGGCTGTCCAAATTCCTAATCTGGTTTTGCTATTTACTAGCAAAAAAGCACTGGACAAAATAGCCCAACTGTGCCTCATTTTTAAGGTGAATATAATAACATCTCTACCTCATAGGATTTTTTTTTTAGCTTAAATCAAACATTTGGAATATTGCCTGGCACACTGTCAGCACTCAGTAAATATTAGCTATTGCTTTTAATATTGACATGATTAAATAAAGTAATATTGGTAAGTATCCTATGACAGTGCCTGCTGCTTAGAAATCACTCAATCTATATTAACTTTCATCATCCCATTTACTATTTTTATTTGATGTTTTTACATATGTACTTTAATATCCGAAGGCATAAGCAATATGAATTTGGAATTTCAAGGTCCACACCTAGTGGGTAAACAGCTTCAGGTATACTGGGCAGACTGTGTTATCCTCCCAGTAAACTCCCAATACCTCTTAACAACTTAGTTTATGGAATCACTATTTAGGTTCAATTAAGATATCTGTACCCATTTTTTCTTTCCTTTAAGCATCAGAGATTCAGCCTCTTTTCTTCAACCGTCTAAAGTGACAGCTACCTACAATAAGTTCTTAACATACCCTATTTTTTTTATTAGTATGGCAATACTGCAATGTATGTCCTTTCAACCCATTTCACACCTGAGAAAACTGAGGGATGGAGAGGCTATCCAAATAGTTTAGGAAGTAACTCAGTGGGAATTCAGACTGATTAACTTCAAAAACCAGATTCTTAATAGCATACTTCATGTTTCCAAGTACCATCAGAAAAACAGTTCTCAGTGCCCATCTTAACTGGAATTCCAGCGACTGAGTCTGATACTGTGCTCTGTCTCCTGTAGAACTAGAAACCAGGTACATAGAAAATCTGTCTGGAGCTTCTATCCTAGTGATATACGCTTTAGATATCCCAAAATAAAAATACAGCAAAATAAAGATACAGTATAATATGGAATAAAAATGAGTGTATCCTGAAGATTACAGATAATGAGATGTGCTTATATTTTCACCAAATTAATGGGCATTTTTATTACCCATTGATAAGACCAGATTTCAAATCTAGGAGAAGAGTTTAGACACAGAGCAGTTGAACTTAGTGAACTACCCAAGATAGTAAAGTGATATAAACTTGTCTACTACCTTCTCCCTTCCTGCTCTATCACTCTCCAAGTCCCAAGTATTGTGAATAAAAATATTCAAGCTTAAAGACCAGAAATAACAATTTTCAGGCCACCTTAAATGAAATTGAAAGACTTTTCAGGAGCTCCAAAATTTACATAAATTATAAACAGGTATTAGAGGGATACTGAAAGTTAATTGGTTGGTTTGCCAAAAAATATATAATTTGATTAGATATTTCTGTGTACCTGAAAGAGAGGTACTGGATAACATTTGTGATTGGGCATGATTGTACACACACACAAACATACACACAGACATTAAAATGGATTAAATCTTCTGGAGGCATGTTGTCACATTCCTTGAAGAGCAACATTTAAATACCAATTTGCTTGATTCCCTCAGAGGGTTAAAAATTACTCCCTTATATCTGATAATGGACCTGTACTTAGAAGTTCTTTTATACCCTGAGAATCTCAAGCTATACTATTAAAGCTGCATAACACACCACAAAATACCAGGAGATCAAACCAAGTAGCAGTTACCGAAAACATTTTTCTGCTGTCTCCCCAGATTTTCCTATGGGGAGTGCTAACTCAGTAAGTGTTCGCTATACATAAACAAAGCATAGGCTATAACTCTGCAAAGAACTTACTACAATCTTTTCTAAAGTGTTTTGCTTTGTTTGATAAAATAGTCTTTAGGGGACACTCTAATGGACAGAAGTTAAAGATCCATAGAAAGGAAACCTGATCCATTTGAAAGTGAATAGGGGGCTGCAGAGCAAAGTAAAAAATATGCTGGTGCTGACTCAAAAAGTGCTGACTTCCTCTGGTAGGTCATCTTATAGGTCTATCTTATACCACAAAAGAGTGTAATTAAAAAGCGCTGATGTTGGGTACCAGGAAGAATCTGCCCTCTCCAACCCTTGTTGAAGCTGCGATGGGAGTCACTGTGTTGAATCTGTGGCATTGCAATTGTATGAGTAGCCCAGGATACAATCAAACCCCATTAGGTCAGATTCCACTGGTTCTGAATTTACAAGAATTCAGATACGACTTAAGAACTGATTCTTGCTGAGCTAAAAATCTCCAGATAATTTCTTCTTTTGTGAGTATCAGGGTCTTATTCACAAGACCAAGATAGTCAAATGTTGTAGTGGTTGCATCAACAAAGAGCTTCCTATTCGAAGTTTTGCTGAAGTTTTGGAATCCTCATTTCCCATAGAAACTCATTACTGTGGGAAGTAGAAATGTTAGGCAGGCCTAGTTACGTCAAGCACAAAAACTGGTGTTATTGAAATGATTGCTGAATACAACACAAGGTAATTTAGTGTTTGAGTTTAGATAATGAGATTATGGATAATTTTAGATTCTACATTTCTTTATTTTCCAATTAAAAATATAGAAGATGTCATTGTATAATGTGTAAAGTCATCAAAAGACGTTTTTTTAGGAGTTGGAAAACAGCAAACATTTACAAATGTGACTAATTAGTGCTGTGATCCCCTCCTGCTTAAATTCAATAATTATATCCATTTCACCTTAGTTTATAAAAATAATTTTAAGTGATAAAATACATTTTTATTAGTTGTATTTATAAATATGTCATAAAGTAGTTTATTAAATTTCTCTTTCCTTCATAGAAGATGGCACCTAGGATATGATCTGACTTGATATTGTTCATAATCTTTGGGAGCAAAATGAATAATTATAAAAGCAGTATTAACTTTTTCAACAAAGTGATTAGAAAGTATTCTCTTTCATATATATTAGGATATATAGGGTACTAAATTACTACCCTATAGCTACTACTACCATTGATCCCTTACCCTACTGCCAATTAGAAATCTAAATGTTTCCATTTATGTTCCTATCTGAGTTTCATAAAGGCAAGTTGAAAACTTCCTCCCTTAACTTTACAACACAACAGCTGCACAGCTTTTTCATTTGCTGGGTAGGGTTCATTGGAGCCAAATGATAGAGCACTTTATTTGCTGTGGATATAGATGCACATTAATGTCCTCAGTATGAACAGGGTGCAAATGATACACAGTCTATCTAATACACCAGCCATTAAAATGGGAAGATTTCTCCTCCTCCTCCACCCCTTTGCAGTAGCTTCTATGAACACAGTAGGCTTATTCCTGTATTAGTGTAACTTATATCACAGCTGCTAGTCATGTGATCTGTGGACAGGAGTTGGTACACAGAGTTTGTTTCTGGTATACAAGTAAAAAGAGTCTAGAAACTTTTATGGCAATTTGCCATCACTGTGACATTCAAGCTCATAGTCTATGGACTTATGTCATTGCACTTGTTACTAATTAGTTTTAACGTTGTCTATCTTGTGCGATGGATTGTGTGTAGTATGGGCTGCCTATTAATATCAGTGCAACAGGTTAGAAAAAGAAGTGATCCTCAACCCTGATAGTTTGAGAAACATTGGTCCACACACAGAGGATATGATGTACATACAAAGTACAATTTCAAGTTGTATCTGAAAAGGCCACCTACAATAATAGTGAACATAGGGGAAGGAGATCAAGATGGTGGAGTAGGAGGACACAGAGGTCACCGCCACCCATGAATACATCAAAAATGCATTTACATGTAGAGCAATTGTCACTGAAAATAAACTGGAGACTGGCAGAAAGACTCTTATATAACTAAGGCTACAAGAAATATCCACATGGAGTCAGGTGGAAAAAGAGCAGCAATTAGGCTGGGATCTGTGCCCCAGGAGGGGACACAGAAGGGGGGGTGGATTACACAGTCTTGGAGATCCTCCTTGGGGAGTGAGAGGTTCAAATCACATATTGGGCATACCAGTCATGGGGCCCAACACCAGGAAGACGATTCCTCTTGGTTGGTTTGAAGACAGTGGAACTGGCAGGGCGACTGTGAGAAACTCAACCTCTACTCATGAACAGGAAGTTCACACTTGCTTGATCTGAAAACAAGGTGGAGGAATTAAATTGAGACTGCCTGTTACTCTGGCCAATTTTCCCTGACTACTCCACCATGCACCCTGGCCCAGGCCAAGTTCTTGCTCTGGCCCCTCTTTCTCTGCTGTGTAGCTCCCAATTAGGGCAAAGCCTGCCATTGATGAGGACAGTGCGCAGTTGTGGGGAAGAAGCCTGCTTGGACCTGGCACCATATCTGAACAGGACGAGGGCAACCATTACTGGAATGGAACAAGCTAGAACCCAACCCTTGGGGCTTCTGCTCCAGTACCTTGGGACCCAACCCCACCTCTGATAGGGTGGTGTTGGCCACTGAGCATAGCAAAAGCCTGAGCTCACACTGGGCTCTGGCTCTAGGTTCTCCATTTCCACCCCTACCTCCCAACCAGGTGATAGCTGTCAGCACACCTTGAAAGAAGACATGACTCATTCCCACTTCTGATCCAGGTCTCCCACCAAAGTCAGAGGTCATGCGCAGACTGCAGAGGGATGCTTCCACACAAAAACACCACTTCAAGACCAGAATAGGTAACTATTTCACCTAATTTACTAGAAACAAAGAAAGTTAAGCAAAATGCAAAGACAGAGAAATTTGTTTCAAATGAAAGAACGAGGAAAAAAATGAAAAATACAACTGATGAATCAGAGATAAATAATTTACCAAATAAAGAATTCAAAGAATTAGTATTAAGAATGCTAATTGAACTAGGGGAAAAAATAGATGAACACAGTGAGAATTTAAACACGGAACTAGAAAATAAAAAAAGAACCAGTCAGAGCTGAAAAATACAATAGCTGAAATGAAAAACACACTAGAAAGAATGAAGAGCAGACTACGTGATACAGAAGAACACATAAGTGATCTGGAAGATAAGAGTAATGGAGATCATGCAATCAGAACAGCAAAAAGAAAAACAAATTAAAAGAAAAACAAGAACCATTTAAGGGACCTCTGTGTATTAACATCCACATTATAGCGGTCTCAGAGGGAGAAGAGAGAAAGAAAAAGTTTGAAAATATATTTGATGAAATTATGGCTGAAAAATTCCTGAACGTGAAGAAGGAAACACATATCAAGGTACAGGAAGCCTAGAGAGTCTCAAACAAGATGAACTCCAGGAGACCCACATCAAAACATATCATAATTAAACGCAAAAATTAAAGAGAGAATTCTAAAGCCAGCAGGAGAAAACCAAAGAGTCACATACAAGGAAACTCCAGTAAAAATATCAACTGATTTTTCCGCAGAAACTTTGCAGGCCAGAAGGGAGTGGAATGATATATTTAAAGTGCTGAAAGGGAAAAACCTACAACCTAGGATTCTCTACCAGCAAGACTATCATTCAGAATTGAAGGAGAGACAATGAACTTCTCAGAGAAGCAAAAACTAAAAGAGCTAATCAATAATAAACCTATCCTAAAAGAAATGTTAAAGGGTCTTCTCTAAGTGGAAAATTAAAGGCCATAGTAAGAAGCAAGAATTTATACGAAAGGAAAAAAAATCACACTACTGAAAGCCAGTATCTAGTAAAGAATGTGGATCAACTACTTAAATAAGCTACTCTAAATATTAAAAGACAAAAAATTACAAAATCAACCATAACTACAATAAACAATCAAGGGATAAACATGAAGATGTACAATATGACATCTAAACCACAAAATGCGTGAGAGGGGATTAAGGAAAATGTAGATATTTTAGAATGTGTTTGAACTTAAATGACTTCCAGTTTAAAACAAGTAAATATATTTATAGGTGAACATACATGAACCAGATGGCAAACACAAATCAAAAACCTACTATAGATGCACAAAAACTAGAGAGAAGAAAACACAAGCATGCTACTAAAGAAAATCATCAAACCACAAGGGAAGAAAATAAAATAAGAAGAAAGGAATAGAGAAGAAATACAAAACAATCAGAAAATAGGTAACAAAATAGCAATAAGTACATACCTGTCAACAATCACTTTAAAAATCAATGGACTAAATGCTCCAATCAAAATGCATAGGGTGACTAATTAGATTAAAAACAAGACCCATCTATATGCTGCTTACAGGAGACTCACTTCAGAACTAAAGGCACACACAGTCTGAAAGTGAGAAAATGGAAATGACAAGAAAGTAGGGGTAGCAATACTCATATCAGACAAAATAGACTTTAAAACAAAATCTGTAACAAAAGACAGGAAAGGCATTATATTATGCTAAAGCGATTAATACAAGAAGAGGATAAAACATTTGCTAACACATATACACCTAACATAGGAGCACTTAAACATATAAAGCAAATATTAACAGACACAAAGGGAGAAATTGACAATAATACAATAATAATAGTGGACTTTTAACACCTTATGTCAATGGACAGATCATCCAGACAGAAAAGCAATAAGGAAACAGTAGTATAATTACACACCAGATTAGCTGAATTTAATAGATATCTACAGGACATTACATCCAAAAACAGCAGAATACACATTCTTTTCAAGTGCATATGGAACGTTCTCCAGGATAGATCACATGCTAGGCCATAAAAAATGTTCAACAAATTTAAGAGGATAGAAAATACATCAAGCATTTTTTTCTGACCACTATTGTTATGAAAATAGAAATGAATTACAGGGAGAAAAATGAGAAAACCACAAACGTGTAGAGAGTAAACAACATGCTACTAAAAATCCAATGGTCAGTGAAGAAATCAAAGAGGAAAACAGAAAATACCTGGAGACAAATGAAAATAGAAAACTGCTTTCCAAAATCTATGAAATGCAGCAAAAGCAGTTCTAAGATGGGAATTTATAGTGATACAGGCCTACTTCAAGAAACAAGAAAAATATCAAATAAACAACTTAACCTACCATCTAAAAGCATTAGAAAAAGAAGAATAAACAAAGCCCAAAGTCAGCAGATGGAAAAAATAATAAAGATCAGAGAGCAAATAAATAAAATAGAGGCCAAAAAATTAATAGAGAAAAGATCAATGAAACCAAGAGCTGGTTTTTGAAAGATAAACAAAATTGATAAGCCTTCAGCCAGGCTCATCAAGAATAAGAGAGAGGACCCAAATAAACAAAATAAGAAATGAAAGAGGAGAAATTATAACTGATATCACAGAGTTACAAAAAATCGTAAGAGAACACTACAAGCAGTTATATGTCAACAGACTGGACAACCTAGAATAAAGGGATAAATTTCTAGAAAGATACAAGACCAAATAAGGAAATAGACAATTAGAACAGACAATTAGAAATAGGCAATCTGAACAGACACATCACTAATAGTGAAATTGAATTAGTAATCAAAAAGTCCCAGCATACATAAGTCCAGAACTGGACAGCTTCATGGGGGAATTCTATCAAACAAGAAGTGATAATACCTATCCCTCTCAAACTATTCCAAAAAATTAAAGAGGTGGGAACTCTTTCAAATTCATGCTACGAGGCCACTATTACACTGATATCAAAACCAGACAAAGACACTAAAAAAAGAAAATTATAAGACAATGTCTCTTATGAGTATAGATGCAAAAATCCTCAACAAAATATTAGCAAATCAAATTCAATAGTATATAAAAAGGATTATACATCATATCAAGTTGCATTTATTCCAAGGATTCACGGATGACTAAATATCAGCAAATCAATCAACATGATACACCACATTCACAAAAGAAAGGATAAAAATCACATGATCATCTCAATAGTCACAGAAAAAGCATTTGACACAATTCAACATCCATTTATGATAAAAAACTCTCATCTAAGTTGGAATAGAGAGAACATACCTCAACATAATAAAAACCATATATGACAAACCCACAGCTAGCATCATATTCAGTGGTGAAAAGCTGATAGCTTTTCCCACTAAAAATCAGAAACAGGACAAGGATGCTCACTCTAGCTACTTCTATTAACATAGTATTGGGAGTTATATCCACAGCAATCAGACAAGAAAAAGAAGTAAAAGGAATACAAATTGGAAGAGAAGAAGTAAAACTGTCACTGTTTGCAGATGGCATGATACTGTACATAGAAAATCCTTAAGAGGCTACCAGAAAACTACTAGAGCTCATCAAAGAATTTGATAAAGTTGCAGGATACAAGATTAATATACAGAAATCTGTCGTATTTCTATACAATAACAACAAACTATCAGACAGAGAAATTAAGGAAACCATCTCATTTATCATTGCATCAAAAAGAATAAAATACCTAGGAATAAACCTACCTAAGATGGCAAAATACCTGTACTTCAAAAGCTGTGAGACACTGATGAAAGAAATTGAAGACAACACAAACAGATGGAAAGATATACCGCGTTCTTGGATTGGAAGAATGAATATTTTTAAGATGACCATACTAACCAAGGCAAGCCACAGATTCAAAGCAATTCCTATTAAAATACCAATGGCATTTTCATAGCACTAGAACAAATAATTTCAAAATTTGTATGGAAATACAAAGGACCTGAATAGCCAAAGCAATCTTGAGAAAGAAGTACAGAGCTAGAGAAAGCATGATCTCTGACTTCAGACTATACTACAAAGTTACAGTAATCAAAACAATATGGTACTGGCACAAAAACAGACCCATTAATGGAACCGAATATAGGGTTCAGAATAAATCCACACACTTATGGTCATCAATTAATCTACAGCAAAGGAGGCAAGAATATACAATGGAGAAAAGACAGTCTCTTCAATAAGTGGTGCTGGGAAAACTGGACAGCTATGTGTAAAAGAATGAAACTGCAACATTCTCTAATACCAGATGCAAAAATAAGCTAAGATGGATTGAAAATCTAAACGTATTACCAGAAATCATAAAACTCCTAGAGGAAATCATAGGCAGAACACTCTTTGATGTAAATGATGGCAATATATTTTTTGGATCTATCTCCGAAGGTAAAGGAAACAAAAGCAAAAATAAACAAATGGGACCTAATTAAACTTAAAAGCCTTTGCATAGCAAAGGTAACCATCAACAAAATATAAAAACAACACACTGAATGGGTGAAAATATTTGCAAATAACATAACTGATAAGGAGTTAATGTCTGAAATATAAAAACAGCTCATATGACTCAATATCAAAAAAACAAACCACCTAATTAAAAAAATGGACAGAAGATCTAAATAAAAATTTTTCCAAAGAAGATATATAGATGGCCAACAGGCACCCAAAAAGATGCTCAACATTGCAAGTCATCAGGGAAATGCAAATCAAAACCACAATGAAATAGCACCTCACACCTGCTCAAACGACTATCATCAAAAAGGCCAGAAATAAGAAACATTAGTAAATATATGGAGGAAAGGGAACCCTCGTACACTGTTGGTGGGAATGTAAATTGGTACAACCACTGTATAAAACAATATGGAGGTTCCTCAAAATACTAAGAAAAAGGACTACTATGCGATCCAGCAGTTCCACCCCTGGATATTTTTCCAAAGAAAATAAAAATACCAATTCCAAAAGATATATGCACCCCAATGTTCATATCAGCATTATTTACAACTACTAAGACATGGAAGCAACCTAAGTGGTCATCAACAGAGGACTGGATAAAGAAGATGTGGCACATATATACAGTGGAGTACTACCTGGCCATAAGAAAGAATGAAATTTTGTCATTTGCAGCAACATCCATGCACATGAAGGGTATTATATTTCACGAAATAAGTCAGACAGAGAAAGACAAATACTGCATGTTATCACTTATATGTGGAGTCTAAAAAATAAAACTAATGGGTGAGTATAACAAAACAGAAACAGACTCAGGGATGTAGAGAACATATTAGTGGTTACCAGTAGGGAAAAAAAGTGGGGAGGGGCAAGATAGGGTTAGAGGATTAAGAGATACAAAGTCCTATGTATAAAATAATTAAGATACAAGGATATTGTACAGCACAGGGAATATAGCCAATATTTTATAATAACTTTAACTGGAGTAAAATCTATACAAATACTGACTCACTACATTATACATCTGAAACTAATATAATATTGTAAATCAACTATACTTCAATAAAGAAATAATATAGTGAACATAGATAATAAGCCACACACTAGATTCTACGCACCATGAGGGCAGGCGTCTCATCTGATTTATTCACCATTATGTCTTGCAGATTGCACAGTGTTTGGTGTGTTAGATACTCAATAAGTCGTTATTGAGTAAATGCATAAATAAATGACGCTACAACTTATGATTAAACAATTTTGACTCCTTGGATTATACACATTCCTGAAAATAGCTAAAGATCAGCAAACATACAAAAAACAAAGCAAAACAAAAGCCAAAAAAAAGAGAAGCAAAACCATTTAAGTTCAGTTGTGAATGAGTCCTAACTTCCTAGGACTTGACTGTATACAAAATTTCCAAGGTTACACTAGCAGAATTTGAGGAATGTTTAATTCTTTTCCCAGGAAACCTTCTCTGACCTCCTTAGCAACTTCTTATAGAGCCCAATATTTACCCAATCATAGCACATATCAACATAGAGTCAGGGTTTGGGGTATTGGCAGAATTGCCCACTAAACTGTCAGCTCCATGCTACATTCCTCAGCCTTTAGCACACTTGGTAGGGACTCAAAAATTTAGTTGATTTGGATGAATGCTTACTTTATATTATAAACCATGCTTTGTGTTTTATATGTACAGCCCCACAGTAACTCAGAGAGGAAAGCACTTTTTAAAACTTGTTTTATAAATGAAGAGACTGAGACTTAAGAAGGGTAAATAATTTGCCCATGATCATCCAGTTAGTAATTGATTGAATAGTTGTTCACATGTATTCTATTTCACTGGAGCCTGTATTTCCAACCATGCTATTATACTGCTTAATGGTATCCCAAACTTCAGCCCAGTGGGGGACCTAATTTGTTAGACTCAAGCTGCAGTTACTCTTTATGCCAAGAAATGAGATATAAAATTTCTTTCTTCCCACAGAGGCAGTGTGGACTCACACAGAAACAGATAAGAAAAGGAACTGAGGACTTTGGGATTATTTTGACAGAGGTGATTCCCAGGGTAAAGCAATTAGCTAGCATCTCACACCAACCTGGATGAGAACTACATGGCTTCCAAAGCATAAGATCAGTCACAGATAAAAGAAAACAAAACAAAACAAAGCAAAACTGCATGAGCAAATGTAGGGAAGAAAAATAATAGCTGAAGATAGCGGTGGTGGTTTGAGCCATTTGGGAGTTACTCAATATTCCTGGGTATCTCTGAAGTTTATAGGAAGTGTACATGTTATTAAATTTCTATTTGTTTTTCTCTTGTTAATATATTTTATTACAGGAGGGTTTCAGTCAAGAACCTAGAAAGGGAGAGGGGACATTGTTTTCCTTTTCCTACAATAACAAGCAAAGAGACTATCCAGAATCTCACAACTCCTTAGTGAAGTGGAATTAAAGATAAATATCAGAGGGTTTCCTTGGTGGTGCAGTGGTTGAGAGTCTGCCTGCCGATGCAGGGGATACCGGTTCGTGCCCCAGTCCAGGATGATCCCACATGCTGCGGAGCGGCTGGGCCCGTGAGCCATGGCCGCTGAGCCTGCGCGTCCAGAGCCTGTGCTCTGCAACGGGAGAGGCCACAACAGTGAGAGGCCTGCGTACAGCAATAAATAAATAAATAAATAAATAAATAAATAAATAAATATCAGAGACTGATTTGCCATATTTAGTATATGTATATTTTCACTTATTCCAACTGAATATCATTTATCATTTTTAGTCTATGAATATCATTTTTAGGTAACCATTAATCCTTTTGTCATAATAAAGTTCCAAGTTAAATCATCTCTTAGAGTCTTGTGATAAATAGCTATAAAAATCCAACGAACCCTAAGTTAAAATTAAAATCTAGTTCTATGTTATTCATATTGGTAGCTACCAGGCATGTGTATTCACATTTAAATTAATTAAATTTAAATATTTAGTTCCTTAGTCATATTAGCCACATTTCAAGAGGTCAATAACCATATGTGGTTAATGGCTGCCACACTTTGGACAGATTCCACATACTGGACACGTGGAAATAGAACATTTCCATCATTGTCGAAATTTCTATCGGTCAGCACTGTTCCTGTTTCTTCTGCCTGAAGCGGACAAAGCCAGTAAGCAGTGTCCTTCGTAGCTTGTTTTCATTCTCAGGATTATTGCATTCTGATATGCCAAGGATACGATAAACCAGGGATACTCCTATTTAAGCCTGTTGTCCTGGCATAAATATTAATAACGATCTCAAAAATGTTCCAGTTTGGTCAACAAATTAGAGCCACCCTAATTGCCTAATTGGACATTACTCATGATTTTCATTTCTTTCCATTCAAGCTATGTAATATGTGGCATGTTATTTTACCTTTCTAGGCATCTCCTTCCTCGTATGTAAAACGAGGATAGTAGTAGCTCCTTCTTTTGGTTCTATCTTGTACTGCTCTCTCCTACTTCCTGCAGTGATTAAAAGTATCAAATAAATTCCTAAAAGGTAGAACTTCTGCATCCTAGTGCTTTGCAGTATTTATTATATAATAATATTATATGTATAATATATAATATTATTATATAACAGACACTCAAAAGTGTCTATTACATAATAGGCATTAAAAAGCACATGATTCCTGAGGAAAGTTTCAAGGTACATATTCTGCCTCTCTCTGTCCCAGTACAGTGATGGGTGTACCTTCAATCTTCCATCAACCAATCAGGTGTTCTCTCCCGGTACCTTGACTCTCGATCATGTGGTAGATACTGGTTAGAAAGTGTGTATTACAGCTGAAATGAAGGTGCATTATCCAAGGATGTTCCTGCTGCTTTGCCCTACTCCTTTTTCCAGTCCTATCCTTTCACTCCCCAGTAATCCTGTGAGCCTCTCACATCCTTCCGTTAAATTCTATTTTTGTTTAACATAGACAGAATTTCTTTCTTTTATTTGCACCCAAGACCCTAAACAGTACAACAACCTTGAAGAGAACTTTTAACTTGAAACTGTCAGTGGTACTAACTGTACTAAGCAACTCTACACATTTTTATTGCAATTTACTCAATGCTGAAGCTCACAGAGACATCTCACTAACTCCATTCCAGATGTACATAATAACATCTAGGTAATCATATGTTCCTCCACAAATTAAGATTGTAAGGTTAAGATTAGAGAGTTTCCTTCTTCGGAATACTCTTCTTCAGATATCATCACAGTTTCTCCAGATGTTTATTAAGCAAAGATTCCCTTTATAATCTGCTTCCAAATGCAAGGCAACTTTTCTCTTGGCTGATGCTCAGCTGTATTATTACGTGGGTCACAGTTAACTCTCCACATTTTCACTATCTAATTATTGTTTATGGTTTTACTTTGGATCCTGTACTTCAATTACCTACTCTATATTGAACAAACATACTAAGTTTCCCTCTATTTATTATATCTTCCATAAATTGTATTGCCCATCTAGGATAATGGGTATTGCTTGCACATTTGTAACATTTCAAATAGCCTAAATTTCCTGATAGTTTAAGTGTAGGGTGTGCTACTGTGGGGCTTGAATACTGCATATTGGAAAAATAATAGACTTCTTGAGTTCTCCTAGCCATGTGCTTTTATATTAAAGTTAATTTCCCCCTTGGTGGAGACTGCCACACAGTCATGACTATATCATTGAAAAGTCTATGAAATAAAGCGTACTATCCTCTCAACTGAAAACTCTTCCTAAACATTTCCATTTGAAAGGAAAAATCTAACTACTGAGCAAACCAAATTTGCAAAGAGAATTTTCATTGGCATTTGGCTGGTGGAGGGGGTGTCATTTCTTTCTTTGAAGGAGGGAAACATGGCCACAGAGACTCAGGGCATCCCATCATCCTCCTTATTCTTGAGATTTGTAAAGGCAGATCTGTAACTGCCAAGGAGTCCCTGGGTTGCCTATTATAAACCGTAATCAGCTAGAACTGATTACTCAACTCTGGTCATTTTCATCTACAAACAAATTCACAAGTTTCCCAGACAAATATGGATGGGCTGGCAAATTTAAATTTCAAATATCTTCCTGTAATGAGTTCACATACCTTTTATTTAGACTTCCAAATGCCAGCATAATGTGATTAATTTTGATGTTGTTTCTTTCCACCACTTATGAGAAATCACATCATCAATCATATTATCAAAATTAGATGTGGAGAAGACCTAGCATGTCACCAGGACCCTTCCCTGTGCCAGTACAGACTTGTTTTAGCCAGTCTGCTGTACTTTTTAATATTTTCTTCAATCTAATATTAAACTTCCCTTGTGATCATGCATCTACCATTTCCATTGTAATGACATAAATATAAAGAATGAGAGTTTGTTTTCTTAAGAGAATGCATCTATGTTTATCTTCTCTGGCTTTTCAATAAAGAAAGCTCATGGTGAACATTTAGGAAATAAAAATAAATCCAATATATTGTGATCAATAATTTCAATTATGATCAATAATGATCTCTAACATTTTCATAGAATTTGCACATACGTTACGCAAATTATACACAGTACAGTAGTTGTTATATGAGTAACCTTTTTTTTTAAACATCTTTATTGGAGTATAATTGCTTTACAATGGTGTGTTAGTTTCAGCTTTATATCAAAGTGAATCAGCTGTACATATACAAGTAACATTCTTTTAAGAAAAATTTACTGGGTGCCCTTACAAGCCTTCAATTTGTTCTATATATATATATATAAAAATATATATATATCAATGTATATATATATATACACACACACATATATATATGTACACACACATATATAAAATATATATATATTGTATATCATATATATATTTACTTATGCTTTTAAAATCAGTTTATTGGGAGTTTATCAAGCAGTTTTAACTTGTTCAGGTATAAAGCTAAGGTGTTTCTATTTTTCTCTGTTATCTGTCTTTAGACTTGCTCTGTCAAATTCTCTCCTCACATCCTTCAGTGAAAATTTGCGTACATTTTGATTATTAAAATTTCAGTCCAGATTACAATTTTGAACTCCCGTCTAGGAGTGCAGATGCTGGAGCCATATTCTATAGATTTCAATGCCAGAACCACCAACTACTAGCTTTGGTTCCTTGACTTAGTCACTCAAACTCAAATGGACTTCATTTCCTCAGCAATCAAATGGAGCTAATAAAATAACCTACATTATATGGCTCTTCTATATGTAGAGAACTTGGAATATTGCCTGGAATAGAGTGAAAGAAATATGTATTATCTATTAATATAATAATTGTTATTTTCATTATCATCTTATCACTTCCCTCAACACATTCTTATGTCTCAAAGAGATCTGATTTTGGGAAGGGTCATTATTTTCCCTCTTCATTCTATTCTAGCATCTGCCCCTTTTCAAACCCTCAGGAATCAGGAATGGGAAGGCAGGTAAGTGAGAAACCATTTTCTCAGACTTGGTTGCAGGAAAGTTTCCCTAATCTCACTCTGGCTTGGTACCTACCATTCACTGTTGGTGTCTCTGCCAATGTATTGGTCTCCACATGGAGAGTGTGTATAATTTTACTGAGTCAGTGATCAGCTTTAACCTAACACTTTCTATTATGTTTCGTCCATTTAGAGGAGGAAGTCATGCCTCTCTCCAGCTCTTACCAGCAATTCATGCCTCTAACACGTTCTCTTAGTTTTGAACACTCGGCCAGCCCAGGTTATCTGCTTCTACCTCAAAGGTTTGGGCTCTTTGGAATCGGAATAGCTGTTTTCTTTATCAGTGTTTTTTGAGGGCTGCAGAAAACTGGGATAGGGTGGAAAGCTGCCCCGTTTTCTTCCTAGGCATACTATATTGTGATCCCTTTTTGTTGTGTTGTCAACCCTATCACTTTTAGAAATCTCCAGATAATAACCAGACCTCAGTATCAGTGCTCTTGTAAGCCCCTAACCTTCAGAAAATGCAAGTCATTCTCTCCCAACAACTCTTTTACACTAGTTAATTAATCATATAGCAGGAAACAGAGATGTAAGTTCTTCCTCCTTTCACACAATGCCAATCTCTAAGAAGAGGTTTCTTCCTAACACCATGACTTAGCTTTGGGAAGGAGTGGAAGGCCACTTTCTTTTTAACCATAAACACTACCTTGCCGAGGATGGCAACTAACTTTTCCTCTTTCCAGTATTATGTTTTAATCATAAGCGAATTGTGGAGCATTCTGTTTTTGGCGATTGGTGGTAGGGCCAGTTCTGCTGCCTTAAAGAAAGACTTGGGAGGAGCTGTCAGGATACAGTTGTTGCAAGTTCTCTTTTGCATGTAGGGGACTCAGTACAGATTTTCCTTCAGCTTTGGGCATCAAGCACTAAACCCAGGGCAAAAGGAAAAATCCCACTCAATTTTGTGTTATATATTTATGTGTGACTTATAAATCATAGCACGCAATCATTACGCATATGTCATATATTTGTCCAGATTAATACCAACATTTTAAAGATTATTAGATGGTTGGCATTGTAGTAGACTCTCTACATATGTTCCCTGCTTAATCATCCAAACAATGTTATTAATCCTTTTTATACAGAAGAGAAAGCTAAAGCTGAAGAGTGCCCAGTTCTAAAATTCAGGTTTAGTATAGCACTTTCATATATATGTAAAAGATGGACAAGAATAATATATGGGGATAGACTTTAAAAATTCTATAGCTAATGTGCCATAACTAATATTTGTATTTTGAGATTCACAGAAAGGAATCAAGTCAATGGATCAAATCAAGATCCTTGGTTCTGCTGAGTTTCTCATTGGCCTTCAGTTAAGCACTGCAGCAGCAGCCTCTTAGTCCTTGACAATTGAAGATGTAGTATCTGTGTTCTGAGGCACCGTAATCACCATAAAAATGAACACAAGACCCAGTCTCCTCCTTTCTCAGAAACAGGACATAGGAAGGACTTTTCTTCCTAATCACAGCAAGTCAACCATATTGGGAGAGGCAAAGAGGGGAAAAGTTTCCATCTGGCAAAATAGGAACACTATCAGGAAATGTGTTGGGGTATGAGAGGGAAGGGGATTTTTCTTATGTGACACTTTTTATAAATAAATAAATGCACATATACTTATGACCAATGTAAATATCACATATTATCCCTTGGGACAGAGAGAAAATGTAGCTCCAAAGCTTTGCAAGCCCGGTGATTTTCAAAAATTCATAATTATACAAGTAAATTTGTGAATAAATTTTAGGTAAGCAGTCAAGCAACAAATAATCTTTCATGTGTACTTGAGTGCTCAAAAATGGTCATAATCCCAGCCTAGGGTCAAAAATTGTTTGGTGGCTCTCGCCAAAGTAAGAGTTCATTTCATTTCTCGTGGGTCCCACCTGCTGGAAATGCTGGCGTGGTGGCAGAATACAATCATGTGCCCAATTAGGCAAGCAATTGCCAGCTTGACCCAATGCAGTACAGGGGCACCATCTCTAAAACACAACGATTATGCAGTTTACTTACATCACAAGGATACTGTTGAAATTCAGTTGAAAAAATGAAGAGGGTAGAGAAGGCTGTCAGAAGGCCAAACAATGAAGTGAAAGGAATCTCAAAGTGGGGTGGGTTTTAACTATGTAAGGATTAGAAATAATTTATCAATATATAGCACACCTAGCATACAGCAGTTCCTTAACAAATGATGGCTGCATTATTATCTCATTAACTGTTCTTGAGCTTATATAACCTAAGTGACATAAATATACATTTTCCTTTTAAAAGAAATGATTACAGAAGGCCACTTCGTTGTCTTTTTTGGGTAATCCGAAGGTAAATCACAGAGGAAACTGCTGTGTGAAAGAGTACTGCTCGCTCCATTTTACTGACGAGAAAACTTGGTAGGGGTCTGTTTAGTCCTTTAGGGCGCCTATAACAAATTACCATAGAGAGGGTAGCTTATAAATAAAACAGACACTTAAATCTCATAGTTTTGGAGACTGGAAGATCAGGGTGCCATCATGGTCAGGGATTGGCAAAGGCCCTGTGCCAGGATCAGACTGCTGAATTTTCACTGCCTCCTCACATGGGGAAGGCAGGAGGGAGCTCTGTGGGGTCTCTTTCATAAGAACATGAATCCCACTCAGTAACTCCTATTTATGTGCAGAATTAGCACTCCAAGGTGGTGTAGAGAACTCTTCATACTCTGGCCTTGCTTTCCTTCTAAAACAGTCATCACCTCCCTTCTATGGCATAATCATAACCCTCTGTATTTCTCACCAGTGTCTTTGACTGTGACAAAGTAGCTGGTGTCCACTTAAGCTCATACTCCTCCCTGCACAGTATGTAGTTATCACTAGGTGTCACTTCCCAGGCAAGGTCTACATCTCCCAGTCCATCTGCATCAAGGTACAGCACAAGACCAGTTTTTACCCACGGAACGTAAGCAGAAGTGACTGGTATCACTTCTCGGCTAAAGCTCTTAGAATCAGATGTGCCTTCTCCAAGCTCTTTCCCCTTCCACTTGCTGGATGCAGAGTCCTCGAAGTCCCAGATGCTGAAGTCACCAGTTGGAAGGACCCTTCATTTTAGACACGTCAAGTTAAAAATAGGGAACTCCTGATCAGGGATGGCCACTGTGAGTTGTAATGTAAGTGAGAAATTAATTTCTATTTTGTTAAGCTCCTGAAAATTTAGGGTGTATATTTAGTTACAATAGCTAGTATGATATAACTAATACCTTGTTCCATCTATCCAATCTATCTAGCACGTTCTTGCCACTCCAGGTGTCCATCATTCAAAGATGAACTTAAATGCAACTTCTTTGGCATCTCCTCCTAAAACCCTGTCACAGTTCATACCTTCCTTCATTATGTTTCCCTAGCTGTTTGTCTTAGGTTATAATTAATTCTGTCCATGGAAGTATTCACCACTAAATTATGAGCTTCTATGGGTAGGAACTCTATCTTAATCACTCCATATCCTCCAGAGTGTCACACACAGTATCTCACAAACAGTAGGTGCTCAATAAATGTCTGTTACATTCAAACGAATGAAATCGAATTCATATATCTGAAAGATTAATATGTTTCTTTCATTCAAGATCTTAGGGCTGGTATGAAAAAAGAAATCTATTACTTCAGTCTGACTCCTTAACTTGGCAGATTAGAGTGAAATAAAAATGTGTCCTGGATAAAATGAAAATGCATTGTTTTACATAAGATATAGCAATTTTGAGAAATACATTGATTTACTGTACTTGGGTCTGTGAAAAATCTGTTGGTTTAAGCTAACTGCCATTAGTTTCGATTAAAATGCATTGATTTGGGTAAATGTTGGTTAGGATAAATGTTACCTGACTGCGGAAAAAAAAAAGCACAACATTTGCTTAAGCTGGCGTTGGAGCGCAGGCAAAGAGAAAGGAGGTGGCAGAGCAGTTGTGGGGGAGTGGGAGGGGGATGGGGGGGGAGCGGGAGGCGGGGAGGAGGACGGGGTGAGGGGAGAGAGGGAGCGTGGTAGGCAGCCAGGCAGAATTCCTCCCTGTACCCTGCTCCACGGGAAGAGGGCCAACTGGGGTGGTCAGTGAAGGGGTCACTGAACTTTGACTTTATATTATCTACAATCCATATGTGAGTAGTGTAGCAACAAAACAAAAGTTTACTTAAGTTAAAATGCTTCTGAAAAAGGCCCATTCAGGTCAATTCCATTAATTCACTTAAAAAGTGAAATCATTCAGCTGAGTTCATAATGACAAAACAACCAGGGGTAGTTGGGAGACAGCATTTCTCACTTTTTGACAAATGGTCTTAATGCTTTTATTAGATTGAACAATATGGCAAAGCCATTTTTGGTGGTTATAAAAAGTTGAATATTGGCAATTTCATATGGTTCAGCCCGGGAGATACTGCCTAAGGGTCATTAGAGAAAGAAATAGATTGTACTTTGTTTTTTTTGATATTCTTAATTACTTGTTTCCCCTTCTGATCTTTGAGGGCAGGGAATACACACATACACACAGCACATGATACATGCACATGTACTCACAGACATATGCACACTCTATTTATCCATCATCCATCATCAATTTGTCATCTCTGCATTTACCATCCCAAGGAAATAAGGGTCTGGAACATAACAAGTACTCAGTAAATATCTGCAGAAGGAAGACAGAAATGCAGGCATAGAGATGTTAAGTGATGGCAGATAAGATCAGAGCAAAGGGAACAAAAAAATAATGAAGAATTTCAATTAATTTATTTAACCATTTAAATGTTTTTCATTGGAAAAATGAATTTTCTTCTTTTTCTATGTGTTTTTCATGACTGGAAGGAACCAGATGTCTTGGCAATGAATACTGTGTAAAACATACACAAATTAAGCAAGTGCATAACAAGGAAGTCTCATTGTTAAGGGTGCAGAGAAGATGTCAATGAAGATTGGGGAAAGGGATGAAGACATCTGGGTAATGCAGAAGTAGGAAGTGGGAGGGTAGTAATTGTAAGGGTGTATATGTGGGGTATCTGGACAGGCAAGGGTCATTCAGAGGGAGGAGTCAAAAAATACTCAAAATATATGAAGTAACATATTTCAAATCAAAAAGGAGAATATTTCAAAATATAAATAGGAAAAGAAAAAATTAAAGGCAATACGTTGGTAAATTTCATTTCTTTCCTCTTTATCTTCTCCTGTTTCTGAAATGGGATACAGTTATTGTTTTAGTTTATTTTTGTTCTGTTTAATTGCAGAGACTATTTTACCTGCAAATCTTTCAAGCCTACAAAAAAGGTGTTATCTTAACTGTTTGTAAATGTCAAAATGGTTCATCAGGCCCAAAGTTTATCTCCATAGTTACTAAACAGCAAGAACCCTCTCTTCTGAACACCGATGAGACTTAAGTTCTACCATTTTAGGTTCTGACTACCTATTCCTTGTTAAAAATGACTCCACTGTAATTTCTACAGTGGCGTAGAAGTTAGGAGAACTGACATTTTTATCATAGGTTCTGTTGCTAATTTCTGGGCAACATTTGACAGGAGCCCTTTAAACTTTCTGAAGTTTTTGATCTAAAAATTAGAGATAAGCATAATTATTTTGTTTTATGACTGTGGTAAAAATAAGATAAAATGGTGTTCAGTATTCAATAAATATGAAAAATCATCACTGAGATCCCACAATGAGCAGGTGATAATGCAGGGCAATTTCACATACTTTATCTTATTTAATCTTAATGGTAGCCCTCTGATAGACATTATCTTCATGTTTAAAGAAATGAGGCTCACCTGTCTGAAGGTAAGCAATTTTTCCAAATGTAAGATAGGCACTTAGCAAATATTTTATGAATCAACTGATGAATTACTCCCTAGTCCTCTCCTTTGGCATTCCTCATATTTAATTATTTACATAAAGTAGAACATTGCCAATGTAACAAAGTGTGTCTAGGGGGAGATCTATGCTAAATAGAAAAAGTCTGAATTATGAAATATTTGATGAGTATAAATTCACCCAAATTTCCTTGCAACATTAGAGTTCTGCTTATTTGATCAACTTTATGGAGTACATGGTCATAGGGTGTACATAGTACACAATGATACCAAATATGAGATTTTATCATTATAATTATTATCTAAGATAATTTGATATCCATTCATTCACTCAGCCAATCAACAAATGTTTAAGGGGCTAAGTAGTGGGAATTCATTGGGGAACAAAACTAGGTAGTCCTTGTCTTTGGAAGGTTTCTAGAATAGTGAAAGAGATGAATATTATTCAAATTGTTACCAAAAATTTGTGAACTTGCCATTGTGGTAAGCGTGACTCTTCTGAGAGAGGCTAAAAGAGAAAGGTTTACCTCAGTGAGAGAGACAAGGAAAAACCTGAAGTGAAATATGAGAAGTGATATGAGAAGGGAGGTATGTCCAAGGCAGAAGGAACAGCATAGAAAATGATCTCTAGCAAGAGAGAAAGCTGGAGTGGTGAGAATAAAGAAATTTATCCTGCAGCAACATAGGGGGTCACCATTGGCTCTCTCTGTCTTTTCCTTTTCCACAGAACCAATCAAGAGATGCAGAGGCAGCAGATAGATGGAGATCAGAATGAGTAGGGGTAGCACAAAAGGCTAGGAGCGTCACTCAAAATGGAATACCCTTCACAGGGAAACAGATGGAGTAGGGGATAAATACTCCCTTCCCCCAAAAGTTGAAGAAAATTTTTTTCAGGTAGAGGATAAAGATGGAGGCAGGGCTGGACTGCAAAAAGCTGGTCTTGTAGGTGACTTTAAAGAACTCTACCTTTATCTTAGGAGTAATAAGAAATTAGTGAAGGATTTAAGAGTATAGGTTGTAGATGACATTTTGAAAATCTATTTCTAGCTGTTGCAAGGAAAAAAGTTTGGAAAAGGAGAATAGTTAGGAAATGATTGTGGAAATACAGGCAAAGAGAGTAGTTGGACAAGGGTGGTGATGGTCGTAGTTGCAATGGGAGACAGACAGGCATGAGAGCTATTTAGTACATAAAATGGACAGGATTTGTTAAAGGCTTTTGAAATGGGGAGTAATGGAGATATCGAAAATGACATGTCATGGAGAATGATGAATGGTGGTTTGATTTAATGAATTTGAGGAAACTGAAAGAGAACCAAGTTTGGGGAGAGAAGATTTCAAGTTAGTGTTTGAGTTGACTGAGTACTAGATGCCTTTGAAATTGGCCAATCATTTGCCTCCATACTAATGTTTCAAAATTAATTCATACACTTGATTTATCTCAGCCATGTTGTTTATACTACCTAATTACTGGCAAACTTTTTTCAAGTCAACCTGTCAAGTAATCATTATAAATTTCATAATAGTGGAATATAAATCAACGTGACTTTTGTGTTTATAACTCTAAACCGCTGCTCTATTCAGAGATTATTTTAGATTTTTGAAAAGTGATTTTTTTTCTGCATTTATTATTTATGTGTTTTGTTTCTGTGAAGTAATCACCATGCCTTCTGGGCAGCTCTTAAGGAAACCCTATTTGAAACGCATAGTGGGCGATCTTTCTTGAGTCTAAACAGAAGTGAGTTCTTTACGCTGTCATCACGTGCAGGCAAGTTTTTCAAGAAAAGAGGCTTGGAATGATTTGCATAGGACCACTGAGTTTAGAAGGAGCTGTGATTTCATTAAGCTCACCTTGCCTTCCAGTAAGGCCACAAGAAAAACATCTCATTAAAGAAGAATGTGCCCTGTGTTTAAATAAAGCTTATAAGAAAACTCCTTTACTTCTTTCCCTAGGTCTTCCCCAAAATTTATCCACTATTTGTCACCTCAAAAGTTTTTCTTTACTTCAAACCTAAGATCTACCTACTGGTGGTGAAATTTACTGCTTTTTCTTCTCCTTTTCCTTCTTCTATTTTTTTTCCTGAATGAGTGGTTTTAAAGAGGTGATTTTCGAAGTTTAAATCTATCAACTGTTTAAGGAAAGTACACAAAGCTAAAGACTATTTCATTTTAAGTGGAATCTAAAGAAAAATATTCACTCACAGTAGTAGCTTAAAATATTTTCATGGAATTTAGGGGGCAATATTCTAGTGTAAAGAAACATCATAATTTCTAAAGTAGTTCATGGAACTCGGACATAGATAACCCTCAATTATACCTACTAATGGAGGAAAGTCTGCATAGAGATATGAAACCTCCAACCAGTAATTTCAAATGTCTTCACTAAAATTTTATGAGGACAATATCTGAACTGATTTTCACTACTGTTCTTTTCTTTAACCTCTGCCCTTCCGGTTAAGGAGCTTCTAACAATCACATTGACGTGGTTAATGTCAAGGAGAATAAAAGAAGGAAAGTGAAAAATAGGCAGAAGACCTACATAGACATTTCTCCAAAGAAGATATACAGATTGCCAACAAACACATGAAAGAATGCTCAACATCATTAATCATTAGAGAAATGCAAATCAAAATGACAGTGAGATATCATCTCACACCTGTCAGAATGGCCATCATCAAAAAATCTACAAACAATAAATGCTGGAGAGGGTGTGGAGAAAAGGGAAC
>NC_041220.1:94348059-94358968 GCF_002837175.3 Physeter macrocephalus | reverse complement strand
CAATCCCACTACTGGGCATATACCCTGAGAAAACCATAATTCAAAAAGAGTCATGTACCAAAATGTTCATTGCAGCTCTATTTACTATAGCCAGGACATGGAAGCAACCTAAGTGTCCATCAACAGATGAATGGATAAAGAAGATGTGGCACATATATACAATGGAATATTACTCAGCCATAAAAAGAAATGAAATTGAGTTATTTGTAGTGAGGTGGATGGACCTAGAGTCTGTCATGCAAAGTGAAGTAAGTCAGAAAGAGAAAAACAAATACTGTATGCTAACACATATATATGGAATGTAAGGTAAAAAAAAAATGTCACGAAGAACCTAGGGGCAAGACGGGAATAAAGACACAGACCTACTAGAGAATGGACTTGAGGATATGGGGAGGGGGACGGGTAAGCTGGGACAAAGTGAGAGAGTGACATGGACAATATATACACTACCAAACGTAAAATAGATAGCTAGTGGGAAGCAGCCGCATAGCACAGGGAAATCAGCTCGGTGCTTTGTGACCACCTAGAGGGGTGGGATAGGGGGGGTGGGAAGGAGGGAGACGCAAGAGGGAAGAGATATGGGGATATATGTATATGTATAACTGATTCACTTTGTTATAAAGCAGAAACTAACACACCATTGTAAAGCAATTATACTCCAATAAAGATGTTTAAAAAAAAAAAGTGAAAGAAGGTAGAAGATGACTGTAGAAGGTGTACAACCCACAGACTGAATTCTATACAAAAATCAAGCCTCAGATTTATTTACAATACGTTTTAAAATACAATTTTGTGTTTTTGTATTAACTACAAAATATATTACAACATTCTTCTCAATCACATAGAGATTGATGTGAGAAGACACCTTACTGGGCCTAGTAATTCCCACTCGATGCCCTGAAACTTAAAAAACACTCAGCTCTGCTGTAAAAATAACTCTACATTGGTCTCATGTAACACTTCCTCTGAAAGTCTTCCAGGGCTGAAAAACTTATGGTATCTTCGTTGTACTATTGGGATAAACACACTTTAGAAACACTTCCGCTTTGCTTTTGTTTTTATTGTGTCAAACAACAACAAGAACAACAACAAACAAAAATACAAAGTGTGAGTACAAGATTACTCAGGATCCCATCATTCTGATAGTTATTTCAAGGGCTAAGATAAATTATCTGCAGTTATATGGAGACTATATGGCTGCATGGACCAGGAGATTTGGTCTGCCTTAAAGATACCTTTACATTTGTAGTGAAAGCCATTTCCATGAAAATGATAAGGACACAGTACTATTTTATTCTACTGGTATTGATTAATGTGCATCATATGTCACATTTGATTCCCATTAAGATTTGAAACCCATGAAATCTAAGATTTCAAGCTTTAACACACAGAATCATGATATCTTAGAAACAAAGAAGGCCAATCTCCCTTCAGTGCAGCAATTCTTTGTGAAACTTCCAGGATGAAACCTAGCTGAAGCCTCTGTTTGATACTCCCACTGATGGAGAACTTACTACTTCACGATGCTAACTGTTTCTCTGCAATATTGCTATGTCTCAAACAGTCTACTTCATATGTATGCAAGTTTATCCTATCTGTTGGTCCAATTCCACTGGGGCATCACAGAGTACATTCTTATTTCCATAGCCACATTTTCAAATGTCAGAAGACAGCTAGACTTGTTCCTCCAATCATTTCCTAGAAAAATAAACACAGTTCCTTCCAGGACTTTATGTAAGACATGATTTTCAGCTTCTTGGTCATTCAGTTTTTTCTGATCTAAACATGCTTTATTTGGTCAATAACCCTCGCGGGACAAAATAATACCCTAGAGGTGGCTCTAATTATAGGCAGTATTTTGAAGCTATCATCTCCCTTACTTGGGAGGCTAAAATGCCATTAATTTAAAGCAAAATCCTCAGGTGGTTTTAAAATTAACCTTATTCAAAATAAGATATCTTTTATATTATTCTCTTTTATAGTTACTCTTTTTAAAATGATGTGGAATGTACATGCATTAAAATACATAAATACTAACTATGCAGTTTTAACATGGTAATACCTGTTTAACCAACACCCTCTCACAATATAAATATTTCCACCTCTCCAGAATATATCCTCATGTCTCTTTCGAAACAATTCCCTCTAGCCCTAACACAAGGACAACCCCTGTGCTTATATATTTTTCTTTAACTTAGTGCTTCCTGTTCTTGAACTTCAGATAAATTAGGTTTGTTGAGTCGGATTTCTTTTGCTCAAAATTAAGGATGTGAGATTCATCCATGATGTTTTTTGTATTAGTAGTTTGTTCCTTATGATTGCCTAGCAGTATTCCACTGTATGATTATATCACAATTTGCCACTCTTTTGCCTAGTTGATAGAATTAGGGTTGTTTCTAGATGTCCACCATTGTGGATAATGTTGTTATGAATTTTTGTGTACAAGTCTTTGTATAGATATACATTTTCATTTCTCTTGGGAGTCGCCTTGCTGGGTAGTATGAAAAGTGTATGTTTAAAGTAGAAGAATGATCAATCTATTCTCCATACCATCTGTAATATTTTGCATTCGTACCATTATGTTCCAGTTACTCACATTCGGTAATGTAAATCTTTTTAGTTTAGCCATTCTAGTCAATAGGATGGCCATGCACACTGCTTTGGTTTGTCTGGGACAGTCCAGATTTATGCTTGGTGTCCAAGTTTAATTCTCTCTGTCTCTCTCTCTCTTTAGTGAGAACATTTAAATTCTACTCTCTTAGCCAATTTCAATTATACAACACAGTGTTATCAACAATAGTCACCATGTTATCTATTAGATTCTCAGACCTCATTCATCATATAATTGAAAGTTTGTATCCTTTTACCAACCTCTCCCTATTCTCCCCTTAATCCCCCAGCTCCTGGTAACCATTTTTCTACTTTTCTATTCTCTGTTTCAGTAAATTTGACTTTTGGATTTTTTTATTTATTTTTTAGATTTCACATATAAGTGATACCATGCTGTATTTGTCTTCCTCTGTCTGGCTTCTTTCACTTAGCATAATGCCCTACAGGTTCATACATGTTGTCACAAATGCCAGAATTTCCTTCTTTTTTAAGACTAAATAGTATTACATTATATATATATATATATATATTTTTTCTTTTTCCATCCATTGATGGACACTTAGGTTGTTTCCATACCATGGCTATTGTGAAATTATGAATAATGAATGCTGCAATGAACATAGGAGTACACATAACTCTTTGAGATAATTATTTTGTTTGGATATATATTCAGAAGTGGGATTGATGGATCATATGATCATTCTATTTTTAATTTCTTGAGGAACCTCCATACTGTTTGGCACAGTGGTTTTATCAGTTTATATCCCCACCAACAGTGTACAAGCATTCTCTTTTCTCCACATCCTTGTCAATATTTGTTATCTCTTGTCTCTTTGATAATGGACATCCTAACAGGCATGAGGCCAGTTTAATTTGTAATAGTGCTCCTTTTACTCTTGAGAGTGTCCCAGTTTAGACAATGAATTATATGGTCAATCTGGTTAATCAGGGACTCTGGTATGACCTATACCCTAGTGGAGGTGGTAAAGAGTCATGTCTGCAAGTACCAGGATCTATTTGAGGGCAGAAGAAACATGGCGGGCCGTACAATCCAGATATCCTACTGAGAGGAACAGTTTCTGGAAAATTTCTCCAATGAGAGTCACATGTGTTAGAAGCAGATGAGCAAATTGCTAACCAATTTACACCATTAAGAGTCATCACTATTAGAAATGAAACTAGAATCAATAAATAGCGTAAGGCTCTTTGTGAGTTTCCAGCATGGAAAAGTTTACAGCATGGCAAAGCATGTTATTTATGCTGCATAAAATAATTTCCAAAAGCTTAGTGGCTTGAAATAACACATGATTATTATCTCACTGTTTTTGAGGGCAGGAGTCTAGGCATGACTTAGCTAGATTTTCTCCTTCAGGGTCTTACTAGGCTGCAATCAAAGTGCCAACAAACTGCCTTCTCATCTGAAGATTCAACTGGAGATGAATTCACTTCCATGTTCACTCAGGTTATTGGTTAGAATTCATTTCCTTGCAGCAGTAGGACTTGAAGTTTGGTTTTATTTCTGGCTATTGGTTGGAGGTCACCAGCTCTAAGAGACTGCCCACAGTCCTCTGCCATGTGGACCTCTCCGTAGGCAGTTTACAGCATGGCAGCTCGATTCTTCAAGGCCCGTAGGAGAGCAAACGCTGGTCGGCTGGCAAGATGAAGTGTTATGTAACATAATATATGAGTGACATCTCAACATCTTTGCCTTAATTTACTGGTTAGGATCAAGTCATAGGTCCCACATACACTCACACAAGAATTACACAAAGACGTGAATTTCTGGATGTAGGAATCATGGGGCCACATTAGAGTCAGTTCTCTTCCACACTCTGCAATATTATCTTAAGAGGGCATTAGAAATTACTAATTTTCTGTTATCTACACTTTTCTTAGAAGAAAAAAAAGAACAGTTTTCCAGAAGGAAAGCTAATTGGGGTAGGGGCTTGAGCTATCTATTATAAATTGAATTTTAACCAGTGGCTTACTTTTCCAGGGAATTCTATCTATCTGTCTATCTATCTATCTATCTATCTATCTATCTATCTATCTATCAAACATTTTTCCATTCTTAGTTTCAAGCTTATTCTTCCAAATGTCTTCTAATATTTCTGCTACTAGGCCATGATCAAATCACATTAAGCTTTTCTTGATTATCTTAGTTCACAGGAATTTCTCTCTTCTCTTCAAGTCAGATATATATTGGTATGAATCCTGACTCTATCATTCACTAGATTTTATGAACTAAGGAAGATTATTTAAACTTCCTGAATATTAGCCTTTCTATTGGCAAAGTGGGAATAGTATTATTTGCTTCACCTGCTTCTTGAGAAGTGGAACTGTAATTATACACAAATAGCCTGGTCCACAGAACATCCTATCCAAATAGTGTTTCCTTCATTCCCCTCCTTTTCTTGCCTTTCTCTATCTCTATATCATTTTTAACACTCAATGCATATTAGTCAGCATAGTTAATTTTGTTATGTGTATATGTATACACATCTGGGAGATATATGTAATTATTACACATTGCATTTTTGGGGGTGATAATTTCAAGTAGGTTTTCCAGCTGTGGTGATGGATCTATACTGGTCCATCCACATTCTCTTCCCAATCTCTGGAATAAGTTGCAGCAAATCTATGAAATGATTAGGCAGTTTACCCTTATCCAATATTGGATCACTTTATTATAGAATTCATTTTGTGGTGGCTATCCTTATTATTCTAGGCCCTGTTATATTCCAATCTTAGGGCCTCTTTCTCTCTCATCTTCTTAATAGTCTTTTGGAACTCTCCAGGGGGAGGGGGGAATATTTAGGGCCCTGGTTTATGGTTTTAGGTATTAGATAGCTTTTTTACGATACCTGCCAGAAAAGTTTTAATTATATAAATTCCTCATTATATAATTCCAGTGGGAAAACTATATTCTTTAAGGAACACTCTGGCACTTCATTTTTAAAGTCCATTTCTAAAATTAATATGAAGTAGCATAACATATTTCCCCCCAAAAGAATAACTTTCATGAGTTTTCCCTGAGAGTGTTTTAAAAAATATATATCCTTACATAAATAAAGGCACAGACTTAACCTTGTAACTTTGTAATTTCAGATGGAATAAATAAGTTATACTCAACTACTGAGTTGGTCATCTTATCATTTTGAGCCCCAGGTTTTTGTTTATTAACTGAGGAATTTGGAGAAGGTGATTCTTTAGTTCCTATGGTCTCTACAGTTCTATAATTTTGGAAAATTAGTTGCATTTCCATTTATTAATTTCTTTTTATAAAATTGCATTCATTCATAATTTATTGTAACTTTCAGTTTTCTTTCTTCATTCTCAAGCTTGTGTATGTGCTGGTTTGAGAACAGGATAGGTCTGTTAAAGTCACATCAGGAGTTTTTACATATAAATTTGTGCTGGTCAGGAAGTATAGAAAGATAGAAATTTCCAACTAAGGGTAGATAATTAGGCATCCCTTTCGATCTCTACTTCAAAGAGAATAGAACTTCTCTTTGTTATCAACACCAAGAATACAAACCAGAACGCCAAAATCAATTAACAAGACTTTCAGAACTGAGTCTAAAGAAAATGTTTCAAGTTGCTTTCTCAGAAGTGAAAAGAAGTGGGTATGGAGGAAGACTCTAAGTATCTTTTAACGATCAGGTGGCAGAAGTTTGCATCTGAACAGCAAAATTGTCTAGCAAAATCTGAGGACATGCAGTAACTGACTTCTACATTCTTGAGCTACAGACATTCTTCTTGAATGTCTAGAATATTAACGGATGGGAGATAGCCAGTATATGTCCATCACTGTTCTCAGTACTGAACATGCACACATCTGACAAGGCTGCTACCCAATCATTCAAGTGTGGCTAAAGGGGCTCATTTCTGACCTGCAGTCTGTTCCATTCTGACTGCAAATACAGTTTGTATTCTGGAGCCAGCAGGGCCACCCATGGAGCCTGTCACTCAGCAATTGGCAGAGACACGATCACTTTGCCTTCAAAGTTACATCATATTTTTAATCAAATTTATGTTCTCTACTTCTGGGAAACTCATGATTCCCCTACTGTTCATTTCCAAATTTCAGAAGGGCATCCCTGTCTTCTTTGTCCTTTTTCCAATTGATAAGAACAAGTAGAATCCTCAAACCCAAGAGCACCAGCGCCTAGGCAACTACCTTCTACAGTGCTCTTATTTCACAGAACAAATGAAGAAAGCTTCACACAAGGAAGTGACTTGCTCAAGGCCAAACAGGAAAAGGCAGAGATGGAATGATAAGTCCCATTTCTTGACTTCCAGTTCCAAGGGCTTTCTCTGACTCCATGCTACATCAGTGTGCTCTCTTGGGTGAGCTTCATTCTGATCTGTTTTTTAATATGCATCCTGCTATGATTAGCCCAATATGACCTTCACAACTCATTATTATCATTGACCATTATATGATGAACTTCATAAATGAACAAAAAGGTAAATAATTATGTTAGACATGCTGTCCTTGTACACTGATTTTGCTCAAAGAAATATTAATCTTATATTGTAAGAGTACTTTGTAGATCCAAAAAGCACATTCATATATTTGATCACTTTGATATATATATTTTTTTCCTTTAAGGAAACTCTGTGAATTCAGCAAAATGATTGGACCCAAAGGCTGACAATGGCTATGTAGCAGATTCACCTTGTCATACAGAAATATCTATTTATCCAAGTATAGGTGTGAAATGGTTAATCCACGCATCCTGATTAACAGAGTGATGCATTACATATATTATCTAAACTTTTTTCTTTGTTTGTTTTTAACTTTTTTAAAGTGCATATATTTTTAAAAAATTATTCAAAGCCATTTCAGACTTTAATACACTCCATTCACAGTTATTACAATAGAATTTCATTCAAATTCCCATCCCACACTACAATCCAGTTAACAAAGGTTTTGAGTAATGCTGAAGTAACAACAGTTTACATTGAACTAAAGTGTCTGACATTTCATTTCATTTAGTATACATTTTGCTTATTTCATGAAGAATTTTAAGCCACTTACAATACAAATAAAATATAAGTAGAAAATCAAGAACATGTAAAAATTAAAAAGTACAGATCATCAAGGCCAGGTTAGATGTTAATTGAATTTCACATTCACCTTTCAGCTTCCAAGAATCAAAAACCAAAAAAAGAAAGAAAGAAAAAAGAAAAAAAAATAGAAATCATTTATGCATTTTACTATATTTCTAAAATATCAATATCAAAAAGAATCAGGCAATATCAAAACGATTTAGACTTTTAAAGACAAGAATACACGGAAACAAACACTCAACACAAATGTATTGAAAATGGTTTATTGTTTCTTTAGTAATTGAAAGGGCATTTGGAATATGGCAAGGCCTTAGCATATTGTATTAAATATCTCCTGGATAGCTGCAATATGGAAGATACACAACTCATATGCCTAATTATCCAAAATACTGGCATTTTTGAAAGACTAGAATAGATTATCTCTAATGTTTCTTTCAGTTCTAATTTCATTGACTCTGATTCACATGGAAGCTGTGACTGAGTGACATTTGTGAATCTCAGATTTAGATCTCCTTGTTCCAGGCCTCCAAACAGTGCCAGACATACCCTATTAGGGATTCAACGAATGAGACATTGATGGGTTTGGTGACCTCCCTGGATGTATCTTGCCTTCCGATGTTGAATTCAGTAAAATCAGGGTCCTCCCACTTGGAGTTTCTTAATTTCTGGCAATTTCCGAAGCCCTTCCTCCCTAGGATGCTCTCCTTCATTGCTCCAGAAGGTAAGCTACTGAATAAGTGCTTCCCAGAGGGAGGGAAAAGTTACTTGGAAGAGGCTAGACTCTGCTAGATAAGTAAAAACTTTTATAAATACCTGGCTTGAAACTGAGAGAGAAGGTTTTCAAATCAAAGTGCTAAATTAAGAAGCTTAATTTTGGTACTTCAGCTGACTGAGTTGTTTATGGAAGGGTTTATGCTAACAATTCCCCCGCATCCACAGGGGATGAAGAGCTGAAACTGATAAGATAGCTTCAGGGGGAGGAAAGGACTGTCTCACTCCAGTAGCTCTGTCTTCAGAAAGCATGTGAAGAGTGCTGAGTCCAGGACTGTTTTGGTCCCATGCTGGTATAGAGACAGCTACAGCATACTGCCTTTCTCCATACTGTGTTTTCCTTGGAGGAACAGAACCAACACTTATGTTTCTTGTGGACTTCTCCAATTTATCATTACAAATACAATCACAAAGAGAAAATTCTTTGTCAGGGGAAGGAGAAAGACACTGGCTTTAAACAAAAGAACACTTAATTAGGACTTATACTATGACTAATTTCAGATTCTAACAATAACTTGCTGAGGAAATTATTTGTTTACTCTGGAGCAGTTTTTCCCATCTGAAGATGGGAGTTAGAGCTTTTATATGGTCTCCATCATACTCTGCACCTCTAGAAATTCCTTATTATATCATTCTAATGTTAAATATATTTCAAGGATAGTCCAGTATATTTATGTATTGAAGTTCTAAAAATCAAGTTTGGCACTGGACGTAGTAATATTACTTTTGGAAATTTACATAAAAATAATAAGACACTTGCAGAAGTATTTATCTATCAGAATGTTTATTTCAACATTATTTAAGTGGTAAATGTTGGGAACAAACTAACCTCACAATAAAAAATGATTGAATGTATAAATTATTATTTATCCATATGAGGGCATAAGGTACACCTATTTAAATTCAGATTGTTGAAAAATATTTAATGGCATAGAACATGTTCACAGTGAAATCCAAATAATAAAATCAGATTACAAGCAGTAAGAAGATACCTCAATTTTGTTAAAGATAAAAATAAATCTGTTAAAGATATATGTGTGTGAAATGGAATAGAAAAAAGCCTGGAGAACTCTATTTCAAAATTTCAACTGTGTTTATTTCTGTTTAGGTAGCTGTTGGTAGTCTTTATTTATTATTATAGCATTCTACAATTTTCAATATTTTTACAATGAAGGTTGATTACATTTGCAATCTGAAGTAAACATGATTAATTTCATTTAAATATTGCAGAAAAAATAATGTATACACCCTCCCTTTCTTCACCTTCCTACCTCCCAATAGCTCAGAAGCTTGAAGAAAAATCTTCAAGTATTGTGACAAATAATATGCTATCTCAATAACTTTCAAAAAGTTGAAATCACTTCCATTTATTTTTTGTGTGAACTGTAGATGTCAGGGCTAAAGGAGACTCCAAAAGCTCTATGATTTTCTCAGCTCATGTTATTGGGTCTCAGAAAAACAAATGACTTGTCAACTGTCATAAAGCAATGATCCAAGTAGTTACAAATATAAAGAATCTAAATTTTACAGACCTGACTCACAATGAGGTATACAGCACAAAGCCATCTGAAAGGAATGTGGTAATGTAAAAGCACTGAAACTATTAACTGATCTAATATTAAGATTCTTAAAAGTCTGGGACTATTCCCACCATTGTCAAGCAAAAAGTTTCGAATAACTTTCTGATTACAAATAGTACAAATAGAGTACTTTGGTTTCATAACACTTGGTGAATATGAAATGGTCCATTCCTCTAGATTTTTGCAGAAGCATACCTGGATATCATGGTACCTGAAAAGCATTCCAGTAAAATCATCTAGCCATCTAACTAAAAAGATAGCTTTTTGTTGTTGAGTTTGGACAATTACATGCATTTACCTCTATCCATAAGCTCAAGATGTGTTTCCTGATCATGAGGTGTTGCAGCTCAATGACTGTGCTTTGACCATTTGTGGCTAGTGTTTACCCCCAGGACAAAAGTCACAATGGGGCACAACATGGCTAACATCCAGAATGAACACGAGAACCACACAACTGCTTTGTCACCCCTTCAAGAACTTCTCAGCAAGGAGCTCGAAATTGCTGACCATCTGGTTGGAAACCCTGGCAATAATTTGTTTAATATTAGTATCAATATGATGTTTGTCAGTAAGAAGAATTTTGTGGGATTGTAATCGCCATGGTAGTCCATGTTAGGTAGACTCTTATTATTATCTTTGTTTTCACTTGCTCATTAGTTTCTGGGAAATTAATTCTGGGCTTCATAGTCAATGTTTTCTTATAAGATATTGGAATTCACCATACCCATTCTTTATCATCTTAAATGTTAGGAGACTACATGAGTTAAAAGGATTACATGGGGCTTCCCTGGTGGCGCAGTGGTTGAGAATCCGCCTGCCGATGCAGGGGACACGGGTTCGTGCCCTGGTCCAGGAAGGTCCCACATGCCGCG
>NC_041220.1:94321861-94348003 GCF_002837175.3 Physeter macrocephalus | reverse complement strand
AAAAAAAAAAAAAAAAAAAAAAAAAAGGATTACATGGATTAATAAATTTTAATGCATCTGGGGACTTTAGAAGCTATAGGAGCCATTAGTCCTGATTTTCTCAACATGATTCCAAATGTGAAAAGTTCTTTTCAAGGACCTAAATATTTCAGAATACATTTACTCATTATAGTGTCTAGAAAAATGGGTAACTTAACTAAATGTTATCTAGGCTAGCGTCTCATACCAATGCTGAATAACCTGAAGCTTAGGAAGATGAAGGAACATTCCTAAGGCCATAGTGGCAGAATGAGACCCAGTGCCTCATTTTAGACCCCAGTTCCATGTGTTTTCTTTTAGGCTGATCATACTTGTTCACATCTCTTGAAAGGTTTTAATATGGCTCTTGGGGACTGGGAGAAATATGAAAAATTTTGGGTATTATTGTTACAAATTCTAGCACTATTCACTTTATATTTTTATACAATTTTAAAAGGTTACACTCCATTTACAGTTATTACAAAATATTGGCTATATTCCCCATGTTGTAAAATACATCCTTGTAGCCTCTCTTACTCCCAATACTTTGTACTTCCCACTCCCCACCCCTATATTTCCCCTCCCACCCGCTGGTAACCACTAGTTTGTTCTCTATATATATGAGTCTGTTTCTTTTTTGTTATATTTGCTTGTTTGTTGTATTTTTAGATTCCACATATAAGTGACATATACAGTATTTGTCTTTCTCTGTATGACTCATTTCACTTTGCATAATACCCTCCAAGCCCATCCACATTGCTGCAAATGGAAAAATTTCATCCTTTGTTATAGCTGACTAGTATTCCATTGTGGGTGTGGGTGTGTACATATATATATATATATATATATATATATATATATATATATATATATATAACATCTTCTTTACCCATTTATCTGTTGATGGATACTTAGGTTGATTTCATATCTTGCCAGTTGTATGTAATGCTTCTATGAACATTGGGGTGAATGTATCTTTTTGAATTCGTGTTTTTTTATTTTTCGGATATGTACGCAGAAGTGAAATTTTTGGGTCATATGGTAGTTCTATTTTTAGTTTCTTGAGAAACATACATATTGTTTTTGACAGTGGCTGTCCCAATTTACATTCTCACTAACAGTGTACAAGGGTTCCCCTTTCATCACAGTCAGTATCTGCAAATCAATCAGTGTGATATACCACATTAACAAATTGAAGAATAAAAACCATATAATCATCTCAATAGATGCAGAAAAAGCTTTTGATAAAATTCAACATCCATTTATGATAAAAACTCTCCAGAAAGCAGGCATAGAGGGAATATACCTCAACATAATAAAGGTCATATATGAAAACTCCCAGCTAACATCATACTCAATTGTGAAAAGCCAAAAGCATTTCCTCTAAAATCAGGAACAAGACAGGGTGCCCATTCTCATCACTTTTATTCAACATAGTTTTGGAAGTCCTAGCCACAGAAATCAGACAAGTGAAATAAATAAAATGAATCTAAATTGGAAAGAAAGAAGTAAAACTGTCACTGTTTGCAGATGACATGATACAATACACAGAAAATCCTGAAGACACCAGAAAATGACCAGAGCTCATCAAAGAATTTGGTATAGTTGCAGGATACAAAATTAATATACTGAAAAATTGCAGCTTTTCTAAAATAACAATGAACTATCTGAAAGAGAAATTAAGGAAACAATCCTATTTACCTTGCATCAAAAAGAATAAAATACCTAAGAATAAATTTACCTAAGGGTGTAAAAGCCCTGTACTAAAAAAATTGTATGACACTGATGAAAGGAATTGAAGACAACACAAACAGATGGAAAGATATACCGTGTTCTTGAATTGGAAGGATTAATATTGTTAAAATGACTACCCAAAGCAATCTACAGATTCAATGCAATCCCTATTAAAATACCAATAGCAGTTTTCACAGAATTAGAACAAATAATTTTAAAATTTGTATGGAAACACAAAAGACCCCAAATAGCCAAAACAATCTTGAGAAAGAAGAACAGAGCTGGAGGAATCATGATCTCTGACTTCAGAATATACTACAAAGCTACAGTAATCAAAACAGTATGGTATTGGCACAAAAACAAACACATAGATCAATGGAACAGGATAGGGAGTCCAGAAATAAGCCCACACACTTATGGTCAATTAATCTAAGAGGCAAGAATTTACAATGGAGAAAAGACAGTCACATCAATAAGTGGTGCTGGGGTAACTGGAGAGCTACATATGAAAGAACAAAATTAGAACATTCTCTAACATATACAAAAATAAACTCAAAATAGATTAAAGACCTAAATGAAAACTTTTAAGTAACAATTGTGTAAGATTAAAGTTTTAAGCAGTCCCAAGTTCATCTGGCTATAGGCCTGATTTTGTAGGCTTATTCTGTTGGTACCAGAAGTTGTCACTGAAGTACTCTAGTTTTAATTCTTCTATTATTTCTCCCACAGACTGAAGAGCTTTCCTCCTCTCTAAATTCCAGACCTGGGTTTTCCTTTATCTCATTTCAAAACCAGGATAGAAGTGGTGGTGACAGAAATAATCTGTATCCTCTCTTTTATTCGTATGAATTCTCTCAACATGTGTAGATGTATCATGGCTAGGCTCTGACAGAGGAAATGTCTTTGGATATGGAGAGAGAAGAAGGTATAGAAAATAGATGTGGTCTGCTGTCCATAGTCCTGAAATGTCATTTTCAACTTGCCCTGCCATAATGGGTAACTTTGGCAACATCTCTCAAGAAATCTGAACAAGGTAAGGAAAATGTCTTGTGGAAGAGAATGGAGGAAGCACAAAATGATATGAAGGAAGAGAAGATATTAGACAGGAATGGTCTCTCACTGATTGCAGAGAGTAAAACAAGAGATTATTCTTTGATGTAGTGGTCACAGTTTTACAAAAAGATTGTTTTCCCTCCAGGAAGGTGGTTGACATAAGGCACTCCCATTCCCACCCATCTGTATCTACCTCTCCTTGATGGTTTAGGTCTTAGTTAGCCAGGCATATTTTATCCAGATAAAACCATGGAGAAAACACTAATACATGTTTCTTTGGATGTTAATTTTAAAATAATCATAATTTTTTCTGACCAGTTCTTCTAGAATTGGGGCACAAAGCAGAAGAGGGAAATGACATGAGTGATTGGAATGTGTCATTCTTGAGACAGGAACCATAGAGAGATGCTAGAGACACAAAAGTGAATAATGAAATTTTTGTTGCACAGTTTACAGAAAAAAATTATTCATACAGTTAGTTTTCGTTGACTTCTGATCATGTGGTAAACAATTTCTGAGCATTATTTCACTTGAACATCAGAAAAATCTTATGACGTTTATATTATTTTCACTAATTTTTTTAGGTGAAGAAACTAAGACTAACAGAAGTTTTAAAGAATGTCCAGAGACACATGGCTTATGACAGAGCTCAAATCCAAACCTTTCTGATTCCACAATTCATGTCCTTAATAATTCAGCAATGCAGCGGTATGTGTGACAATAGAAGTATGCAAAAAGTGCTGGCTGGTTTTCAGTAAATAAGAAAACTGTTGAACTTCTCTCAAGTCTGAACAAGGTGATGCATAGTAGTAAACTGAAGTGGAAGAGAAGGAAGACACAAACAGTGATAGCAAATCTGAGCTTTGATGGTTGAGAAGAAGGTCATCAAGCATTGCAAATAGGGTCAGAGGCATGTACAAAGTTCTAAAATGGCGTGGTGTGTTTGAAGAATGATCAGTTGTCAACATGGCTTTATAACAGAATGCATGCTGAGAACACAGTGAATGTGAGCTATGAATTTTTCTTGCATTGTGACTTTGGACAAGTCATTAACCTCTGGGAAAGCTAATCCTTTTCTGGCTGAATTTCATGGTGTTAATCCCATAAGGTCCTTTTGAAATGTCATATTTATACATCATTTTCCTTCTCCTCTTCCACAATCTGCTCAGTTATCCTGGATCTTATTATACCATTTATGGATTGCTTTGGTCCTCTATTTTTTCACTATCTCCCTTCTATTACCAGTCAGGTAACAATTTTATTGCTCATTTGCACCTCTACTAGAGAGAAAAGATGTGATAGCCAAAACAGTCAACATTTTATTTGCTTGCAACTCTTGTAAAAAGTTTAGTAAGGGTAAAAGCATAAAAAAGGTAATGAATACAATCAGATCTGAGGATCTTCTGTACATTTCTCTGTACTAGGTTTCTTTCCCTTAACCTTGTATAATCAAGAGTTTGATTTAATTTTTTTACCTTAAACATTATATTATACTGTTTTCCCTCCCTTCCCTATTTCATTTTCCAGATAATATTAACTGAAGTGAATGAAATGTTAGGTGGATTCCAATAAATACTATTTCAAGTTATTGGCAGGACTTCAATTATAATCTGAATCTTCTAATTCCTTGATATTGTTGCTCCAAATTCAGTCTACTCTATACCCTCTAAATATTCTCTTAGATTAGACACATAAATCTAATAAGAAATGACTATGGCTCAGGATGATCACATAATTCATCATCTGAAGAATAGCACCTTTGGCAGTGAAAAGAGGTATAAATAAAAATTAATCCATGACAATAGGCATAATCCAGATTTAGTCCAGGCTATCTGGAGTGTATGGGTAATCTGTACTTCAGTGAAATCAAAGGACACCCTAATAGGTAGCCCAAAATTATATATTAGAGGGTCTCCAGAGCACAATACATGCTCACTTGACCAGTTGGTATCACTCTACCCAGTTTAAAAGTTTTTACAAAAATGGCAGGTGACGTGTACAGACAATTCCTAAGAGAGTCCATGGACCATTGGTATTCAGTTAGTGCTTCTGAAGGCTGGAGTAATTGGGCTCTGATTCCCTTATACATCACCAGAACTTTTACAAGTTGAGCAGTGAACCAGGTACAGTCCTTGTCCCAGAGTCATTCACATTTTTAATCTGCCAATGAAGAAGGCAGGTTAATAAACAGATATTTACTGGGCAGAGGAATAAATGCCATTAGAGTAATAAACTATGGTTTGTGAAACACAAAGGATGGAAAAAATCCTTACTGTTCCCTGGGAAACTGGCCAAGGCTACGATAATGAATCCTCTAGGTGGAGAGGGAAAAAGTAAAACAAAAAGACAGAGATATTAAATAACCCCTCTTAGGTATACAAGGTACAGCTGTGCAGGTTACTTATCCTATCCATTAGGTTGTGGCAGGTTGTTTGAAGGGCTAGGGAATCTGGGCTTTACCCTACAGATAATAAGGAACCATCAGTGCTTTTGTTTTTGCTTTAAAGCAGGTAAGTGATACAAACACACATGTATTTGAAAATGTAATTCTGCTGGCAGTATTAAGGGGAGGTGAATCTATATAATGTCCTTCCCATGCTTACATGGCTCTTTGGAAACCTAAGTATAATAATGTGCTAAATATTTAAACATCTTAACTACACTTAATTTAAGTATTTGCTTATTTTAAAAGATATTCTCTTGGGCTTCCCTGGTGGCGCAGTGGTTGAGCGTCCGCCTGCCGATGCAGGGGACACAGGTTCGTGCCCTGGTCCGGGAAGATCCCACATGCCGCGGAGCGGCTGGGCCCTTGAGCCATGGTGAGGCCTGCGTACCGCAAAAAAAAAAAAAAAAAGTTACTCTAGCCTCTTTCCTCTCCTTTTTCTCCTTCTCTCTTTCATGCTCATATTCTCATCTTAAACACTTTTTTTTTTCAGAATCCCATGTCACAGTGCCTCCTTTTTAGGTTAAATCAGCATTCCTTCTATCCTGCTTTTCCAGAAACTACACTTGGGATTTTCCTTAATTTGGTTTCCTTTTATTGACAGGATGAAGCCAAACACTGTTTTTCTCCTCTTTTCTTTTGCTTGATTTCCACTCTTTCCTGTAGTCTTTGATCAGAGAGAGCTGTCTGCATTATCATTAAATTTGCTGAGTCATTTGTAATTTTCTTTGAACGCTGAGGGCTTCAATGCCATTAGAGATGAGGTCCAATTTGGTTGGTTTTTCAATATAATTGAGCCAAATTACATATTCTAATTGTACATCCTAATTTTTAATGAAGCTGAAATGAGAAGGGGTCATAGGGGTGCATGTAGTTACAAAATCTTTCATGAGGTAATAGAGAAATAGTGATTCATATCTTTCTGTATTGTATTTTCAAGGAGAAAAGCTGCTTTAAAAATGAAACCAGAAGAAACACATTAATTGAGAGAAATATGGCAAAATCCAAGCTTCAAAAGGAACGGTCTAATTTTAGAAAATAAACTAAAAGAGTTTTTTCAAGTAAATTATAGAATCATTCTTTGCTTTACAGAAATAGAGTATATGTGTGTATTGTGGTGTTGCTGCACCCAGTAGCCTTCCTTATCCCTTGTTGGACTGACTTTACATTTCTAATGGGTGTGGCAGATTTAAAAAGTGGTTACAATATTTTTCAGCTCTTACAATTAGGAATGTATTTCTCCACCTCTTGAATCTTAGCTTGGACACATGACTTGCTTTGACCAAAAGGACGTTAAGAAACATGATAGAAGCCAAGGGTTGAAAAGTGTTTTCTTTTACTCTTCCTGCTTCTGGAACCCTGCTGCTTTGTGAAGAAGACTGAGATAGCTTTCAAGATTCTGGAGGAAAGTGGCCTAGTTGCCTCTGTTGCCCCACCCAGTCACCAGAAACATAAGTGAGACCATCTACAACCAAGATGCAGTCAACTCAAAAACTCACTGCAATTGTATGAGTAAATCCAGCTGAGATGATTGGAAGAACTGCCCAACTAAGCTCAGTCTAAATTGCCAACCCACAGAATCATAAGCTAATAATCAGTTATTTCTGTTTTAAGCCATTAAGTTTAAGTGTGGCTTATATGCATCAGAAACTAACATAATGGGTTAACGTGTAAACAACTCTGATAGGCTGAATTCTAAATTGGTCCCCGAGACTCCTGTCCCCTGCATGCCCTATATAATTGGGGAATGGAAGAGGACATCACTCTTGTGTTTAGACAAAGATGAAGGGATTTTGCAGATTCACTTAAGGTCTCTGATCAGTTGACTTTGAGTTAATCAAAGTGGAAATTATCCTAGGTGAGGCTGACCTAATAAGTTGCATCCTTAAAAGGAAGCAGAAGCAGATATGCTTCTTTTGTCCTTGAAAAGATAATCTGCAATATTGTAGAGATGATTACATGACAGGAAATGGTGAGCAGCTTTCAGAGATTAAAACAGCTCCCAGGTGACAGGCAGCGAGGCAATGGGACTCTTAGTCCTCCAGCTGAAAACTTTCAGCAACTAAAATCTCGGAAGAGGACCCCAAACCACAGATGAGATCACAGCCCCAGTCTGCAGCTAGATTTCAACCTGATGAGACTGAACAAAGCCCCCAGATTCCTGGACTCCTGACTCATGGAAACTATGAGATAATAATTTGTTTTGTTTTGAGCTAAATTTGTGGTAATTTGTTATGCAGCAGGAGAAAACAAATATACCAATCTAGTCCTTCAACGTTTAGATATAGTCAGAATTGTGACTTAACAGAGATGGTCCACTTACAGGTTTCTTTGCCAGGTTGTAAATCTTGGTAAAAGAGAGAAGTGAGGTTCTTTGACTTGAAGAAAGCCATTTTCTCTTCCTCTAGACTCACTGAAAATGCAGCCCCCTTCAATGTCATGTGAATATAATGCAAAAAGGAAGATTTTATCTATAAGTGATGATCTCTTCAAAAGCTAATGTTCAGTTGGAGTCAGAGGATTAGATTATATGACCTCTTAAGGGAATTTCTTGCCCCCATAATGTTGTGGCTCAGCATAATGTCATCTTTTCTTGCTCCTAAAAGTGCTGAAAGGCACTCAAAATTATAAGTCAAAGTGCATGACTGATGGGCTTGTTAATGTTGAAAAGGAAATGGCTTGTTCTCTATTATAACACAAACAAAAGGAGCATAACTTTCACCAAGGAAAACAAAGACTAAAGGAAAACTGTCTACTGGTAAAATAAATGGCATAATGAAGCCAGTAAAAGTCCCAGCTGGTTAAAAACACAGATACAGACTAGCCAGATCTCCATGTGGCAGAATGGATGCAGAGCTTTCTCTGACAGAACAATGACAAGAGATTTCAGTGAATATGCATTGATTTAGCAGGGCCTCGGACAAATCCATCTTTACTGAGTGGCATATACAAGTTCCCTGTCATTAAGTACAAATCAAAGCATTTAAAATGCATGCAAGAAAAATTTTTCAATCCTGCAAGGCTTAGCACCATGCAGAGAGCACCACAGGGCATCAAATTTTTATAGTGTTATTCCTGTACCATTTGCCTGGATCCATCTGACTCTCTACTCCCTAATTTGCACTTGATTCTTCTAATTTCTGACCTTTTGATATGTTCACCCTGGCACTTTTATAGTTATAGCCTTTGCTTCCTTTCTTGAATATGATTTACATTTTTCCCTGAATATGGTATCTTTATCCCATAATGTACAATGCTGAGATCTTCAACTTTTTAAGGTGGCCCTCTTCTCCGTTAAGAATCTTCTACTGAGTTCATGCTAGCTCTTCAAACAAGACTGAGACAAAACTCAGGCACTGCCACATCGCATGCAAATACCATTCTCATTGTCACATAATCATTCTAATGCATTGAAAATTCTCTAGGTTGTCTTCATGGAGAATGAGTAGCTTGAACTAGGACTAGTGGGAGAAGTCATTCATTAATTCAACAAATTGTAATTAAGCACTTACTGCATTCTGGGCACAATTTTAGCGTCTTAGAATACATCAGTGAATAAAAGAAAGATCACTGACATCTTAAATTACTAAGATGTAATATTTATAGGTGTAATGATACTATAAAATAGTTAGCAAAAAAATGGGAGATTGGAATCCATGAAAGAATTTAAAAACAGAATTGAGTTCTTATTAAGTATAATTGATCAGACTAGGAACTTTACATTATCAATCTCTTTGAATCCTTCTGAAAACCACTTGAAGTATCAATAGGTATTATTATCCTCAAAACCACACACACATTAAATGGTGAAATTTGAATTTGAACCCATGAATAAAGTGTTCATTATAGTGGGTTTCCCTGAAACCATGAATAAACAGTGTGAGAGAAGTTAGCATAAAATTTCAAGGCAAAAAGACCTAAATTAAAAAGTTTTCTCTGCTAGTTACTGGGAGTGTGATTTTTGTGGCCTCTCAGGTAATGTCCCCTGTTAACCATAATCTTCCATGGCCTAAACCACATAGATTTGAGACAGCTATGCTAGTCTCTCCCATTAATTAGTATTTCTAGTTAGTATAAACTTGAAAGAGCCTATTCTCATAGTAGCCATTTAGAGGAAATGCTGACTCATAGAACCTTAAGGAACTTCTGCTGATTCATCTCAACTCTAAAATAAGGGGTTTATCCTTGTTCTATTCTCACTCTCCATCATATCAATCCATATCTTCTATTTCAATGCTTCCCAAATTTGTAGCATGAGAATCACTTGGAGACCTTATGAAACCCTAGATGGCTTTGCCCCACTCTCAGAGTTTCTGATTCAGTCTGTCTGGCTTGGGACCTGAGATTTACATTTCTAACAGCTAACCAGATAATGCCAGTGCTTCTGGTCTGCTGATCACACTTTGAGAACCACTATCCTATGCATTTACTTTCTCTTCTCACCTCATTCCCTTCTCTATTACTTCTAACCCCTAATTAGATATATTCAAACAATCTTCCCTTTGATAGTTCCAGTATGTGTGAACTTCAGTTACCATGATTTAGTTAAAAAATACCAGTCCCCCACAACATGGTTTAAATTTTAATTACTATAGTACATTAACTGTGAGTGATTGCATAAAGTACAGACTTCTATGGCTAGTTCTGCTGTCCACAAATCACTGTGTGAATAAAAATGTGCATAATAACCAAGCATGTCAATTCTTTGAAAATCCGTTGGTGGTTGCTACCATGGGCATTGCTGGTTTACCTGCAGACAGCAAAGCATGTAGTTGTTTTACATCCTTATACCTCAGTAACAAAGCAATGTGGCGTTTTACAAAAATGGATAATCAAAAGAGAGAATTGGCTAACAAAGATAAAAGTACAGCAAAGAAACAAAGTGATAACACTGGAAGTGAAATTACAATCAAATGTAAATGGAGTTATAGAAGAAATTGCTGACTGTGAAATATAGACACTGTCACTACTTGAAAGACTCTAGACAAGAAGCCAGAGGAAATTAGTGACGATGAACTTATCAACATACATGAAGAAAATGATTATGATGAAAAACATGACCATATTCCATATAAGAAGTGCCAGAAAAAACTTCACATTAAAATACCTCTCAAAGATATTTCATGACATTGAAGGTGCAAAAGGTACAATTTTGGAAGGTGATCCAAAATTAGGTATATGGCAATTCGCCAAGGCATAGAAAAGATGTTCACTTCATATCTTAAATTATAGGACAAGAAGGAAAGCAATGTTCAAGCTATTCTTTTTTTTTTTTTTTTGTGGTGGTATGCGGGCCTCCCTCTGCTGCGGCCGGCATGTGGGATGTGGGATCCTCCCAGACCGGGACGCGAACCCGGTTCCCCTGCATCAGCAGGCGGACGCGCAACCACTGCGCCACCAGGGAAGCCCCAAGCTAGTCTTAATGCAAAGAAATAAAACACTTTAATTCTCAGTCTTTCCAATGTTTTAAATTACAGTGTACTAAATAAGTACTAGTTTTACTGTAGTTTTTCTTTTTCATTCCTCTCTACATCTACAATAGACAGTAAAAGATTTTTAATATTTTGACAAAAAATTTTTAAAAGTTACAGAACAGTCATAATTTTCCATTGATTATTAAGTTTGCCTTGCGGGGTTTCAGTTTACATCATATTTTTATGGTTCTGCACTGCCATACAAATTGAGCATTGTCTATACCTATTTCTCTCTTCCTAAGTATATAAAGCTCTCTTTATGGTTATAGTGGATCAACTGGTAACTATATTAGCACCTTTACCAGAGTTCCCTGTCTTTAACTGATAATTCTCCTCTGCAGGAATAGTACTGTATGGTTGGAATTTACTTCTGTGGTCTAACCAATGACCTGATATTGGTGACCTGCAATAATGCATTTCTTACTCAGCTCCATACTTTTGCACTCACCCAACATGAAGTACTGGAGAGCACACTCCCGACTAAGCCATTACTATACATTTATCACTTGCTGTATTAGTTTCCTAGAGTTGCTGTAACAAAGTACTACAAACTGGGTGGCTTAAAACAACAAACAATAGAAATTTATTATCTCATAGTTCTTGGAGGTTAAGAGTCCAAAAATCAAGATGTTAGCAGGACTGTGCTCCCTCTGCAAACTGTAGGGGATTTCTCTCTTACCTCTTTCTAGCTTCTGGTGATTTTCTGGTAATATTTGACATTTCTTGGTTTGCAGCTGCATAACTCCAATCTCTGGCTTTGTTATCACAATGAGATCTCTCTGCTTGTCCCTGTATTCCCATGGCTGTCTTCTTGTAAGGACACAAGTCATATTGGATTGGGTGCCCATCCTATTCCAGTATGAACTTGTCTTAACTAATTATCTTAATTTATAATCTGCACTGATCTTATTTCCAAGTAAGGTCCCATAACATTTACTTTTACTGTCGATGCACCTTATGAACCAGCCATAGTTCAAATACTTAGTCCATGAGACCTATCCTCTCTTAGCCTCCATTGCCTCAAAAGTATACTTAGCATCTTAATTCCTAGTCACAAACTAGTTTCAAGGATTAATAAACATATTTGTAATACATGTGTCAAAAGTTCATGGCTCCTTAAACATTAGTTCCTTCTGAATAGCTCCCCACCTAACCATTTATAAATTAAATCCCTCATTGAACGCTTGACCTTTAGTGCTTTATATTACTGATAAATGTCACTGTCTATGTTAGGTCACCTAAAAAGATTGCCAAAAAAAGGAAATTAATTATGTGTTATTATATGATTTTGCATCTCCAAAGAACCTAGGAGACGTGGCTGCATAAAACAGAAAAAATTTTTAAAGTTTTATTGGATATTCCATCACTGAATAAAGTTAATTACATATGAATGCATGTTATGATCCTGGTTCCTGAAAAATTAGATTAAAATAAAAATCAGATTTCACAAATGAAATTTGGAAAAAGAAATAAAAACCAACAGAACTACCGTATATTCAAATGTTTTCCTTTTTCTTGCAGGACAGCATGGGAATACAATTATTAAACTTCTTTTCTGCAAAAGTCTTTTTGTTCAGGTGAAAGTATACATATTATTACAGCTTTGAAGGGAGATAGGTACCTTACAATTGAATGATTTTGGATGGAAGTATGACAGATTCTGATTTTAGATCTTTCTGGTCATAGGCTTTTCAAGACCATAGATTTTCTCATAAAGTGGAGTTGTAGGATTATTTACTGGGAAGTCTTAAAAGTCTAATGATAGTATATCTAGCAAAATATATAGAAAATATTAGTGAAACTAGATAAAAGAACTCAAAATACCTTTTGGTATATATGAGCAATCAATACATGAAAAGAGTGTCACTTAACTTCTTCAAGGAAAAGAATGATTTTTGTAATAAATAGTGCTGATGAAATTTGCTATCCACTTGAAAGATAACAAAGGAAGACCATGCCTTTACACCATATGAAAAAAAATCAGATCAATTTAAGGTTTCAATGAAAATGTAAAATAGTAAAACTATTAAAAAAATTTAGGAAGATCTATGTTTAAACCAATTTTAAATGTGAATTAATATATTAAGGATGGAGAAAGATGTATGATGCAAACACTAACCAAAAGAAAGTAGGATTAATATCACATAAAGTAGACTTTAGAACAGGAAGTGTTCTAAAGCCTGGATAAATAGAAACACTACGTAATGATAACACAGTCAATTCTCCAAGAACACATAACAATTCTAATACATATGCATTTATCAGCAGAGTGTTAAAGTACATGATGGAAAACTCATAGAGTTAAAAGAAATAATAGACAATCTAAAAAGAAAAGATAAAGATATAGAAGAACTGAATACCCTATAACCAACAGTCCTATTTGATATTAATAGATTTCATTCAACAATATCAGAAAACACTTAATTTTCAAATATACACAGAACATTCAGCAGGACAGGCTATGTTCTGAGCCATAAAACAAATCTTGACAAATTTAAAGATTAGAAATCATATAAATTATGTTTATTGGCCATAACAGAAAGATAGCTGGAAAACCTCCAAATACCTGGAAATTAAACAACACAGGTCTAAATAATGAATGATGCAAATAGGAAGTCTCAAGGGAAATTTAAAAATATTTTGTACTAAATAAAAATACAATATATTCAAATGTGTGGATACATCAACAACAATGTTCACTGTTAAATTTGTAGATTAAATGGTTAGAATAGAAAAAGGGCAAAATAATCTTAACTATATCCAAATCAAGTAGACAATAAAAATAATAAATATAAAGAACAAATAAAAATAAAAATAGAGAAACATTAGATAAAATCAATGAACAGTTGATAAATTGTTCATTTATAAAATTAATAAATCTCCAGTCAGACAGAGGAAATAAGTGAGAAGATACAATTTACCATGTCGGCATTAAAAGAGAGGATATCACTACAGACCCCACAGACATTAACAGAAAAAAAGGAAGAAAATGAACAACTCACAACATAGACCCACAGATATTAACAGGATTAAATGCATAATATAAACAACAACTACTATAAATTTACAGTTTATGGGAAATGTACCAATTCTTTGAAAACACAAACTACCAAAACTAACTCAAGAAAAACATAGATAATTAATTAATCATATATCAATTAAAGAAATTGAATTTATAGTTAAAACTTTTCCAAAAAGGAAAATCCAGTACCAGATGTTTTCTCTTGTGAATTCTACCAAACATTTAAGGAAACAAAAATAACACTAAGTCTACAAAATATATTCTAGAAAATATGAGGGAGCACATCCCAACTCATTTTATGAGGGCAGGTGAGCATTTCTATTACCAAAAGCAGATAAAAACATTACAAGAAAAGAAAAGTACAGAATAATATCACTCATGAATAGAGATATAAAAGGTTAGAGAAAAATATTAGCTGACTGAATCTGGCAGTATATAAAAAAGATAATATATCTTGGGAAAGTGGGGTTTCTGCAAGAATGCTGGATTAGGATTCAAAAATTAATTGATGTAATTTATCATGTTGACTGATGAATGAAGAAAAATCATGTTATAATCTCAAGCAATGCAGAAAACCATTTGACAAAACCCAGGAGCCATTCCTGATTCTAAAATCCCAGCAAACTTGGCAGAAAAGTAAGCTATCTTAAACTGATAAAGAACATCTGTTTAAACAACAATGGGCTTCCCTGGTGGCGCAGTGGTTGAGAATACGCCTACCGATGCAGGGGACACAGGTTCATGCCCCGGTCCGGGAAGATCCCACATGCTGCGGAGCGGCTGGGCCCATGAGCCATGGCCGCTGAGCCTGTGCATCCAGAGCCTGTGTTCTGCAACAGGAGAGGCCACAACAGTGAGAGGCCCGCATACCACAAAAACAACAACAACAACAACAAAATAAACAAAACCAAACAAACAAAAAATGCAGCTAACCTCCTATTTAATAATAGTGACAGACTGAAATCCACCCCCTCAAATTTGGGAATAACTATATTCCCAAATATACCTCCCAAGTATATCATATTCTCCATCATGCTGCATGTTGTAGTCTGTGTAATAAGGCAAGAAAAATAAATAAAAGGAATACAGATTTGAAAGATAGAGAAGCATGAAGTCTGCAATACTTCTACATGTTAAATCTTAAATAAGCTACATAAAAAGCTCCTAGAGGTTAACAAGGTTATAGAATCAAAGTAAAAGTACAGAACTCAAATGTATTTCTATGGTCTAGCAGTGAACAAAAAGAATTTGAAATTAAAAAGCAATCTATTGAGGAGACTTCCAGTTTCTGATCTGGCATGTAAGAAGTTTGGAAGTCATCACTGCTGTCCCCATAACAACTAAAACAACAAACAAAACTGAAAATCCATTGGCAACTCTTCTTAGATCCATCATAGAGTTAAGGTCTCAGAGCAAACTGATGTCCTGAGAATTGGAGACAGACAGGTGGTTTCAGAGAATCACAGCTTACTGGAGCAGAAGCCCAAGAGCAGAAACTATTGTTGAAGTCAGTAACCAGAGAAGGAAAACTTAAACTTTGGTTAATGAATTGCTGGAGTTTCATGTGGACAATTTTGAGATTTAAATACTCCAAGAGGGCTCAGAGTCAGTGATACCCCTACACTTTCATGAATTTTATCTCCAGGAGCCATACCAGATTTGCAGAATGATGGTCAGGGAAAAATCTCCTTGTGCTTCCAGTACTGGGAAGGAAAAAGTAGTCATTTTGATATATGCTTAGAGTATTTTATCCTTCTTAGTAAGACCTTTATTCAAAGGAAAACATTTTATCAGAGACTAATTGGGATTTTACCAGAGCATAACTTACCTGAGGGAAAGGAAATACCCAGTCCTACCTCCCTCTAAACTTTCTGTCTCATCCAAGGGTGTGAGTGGGAAGCACTTGTAAAGGTCACAGCCCAAGGGCACAGGCTGACTAGAAGACTAAGACTTACTGATAGGACTTTAGAACACTTCCCCTCCCCCATACCTTACCACCACATCAAAAAGGCTCCTGTAAAATAACAACAAATTAAATAAATATAATTATACATTGTAAACCATCTCTAAGGAAACACAAATACAACAAGGAAGACAAAAACAAAAACACTAGAGGAAATTTTAGCCTCTGATAACTACAGATAAAACAAATAGTAAATGCAACCTAACTTCTAGTCACAATAAACATAAATCTACCCTAAAGCTTTCTTACCTCAGTTCCCAGTACATCACGTATGATTTTCAGTGAAAAATTATGAACATACCAAAAGACAAAAAACACAGTTTGAAGCAAAAGAACAAGTATCAGGACCAGACTCAGATATGGCAGTGATTTTGGAATTATCAGATCAATGAATTTAAAACAACTATAGTTAATATGCTAAGGACTCTCATGGACAAAGTGGACATCATACAAAAACAGTTAGATAAAGTAATCAGAGAAATGAAAGCTCTAAGAATCAAAAAGAAAAGCTAGAAATCAAAAACACTGTAAAAGAAATGAAGAATTCCTTTGATGAGTTCATCAACAGACTAGACATCGTGCAAAAAGAATCAGTGAACTTGAAGAAATATCAATAGAAATTTCCAACAAAATGCAAGGAGAAAAAAAGTGAAAAAGATGGAACAAGATATTCAAGAACTGAGGAACAATTACAACAAGTTTAACACACATGCAGTGAGAATACTGGAAGGAGAAGAAAGAGAGAAAGGAACAGAATAAATATTTAAAGTAATAATGATTGATAATTTTCCAAAATTAATAACAGCCACCAAACCACATATCCGGGAAGCCCAGGGAGCACCAAGCAGGGTAAATACCACAAAAATCACACCTAGGTATATCATATTAAAACTGAAAAAAAAAAAATCAAAGAAAAGAGGAAATCTTGAAAAACGCCAGAGAAAAAAGCCACACTATCTGGTAAATAGCAAGGGTAAGAATTAAGACAACTCCTTAGAAACCATGCAAGAAGAGTGGTGAAATATTTAAAATGTTAAAACACACACACACACACACACACACACACACACACTAGATTTGATTCTCTATCCATTGAAATTATCCTTCAAAAGGAGAAATAAAAAATTTTTCAGACAAATATAAGTTGTGGGAATTTGTCACCAGTAAACTTGCTTTGTAAGAAATGCTAAAATACATTCTTCAGAGAGAAGAAAAATTATATAGGTCAGAAAATCAAATTACATTGAAAAAGAAAAGATAAAAACCCATACAAGATAAAAATGTTGAGCAAACTAATAATAGAGGAGAACTTCTTCAATTGGTAAAAAATATCTACAAAAACCCTACAGCTAACATCATACTTAATGGTGAGAAAATAGATGCTTTTCCACTAAGAGCAGGAATAATGCAAGGATATTATTTTTCACGACTCCTATTCAGCAATATAATGGAACCCTAGCTAATGCAATAAGACAATAAAATGTTTACAGATGGGAAAGAAAGAGATAAAATTTGTTCACAGACAACATAATTTTCTATGTAGAAAATCCCAAACAATCAACGACAACAACAACAATAAACTCCTAAAACTAATAAGCAATTGTAATAAGATGGTAGGACGCAATTTTTTTTTTTTTTTGCGATACGCGGGCCTCCCACCACTGTGGCCTCTCCCGTTGTGGAGCACAGGCTCCGGGTGCGCAGGCCCAGTGGCCATGGCCCAGGGACCCAGCCGCTTCGCGGCATGTAGGATCCCCCCGGACCGGGGCACGAACCCGCGCCCCCTGCACCGGCAGGCGGACTCCCAACCACTGAGCCACCAGGGAAGCCTGGTAGGATGCAATATTAAAATACAGGAGTCAACTGCTTTCTTATATACCATCAATGCATAATTGGAATTTGAAACTAAAAGCACAATATCATTTACATTAGCACCAATAAAATGAATACTTAGGTGTAAATCTAACAAAGTACATACAAGACCTTTATGAGGAAAACTACAAATTTCCAATGAAAAAAATCAAATAAGATCTAAATAAATGGAATACTCCATGTACATGGATAGGAAGACAATACTTTCAAGATGTCAAATTTGTAGGCACAGAATTGTTCATAATCCTCTATTATCCTTTTATACACAGGATCAGTAGTGATGGAAACTCTTCTCTGTTATCAGTGATTATTGTATTCTCTCTTTTTATTTTTGTTTTTCTTAGTTACCCTGGTTAGAGGTTTATCAATTTTGCTGATATCTTGGAAATGAGATAACAATTTTGTACTTCCTGTGCCCCTGAAAAAACAGGCAAAAACCAAGAATACAAGTTACTATGCTGTCTGGAGTGATAGATTATGATGACAGGAAATTGGGTTACTGATAAACTATGGGGAAAAGAGAACTATGTCTGAAACCCAGGGTATTCTCTGGTATGTCTCTTAATATTTTAATTTCCAATTCTAAAGATTAATGAAAAAGTACAGTAAAAAATAAAGAATGATTGAGGCCTTAGCCCTTTCAAGAATAAAAATTTTTGTCACTCTACCAGGTAAAGTATCCTGAGAAACTGTGCTTCTAGCTGAGGGCAATAGAAATGTGGAATTAAGAGTGGGCAAAAGATGCCACAGATGTTCATAGGGCTTTGTGAACAATTATTTTAAAAAGGAATTGTAAGTAAATATGCATATTTTCTCTTTGCTTGCTATATGTATGTGTTTCTTTGTATATAATATCCTGTTTCTTCTCTTCTTTCTTCCCATTTTTATCTTATATACAAGTCACTAGAATTTAAATTCACAATTTAGTTTTTACTTATTCAGTAGGCCTGTAAATGTATTTCAGGAGTAATTCATATAGTTAACCATGGATACAACTGTTGTAATTGTATGTTTCCTTATTTTTCAGAAAACATGAGAATTTTTTCACATGTAAGCTGTGAATTCCAGTGGTTGGAGTGTTGGAGGTGTTGACTAGAAAGGGACAGCATAAGGGAATTTACGGGGTGATGGAGGCTCTTTATGGAGGCAGAGTGTCAGACATATGCCTGTATGCATTTGTCAAAATGCATAAAACGGTACCAAATGAGAATGAATTGTACTCTATATAAATTTTAAGAAATCAACCAGGATATGGAGGAATGATGGAATGTAGACAGAAAACAAACAAATCTAATTATTACATTGAATCATATCATCACTCTGAAGGGGTTGGGGAAAAAAGCTGATCTAAGAATGTTGGTAATAATGTCTTAACTGGATACTATAGGGCTAATGACAAAAATGATTATACATAAGCAGTGTACTTCAATTTACAAGTTTGTTATTCATAAGGATATAGGTAAGCAAGTCTGAAACTATATTTTATTAGGTTTGAACAAATGAGCAAATTATTGTAGATAATGAGAAACACTTCTCACAGTTGGAGGAAAAAATATGATTATGAAAATGAGGAAGGTTAGAATGAGCTCTGGGTTAGAATCAACTGAATCACTATGGACACAGAAAAAAATGCTTATGTGTGTGTGTGTATGCCTGAGATAGTATATATACATATATTTTCTAACTCTGTTTACTAACAAAGACTAAAAGTGATGACATAACCTGTATCGCTGAGCACACCTACTGCTCAGATATTGGTTTCTAAATGCCATTCTGTAATTAAAAAAAATAAAAATAACAGGACCCCTTGGAGAACTGATGGATTATAGGAAAGGCACAGGAAAAATATAAGATATGTCTAGTGTATCTTGGAGTGCTTAAATATATGTGGGGACATATCGAAAGGGCACAGGAGGCAAGTGAAAAAGCTTTGCATGTCCAAAGTGAGAACAATTTGAGCAAAAAAGTAAATAATAATAGTATTGTATTCAAATCAAAAGGATAAAATAATTATCCAGGGTTCCATACTGATATAAATAAATAAGTGAATGGGGGAGAAGGAACGACTCTTCCTCAGAGAATAATTATCATTAGTAGATGCTGAAGGAATTAGAGAACTAGATCAACATTAGAACACAACAGTAGTAATTGCCACAGGCATTATTCCCCAATGGTTCTTAAAATTAGTAGCAGAAATGGACAACTGCACTGTCTCCAGTTATCCACCTCAAAACATTTAGAGTTTACAAAGTAAAAAATAGTAACTTTACACTAAAAATCCTGGCAGACACCACCTTGATCAAATAAATAATGTTACCCATTGCTCAGAATACATAGCAGCACTACATACCCTCTGAGATGAATGCATCACTTCTTTGATATTCTTCCCCAAAATAGAAAACTTTAATTTAATCATGACCAAGTACCAGACAAAACCAGATTGAAGAACATTTCACAAAATAAATGACCATATTTTTGAATGTGCAAGGTAGGGAAAGACTTTGGAATTGTCACAGATTGGAGGAAACTAAGAATGTGACAGCTAAATGCAATTTGGAATCCTAGATTGATTCCTTGAATAGAAAAAGGACATTAGTTTAAAAATTGGTGAAATCCAAATAGAGTCTGTAGTTTAGTTAATAGTATTTTACCGAGGTTAATTTCTAACCAAATTTAGTTTTGATAATTGCTCAGTGCTTATGTAAGATGCTAGTGGCAGCTGAGTGAAGGCTATGCATCAACTCTCTGTAATATTTTTGCAACTGTTCTGTAAGTCTAAAATTATCTGCAAAAAAATCTTTAAAATATGCAGAGGATCCAATTAGGTACATTTTTAAAAGAGCATATACAAATAGTAAAAGAAACTTATGAAAAAAATATTTAAACTCTCTAGCACTCAGGACAATGCAGATTTAATTAATAATTTGGTGCTATATTTCACCCTTTGGGTTGGCCATAAGGAACAAGAACAATAATATCCAGTGCTCACGGAGATATGGGCAAGCACACTCATATATTCCTGGCTAGAGCATGACTTGTTACAGATTTTTAGGGAGAGTCATACTCTATTATCATAGGCCCCACACCCTCTTTTTGAGGAATTTATGCCTTAGGAATAACATTACTGTCATATAAGGACATGCATGGATTTTCATTGCAATGGTATAGTGGTAAAATAAACAAAGTGAAACAGAAATATGAAAATCTGGAAAAAACCTGAATGTTCATCAATAGAGAGATGTTCAAATCACTTGTGGTAAACCTATACTGTGAAATATCATGCAATTATTATGAGTTAGCTCCAGTCCATATTTTCTGACCTGGGCAGACATGAATACGAGTTTTAAGTGAGAAAAGAAAGTTCCAAAGTTATATATAAAATATGATCCCAGGTTTGTAATTATAAGCATTGACAGCAAATACTCCTGTACATAAATGTGTGTAGATACTTCTGTATGAATATAGGGAAAGTAGTGGAAGAATATACCCTAGGCTGATAACAATGCCCATTTCAGGGGAATAGGAAAGCCATGACCTATGTATGTGTTGGGGGAGAGGGGCAGTGGTAGGTGAGTGATAGGGGTATGTATTAACATAGATCTTCAGATGCTGAGTCCATTTGCATTTTTTTCTGCCTCTCCCACTAGGACAAACCAAGCAAAAAGAACATTCTTAATTTAATATTTTAAATTACCTATACCAATTGTTATCTAAAAGTAGAAACAAAAAGTAACTACATCTTTTCTGATATTTGGTAAGAGAAAGGCTACATTTTATCTTTCTTCTATTCATCGAGATGATTTTGAGAGAGTGTAGATATTGAAAATAACTTCATATTTTGAAATATTTTATATTGAATAAAATGCTTATTTTTCACTTAGGCAAAAATTTCTTTTACTTTCTCACTGTGTCTGCAGCAAAATGACTTTCCATTCAAAACAATGACCACACTGAGAAATCCCAAAACATTTTATGCATAAAAGAAACTTTCAAATGTGTTTCTTGTATTTGTAATGTTAAAAGTTATTTTTCTATATAACACTTCTGTTGACATTTGACAAGAGTATATAACTCTCTATTCACTCATTCATTCATTCAACAATTATTTGCTAAGTGCATATTAAGTACCAGGATCCATGCTTTTTGCTAGGGATATTATTCTGCCTGCATGGAGCTTATAATCGATCAGAGAAGACACCCTAAACCAATGAACTGAGTATTAAGATAGTAGAAGCATTGGATGTCCAGGCATCCATAATGAACTCAGGTCTAGAAATAAGAAAAGGTTTAGCGAAAGAGAGTGAAGTTCAAGTGAAGGCCTACATGGTGAGTGGATAACAGCTAGAAAATACGGTGACAGAAGAGGAGGTTCCAGGCAAAACCAACAGTACACGTGAAGGTCCAAACGAGAGAGAGAACTTGGCACCGCTGAGGAACTGGAGGTTCTCAGAATGCCTGGAGTCCAGACAGCAATGGGAAAAATAAAGATGGGGGAGGCCAAAGAAGAGGGTACAGAGTGTGGAGGCCACATCAGCTCTGTTAAAGAGCTGGGACTTCAATGGCAATTTCTGAACTTGATAATGGACTAATTAAATATGCATTTTTGAAGAATGTTTCTTGCTGCTTTCTTTGAAGTCTTTAATAGGTATGCTACCCACAGACTTAGCTTTGACCTTTGCATTTTGTAGATGCTCAATATATTTCATTTGAATTGAATATTTCATGGATAATCCTACTAAAAATCTCCTTTGTTTTATATTTAGAGGCTGCCTTTTTCCAAAAGGATTTGGGGCACAGTGCAGATAATACAATTATGGTAATGATTTTTCTCAAAAACTCATCGGTTTCTAAAACCGGAAGACTGGCATTGAAGGAATTGTTTACTTTCCCCTAAATAATGCTTATAGGTTTCTACTAATTGTGAGCTCTCTGAGCCTGTGGATGATACTTAGCAGATCTCAGCTAGTATTTAGTAACAAAGGAATAAATGAATGAATGTTTTATTGAAGGTGTAAGGTATGGATGATTTGTATGCAATGACAAGTATTAGACGAAGCACTGAGCAGCATGTGGTGGGGTGCATGACACAATCTCTTTCTAAAGGCCCTTGCAGTCAAATAGTGGAGACATCACATGCCCACAGACACACAAAAAGGTTCGCTCTATCACACATGCACCTTAAACTGAAGGCTGAGTGTGATAAGCCTTGTATGAGAAGTATAATGTGTACATTCCTCAGTGCAAGACACAGTATTTGTATTTTTCCTCAAATCAAACTATTTTCCTCAAATCAACCCAGTCTGCAAAAGTTCAGTTGCTTTTCCAAACCAAATACAAACTCTAAAGACTTGGGGGTTTCCCAGTCACTTCTTACATTACAGTTTTCAAAACTCACTGCAGGATGACAGTTAATTGTCCAGTCTTTTAGTTTTCCATCGAAAGTAGATGAATACCTATGCATCTCACAAATCAATGAGCCCTGGAACTTCCTACAGGTAGATTAGCACATCTGTAGTTTAAAGCCAGTTTGCATTAGGAGGGAAAAATATATTCCCATGAGGAATGTTTAAGGGATCAATTCATAAGCAAAGAAAACATGCTATTCTCAGCAAGGAAACAATATACTTTGCTTCTGTTGCTGTGATTAATTACACACCACAACTTGGAGAATGTTTTTAAAGGGCCATAGTCAATCTTTTAAGACCCACAAGTTGGCCTGCATTAAAAGTTGAAGAGGAATTGCACACTAATTCTGAGCAGCTTTGGCTAACAGGCCTGTTGTGTGAGAAATTAGGGATAATAATAAAAATGCACCGCCTTTGTATAACAAAGTCGGCAGTGTTGTCCCACCTCTTGTGACTGATTCCACTAATGAATCACAGTTAAAACAATCAAATCTCTTTCCTGAGAGTCTCACCAATTACACTGCAGTGAAAATGAGGATGAAATGGCTTCAGTAAAATTTCAGGGAGACTCATATGCTTCCAGATTCTTCCTTCTAACCAGTACATGCACAAATGAGTTTCTAAGAAGAATTATAAGAAAAAATATTCATTTTATGTTTCATATTGGTTTTTCTTCCTGATTCAGTGTGTAAGGTCTTGTTCAGTCATTTACACTCTGCATCAGTGACAAAAAAAAACCCAAAAGCATAGTCTTTCAAAGTCAGGACCTATGTGGTGTAATTTCTCTCTCTTCTCACAATCTGATCCTTCCATCTTTTTTTTTTAAATAAATTTATTTATTTTTGGCTGTGTTGGGTCTCTGGTTGCTGCGCGTCAGGCTTTCTCTAGTTGCAGCGAGCGGGGGCTACTCTTCGTTGCGGTGCGCGGGCTTTGCCGCGGCTTCTCTTGTTTCGGAGAACAGGCTCTAGGCACGTGGGCTTCAGTAGTTGTGGCTCACGGGCTCTAGAGCGCAGGCTCAGTAGTTGTGGGGTGCACGAGCTTTGTTCCTCTGCGGCATGTGGGATCTTCCCGGACCAGGGCTCGAACCAGTGTCCCCTGCATTGGCAGGCGAATTCTTAACTGCACCACCAGGGAAGCCCTGATCGTTCCATCTTTCATCTTCCCTCCTTTGCTGATCTTTTCACTCTCAGGTAATGAGACAGAGCTTCCTCCAAGTGCCACACCTTGTCCTGAAGCAACCTGACAGTCCATTACACCAACTCTTCTGTCTTCACATTTTGCAAAATGAAGGTTCCTGGCCACATCTTTTCAGTGGAGTATTCTCACTGTGACCTCCTACCTACTCTGTGTCACCTTATTTCATTTGTTCTTTATTATGCTGTACTTGCAAGAGTAGGATGTGGACCCTAAGTGCTGATTTTTCACTCCTATCTCTGAACAACTTTCCCTTACCACACAAAGCTATGTACTCCTACCAAAGACTATATAAATAATAGTCAATTTGGTTTCAATTTCAGGCAGATGAACCCTGCCTTTACACAGTGACCCCTGGCAATCATAAGAAATGAAGCATGTGCTCTGCCCACCCATTTGTGGAGAAAGGTTGGAGACACCTATTCCATCAGTTTTTTCCTCATCTTTCAAGCTCCACCGCCACTGGTACATTCCCAGCAATGACCTGGAATGGGACCTTGAAAAATATAGAATCAATTCCAGTTTGTCTACTTCACAGACATCTGGCTAAAGGGAAATTATTTGAAAACTCTTAAGTTTGAAGACTACAACCTTAGCACCATAAAAGCTTAAGGCTTCATTTCTGATGCTTCAAATCTACCACACTGGGGCAGTGCAGAGGCTGATGAGAATAAGAATTAGTTGCCTGCAGAAGTATCTTGTGCTATGGAATGTTTTAGTATTTTAAATTTCTGTTACCCTGATATCTTGGTACGAGGTCCTCAACAGCTTGTTGGTGCTCTGTAGATTTTTTGTTCTGTAACTTAAGTAATAGGTATGGTCCTTGATTTTTAAGAACTTAGAATCAAAGAAAAAACACAGATGCATACAAATGCATAAAACACTCAAATTATCTGTCTAATCTTAACATGAGTCAGATAGAGTTGAAGAGGGCTAAATCTTGAAGAAAAAGGGTTCTATCCATGGGTTCTGCATTCATAGATTCAATTTTGATCTGCATTTGGTTGAATTCACGGATGTGGAACCCGGAGATACTGAGGGCCCACTGTAATATGAGTGCCTAAGTCTATGTTGATTTCAAACCATAGACCTGAGAACCTTGAAGGAAGAAACTTTATCCCATTCTTTCTTTCTTTTTCTTCTCTTTTCCTTTTATGAGCACTAATCTTTTCATATGTTGCATTAGTGAGTATTAGTTGAAAGTGCATCATGAAGTCATGTAATGAGAACATGATACAGTAAATATATAAGACTAGCGCAGTAAGGGTTAGATGTGGAAACCAGTGGAGAGATAAAGAATATGGAGATGGAAGAAGAATGCTGCTTTGTCAGTGTTGGAATAGAAGTGTCATCCTTCACAGGACTGCTTTTTACTTTTTACCACATCTCAGTGCAAAGATGAAAACAAGAATTTTGTCAAACTTGCTTCCATTTATAATCACTTGGAAAACTGAAAAAAATAAAAGTTTTAAAATGAAGGGAAGCCAAGAAGAATGTGAAGAAATAAATTTGAAGCCACTCTTCCATGGAGAGTGCAGTGAAAAAGACCATTTTCCACATACTTTGTCAGCATATTTTTTTTACAAGTATTGATAATGAAATTAGGCTGATGGGTTAAACACCTTGGTAACAGGAGCATGGACAAGGCATTACAGGAGAAATTATACAACATATTTACCAAATGTAGTGGGCTGATTCTATCACCATATTTGTAGAACAAAATAACATGTGTTCTTGACTAACAGGTATTTTACCTTAAAGTGCTTTTCTTGGTGTATTACAAACTTATTTTCTGACACTGGTTATTACTTATTTCTACACCTTTATTACAGGAGCAGTTAAAGAGTAACTTCCACTCTTAAAAAGGTTGATTTGGGGGCTTCCCTGGTGGCGCAGTGGTTGCGCGTCCGCCTGCCGATGCAGGGGAACCGGGTTCGCGCCCCGGTCTGGGAGGATCCCACATG